>NC_143560.1:47731250-48045625 GCF_054136105.1 Typopeltis vanoorti | reverse complement strand
GAAAGTCCCCTTTGGGTTTCAGTGCTCACTGCGTTCTATTGATTTTCTTGTCTTTTTTTAAGTTTATAGCCTTGAAATGTAGTGGAAGCAGTAAAACACAACTCTCCACTGCCATTAAGACAGCTCGTTCGTGCAATCATTCTACCAGATGTGCTCCCAAGTTTTGTATTTTAAAGGCTTCACTCTGGAAATTATCTTGCAGGCTATTTTTTTTATTTTTTTATTTAAAAAACAAAGAAACATATAATAGGATATTGTTGGTAGGACATTGTTCTGAATTTGTGGAATTTTTTTTTTTTTTACTCCTGTTGCTCATTGATGTATGATTTATATACGACTGAACCCGAGAGAAGGCTTCTAAATTCATTATGAGGTGAGAGAGATTTTCCTCCGGAAAATTCAGTTTTTCATTCCGTGAAAACGAACAAACTAACCATAGGCACATTCGGTATTAATAGATTCATTAAACCTTATCGCTTTAGTTGCTATTAGCTGTAATGAAAAAAAAAAACCCGACATGGCTTCTCAACGAAACAGCTGACCTGTAACGAGTAGTGGAAGTATAAAGGCTGGTTATGTAGGGTCTAAGGAAGTCGGAGTCTTGAATCTATGATCAACGGAATGATCAAAATAGTCTCAGGACCCCGGCATGGATGATAGGACTTATTATGAACCTGAATAACTAGGGGTGTGGGGAGCCTGCGCAATGAAGTCTGGAACTGGGACTACAAGCAGTGGTTCCCAACCTTTTTCCACTTGTGTACCCCTTTTAAACTCATTTCTATAAATTGCACCCCTTGTTTTAAAAACAGCTGTTTTTAAATACTGACATTTATTGTTCCATAACTAACGTTTTGCATTTTGTTTACTTTACTTGCTTTTCCGCCATTACTGATTATTTTTCGTGTACCCCTGAACGGTCCAGCAGGTACCCCCGGGTACGCATACCACCGGTTGGGAATCGATGCTGTATAGGGAAAGCAACCTTAGATTTCGTTTCTGTTGCTCCTTTATAAACATATTAATATATTTGAGTCTAAAAAGTGTTGCGCAAGAACAAATCATAAATATCTTTACATAAATCAATTATTATTTTATTTATCCATCTAATATGTTTTCACTTACATTCTCTATTACTTATTAACCCCCCCCTCTCTCTCTCTCTCTTGTATTTTTTTTTTTTTTTTGAAAGAATCGGATGTGATGCAATGTTTCCATAACAAATGTGAGTTCACATTTGCTAGCTGAGCGGGAAGATCTGTGATACGCCTTGCAAGCAATCTTCCCCCGAAGCATAACTTATTTAAAAAATATATAAAAATTAATCAGTAGACTATACAGTAACATTAAGAACCCATTTAAAAGAATTAGTTACATCGGGGAAAAAAAAAAGAAAATATTAAACAATTCTACAGTTCTGTCTATTAGCGCATGTTCTGAAGATTGCTATTTCCACAATGTATTATTGTTATTTAGGGATATTTATTATAGTAGAGTATTAATATATTCCTCGCTACAGAATGATAGGTAGGTGAACAAATACGCTGTTTTCCTAACTTCATCACGAGTTTTCTCATTTTTTCTAGTTGGGAAAAGACCATTATCCAGAAAGCAATCTAAGCATGTTCAGATTGAAAATCTGGTAAAAACAACGCATTTGTGAGTTTGGCTTCTTTATAGTGGGTTGGGGGTAATAAAAGGTAACGAAGTCTGCCCACTTTCATGCAACATTAACGTCTCTTCGCACGAAAACAAAGATGTGTCCGACATTAGAATTTTGTAAAAAAATAAGAGAAAATGTGGGGATTTTTCTTCTTTTCCAGTTCATTATTTTTTCATTTGGAAAATCATACAATCATTCTCTCAAAATATATTTATAGGTCTTTTTCGAACTATATGAGAAGTTATTTAAATTTCCTTTTACCCTTAATCTGATCCTGGAGGCGGTTGTACAAGGAAAATTGCAATGTAACCACTTAGATTCAATCGACCAGAACCTGGGTCATCATTTCGCTTTACCATCTGTTCCAACAGACACTTCCACTATAGTCAAACAGTAAATGAAGTTAAGAGATGATACAACAGCTCATACTTTTCTCTATAATGTTTAAAGGCGAAAATCAGTATGTAAGCATCTTTGGGTGGATGAATGAGGTTTACAACACTGAATCTTGATTTATAATCAACCATGACCATCTATAAAAGTGAAAGAAATATGTTGCACTACTCATGTTAAATGCAGATCAATAATCATCAGTCGTTAACCAAATAGAGCTGTAGGCGAATTTTCATGAATAAAAATCAATTGATGGTACTTCTATCTTGTGATGTCTATTTAAGTTTGATGTCACCATGTGATGAGCTTGAAGACTCCACAGTGTGGTCTGTCAAGAACTATTCCACTAAAAAAATCCACAAAGGGAGTAAGCGAGGTAGTTTAACTCTAACTTTTAAAAAGTGAGGCAACAATCGCCATCCTTAGCCAATCACAGATAGCTGGCCTAAGACTATCAATGATTTTAAATGGTATACAGGGAAGAGAGTACGAAAGATAATTGATGCCGTCTCGTACTCCCTAATCCTAATACTATATATTATTGTCAGAAATAGTTTGAGTTTTACGATCGATTTTCTTGAGTTGCCAAATAAAAATTCGGATTATTAGAAGGAAAACCCCCCGCTTGTATTTGCCACTGCCCAAGCTTGACTAACTCTGGAGACAAGTCAGAGAAAGGCTTAAAAAACGTTCCTCTAGTCGGTGACTACAATCGAGTTTAGAATAGTGTTTCTTTTGGCGGTTTGGCGTTATAGTTGTAAACGCCATTTCCACAGGGTTACAGAGGTATTCGGTGTCAAAAACTGAAGTCCCTTACTTAAGATAAAAATAAACCTTCTTATGATTTGCCTAAATGCAGTATAATGTTTGGAAGCTTGCATCCAAATCAAATACTTTTAAAGTGCTGAAACGTGGCCTATATTACCATAGCGTATCCAAACCACTAATCTTGGATTACAGGCTTCAAATCTAGCGTGTTGCACTAGCAACAAAACTTATCTTAAATTATGTTTGCATTTAGCAAGAGAAATCAAATAAAACAATGTAAAAGCTCAGAGCGTATGTGATAAAGAGCACTAATATGCATTATTCACCATTATAAATCATTATAACTAACGCAGTATATAAATTCAGTGACTTTATGAGTTAATAGCTGATAAGCACTGAGTACATCGCAAAAAAGGAAAGAGAAAAAACGCAACTACATCATTAGCGCATAACAGTTATACAAGAAACGTGTGCCATTTTGTGTAATTGTATCCGCCAAGTTGATTCTGCACTGGTTCTCCTTTCCATGATAATTCATTCTCCCATTGCGTAGCTTTCTTTCTGTTCTAGTATGTAAGTTTTACTAGCGGTGTGCTACTTTCATCGGGTGTGTATAATTAGCCGTTTGTGTGGTGTTGCGAGTTGTAAGGAGTTGTGTGTCATTGGTACAATTACTGGTTAGATTCGCCTGCAATGGCTGAGTGCTGCATTCACAGAAGTGGATATGCATCGCTGCAGATTAATTAGAAAGCCTTACTCTGACACTCACTTGTGTAATTAATGGGGTTATGTGTACTCTCGGACTTCTATTCGATTGATTTATAGCAAGCAGATACTTATTGCGGGATAGAATGAAGGGTACATGCCTGCTTATTGGAAAAGGAGTGTATTAAGTCAATGTGAGAAACGTACGGTATTTCTGTCATTGGATTCCAGTTAAAACAAGGAATTTCTTCATGGCTAAGGTAATTGGAAATCATTAATTATGATCAAGTAAAGTCCTGCGATTAATCTAAATTAAGAAATCCATCTGTGGTTGAACAAGCACTGGGGACTTATGGGATAACATTGATAGCGGTGTTAACATTGGATACATGCGTAATCCCTTGGAGTTTAAATAAGTCGATGGAGATGATTGGATCCAAAATACACACAAAGATTTCTACGAGAGAAAGAGAGATACTTGTCTGTATTTTGTACAACACCCGGACAACTTCGATAAAAGAAAATATGTACTAAATCAGCGAGTATCCGATAAAGACAACTACTCCACAAATTGGTCATATTTTAATCTGCGATGTTGAATATCATATCGTTTGAACTTTTTAGAAAGAATATTCAAGTAGACTAGTTTCTAGAACGCCAAAACCTGTAAATTTCAAGTGGGGAAATAAATTCCAGGAAATGTAAGCTGACTTGGCATTAAGTGACAAAATATAGGAGTCAGTAAACAATATAAACTGTCGTCCCTGGATGAGCATGTAGCACGGATCTCACTTGGCTGCAAAAACCTACGAATGCCATTAATGATACATTTTTGAACATTTGTTGTTTTAAACATTTCTATATTCGTTGAACAAAGGAGCAGTTAATCGATCTCATGCGAATGTCGAAGTGTTCACTGCTGACTCCTGTGTCCATCGTACCGTATTTTTTTGTTTTTAGTTGACAGAACTAGAACTCGGGGAAGTCATTTACCATTACATTCTCTACATGACACAGTTGTGCTCTCTCTCTGCCGCGCACGCACGCACGCACGCACACGCGCACACACGCACACACATTTTTTGTCTCTTTCGACTACCTGTTTTATGTAACCTGAAGCGGGCACATGACTAACGAGGCGGTGGATTCCATGGATACGGGACGCAGCTAAATGAACTAACTAGCTATGCAGTGTATAATCGATAATTCGAGTTATATAGTTTAATCCCTGAATAAACTTCAAAAATCTGAAAATTTTGAACCTTCCATGTCCTATTGAAAAATCAATTAATTCAATGCGGTCTATGTTGGTCTGGTATATGAAAATAAAAATTATTTTTTATTTGTTTGTTCGTCGTAACAAACACACGTTCATGAAAGTTTATTTTTTAAAAAAAAAGTCCCCCCCCTTACTTTAACTGTGGTATTTTATTCTTCTCTCTTTCAAGTGAGAATATATACAACGTTACTCTTCTTAAGTGCATTATTATAATATGCTGTCCGTTAAGATTCAATTTTTACTAAAAAAGAGATCGTTCTCCTGTACATGAATAATGTATAGCCTTAAATTGGATTCTCTTTTATAGCTTTAATGTTGCTTTAAGTCAGCTTTTATTTTTTCACGGCCTGGGAAGACAGCTTTTCTATTTCTCTTTTGATGTTTATAAAACTTAGAAAAATTGATCAGTAATTCCTGAAAGGTAACTAAATTCTCGTTCTTTCACACAAAATATAACTAAAAGAATGAAGAATAGAAAACCATAACGTTTATTTTAAACGAACTACTTTATTCATTTCAATATCATCTCTTTCAGGCCAGAATTTGAAACTCTTGGATTTAGAGTTGGAACTTCAATCAATAAAAGAGCTTATTTGCTTTATGATATTCATTCACATTCTAACTGGCTTTAATTCAAACTCTCTGCTTCTATAACACATCTTTATGCATTTTGAAGATCCTATTTCCTGGAAAATGTTCTTCTTAGTACACCATTCACCACTCCTTACCCAATTATAGATTTCGCTCTGAAGTAACAAAAGACTCTTGTTGTCTGTTCCTTTGATCTCTCGACTGTCTGTGCAGTTACTCCATCTAATCTAGTACTCTTCATTATTCTGTCGTGCCTAACAAATATGTGAGTTGTCCAAGGATGCTTTAGGATACTTGGGTTCCAGTGAATTAAATCAAAATTTAATTCCGAATGAGTATTGAGACCAACGCTAATGAGATGAAGAAACGACTGCCTGAAAATGTCATTTGCGCTAATCTTCCTCAAGACAATGCTTTTTTTGCTGAAATTTCGTCGCAGTTAAATACACAATTAAATGTATCTAGCTTCGCCCTTGTTTGCATATAGAGCTGTTGATAGGGTTGGAGATAAGTCTGTATGAACAATGGAACTAAAAGTACGAAAAAAAAGTATTAGGGATCGTATCAACCGTAACAGAGCTCGCAAAAAAAAACTTTTAAAAAATTAATGTAGACGGATGTGTTGTGCTGATAATTACTAATGTATGATGTTAATATGGAGCGTGTGTCATTAACTAAAGGAAAGGTATAATCACAAATCCCTTTCTATCCGAAAGAAGCGGGCGCATTTTTTTCTATTTATAATGATGTCTTCAGCGGCGGAATAAGATGGGATTAATCCAGATAATGAACAAGGATGGAGAAAATTTCTTCAGCTATTCGATCCTACTTGTATTATCGCCTGGCAGTACAATATGAAAGTATTAGGGTATATCTAAAAGTTGTAGGAATTCTTTAGTATTCAGTGTTTAATGTTCAACGCCACATGTAGTTTAAAATATAAACTTCAGAGAAGTATTAAATTTATGGAAAACAGGTATGGAGACTTACGCAATCATCCAACATTCATTGCAGTGGAAATCAAGGACGAACATTCCAAAACCATAAATGGCAGGAGATTTCGCGAAGAACAAGCAGATTAAAGGTAGGTTGGTTGTTCTATTGTGGAGGGTGTGTACCTTCTAAACTGTCTTCTAAACAATTTTTTGCAATGTTTAAATATCTGCGAAAAAAGTTTATGGCAAAAGAATAAAAACATCCAGAAATGGAAATTGGATTCTCTGGTCCAGCAGTTTCTCAGTTGGACCGAAGTCAATGGATGAAGGATAGTTGAGAAGTCATAAAGTGAAAGTTCTCTCAGTCGGTATCTCTGCATCTTCCTGTAACTAGATTTATTTCTCGGAAAGGAACGAGATTCGAAGCCATCTGTTCGATTAAACAAAATAAGGCGCGTGAAATAAACCATACCAAAGGTAACTTTCACGACTTATGTATTTAGCGTATGATAATACAACTGCCGTAAAATCCATACGGAAGGTAAGGCACACAATTCATTGCTATCAATTAATTAATTATTATTTATTTATTTATTTATTATTATTTTTTTTAACTTTTTTTTTTTTTTTTTACAGATTGCGTGTATTGTGTGGCCGTTTTGTGGAATGTAAAAAAACCCCTTCGAATGCCATTATGAGACCAACTAACTCACCTTCAACTGAAAAGCCATGATAAAGATTCTTCATGTTTGTAGATGGGATTCGAAACCTTTTTTTTTTTTCTTTTTCAAGCACAGTGGCAAGTCGTTAACAACTGAGCAAAAGAGCAGTACTTGGAAACAGTGCAAGTGTATCGAGAGGAACTGTTCTGAAGATGGCAGCACTGCAACATTCGTTTTTGCAAACGGTCTTCGAACTTTATCTGTCGTGTTTCTGTAAATGACAAGTGTTGAAATCATAAAACTCGAAAAATAAATCGAAATTCTAATGGAACTTCTCCCACTCCTGCGAAAAAAAAAATTGTAGTCAAATATTTCATATAATTCAGATGTTTCTGAGCTTGGAATTTTCTTATATTCAGCTATCAGCAATGCGGCAAGGTTAAAATGCCTTTAAACATAGCAAGGTATATCGATTAGTGTTTATAGAACTCCGACAGTTGATCCTAAGAGACTGGCAAGTCACTGTATATACAATATACACACATAATTACGAAACTGAAAGAAGCATCAATGAATACCAATATGAAATCTTCACATTTTCTGGGAAACTGTAGTTTGCAGGGTTTTTTTTAAAGTAAACATTATTGTCATTAGGAAGTGTAAATGTGCTATCGTAGAAAAAGACAACGTCTCTAGCCGAAAAAAAAACTTCGTTTATTTTGTATGTCAATCAAGAGTAGCAGTTATTGCTTGGGGATGATCTTCAGATGTCGTGTTAAAGAGAAATGCCACGGATGTAATCTGATGCTTGTTCTATCATTCATTCGCTGCCAGTCTCAGAGGTGAAGTTCACGAAAGAATTGAGTCCATTACAACGATACGCTTCTAAGAGATTATCCACGTGTTTCACTGTTCGCTTCAGAAGCAAGGAAAGTGAGATATTTGTCACCTGGGATCATCCTTTATCTGCCATGTACAAAAGAACTTGAGTGCATCTCTAGAAATGTAATGGAGAGTTCTTTTGTCTTGTCTCTGTTCAAAAGAAGGAAAAAAAATCTTTGTACACTTGAGTAGTTGGGGATAATTCTCGATGAGGACACAAAAGGGCAGTTTAACCTAAACTGTGTGTCTTTCAAAAGTACGTGTCAGCGTCGCAGTTAAATGGCACTGCGTAATGATCAGTGAAAGACTAGAATTTTAGATTTTCAGTCATTCTCAAACAGTTCCTAAATGTCAAATGGATTCCATATGTTTTAAGTAACGAATCGTCATAATTAGCTATTAATTATTCTCTACAACATTTTGCCCTGGACACTGAAATCTAACAGAATTGTTTTTCATCCCTTCCTATTGCATATAAGCAACCCTCACTACGAAATCAGTTTAATAACTCAATACAACTGAGACATGAACTTCAAGATTAGGACAAGTGAAAGAAATGCAATTCTTTATGAGCAGTAGGTAAGATCAATGGTAATATAGATCTTAGAATAAGCTTCTACCGACACTATCATAGTTTATAGAAATACTCTTACTGTGTAGAAATCTAGAAATAAAATCACCGAAACACTCAGTGAAAATATAAATAAATTAATTCTCGAATGTCCTTTTATTTATTAAAGGATGTAAACGGCATTATTTTAACCCCATTTATGAGAATTAGCCATCATTTTGCATTGCGGCAGTTGAGGGCATTTCCGCCAGCGTGCTAGGTGACGAGATTGTTCGATATCTGTCGCTGAATTCCTAATTAATCGTATTTACATTTATATACACATACATTGTCGAGTTTTATAAATTAAAAGAAGTAACAACTTCATATTGTAGAGCAGAGTTTCTTGAGGAAAAAAAAAAAAAAACTTACTTTGCTTGCCATTGAACGAATAATTCACAACTAACCACCCTCACAAACATAAAAAGAAAAAAAATAACTAGAAAAATTTCTCTCTGGTCAGTAACCATCGTAATTTAATCTTTAATCTTCCTTTTGCGTACCCAGCATCATCGAAGTAACCACGTGATTACGCAGACATCTAAAAATCGTTTAATAAATGTTAAGTTAATCTACAATTACACATTATGTTTCTCGAGAATACACCTAAATTGCTTTGCTTTATGAAAATGCTGTTTATATAAATTTTCGAGAAACATCCAATATAAATTAACTTAAAATTAAATTAATGTTTATGATATTTATTTATATTCTTGGTATGTTTTCAGTCATTTCAATTCCGGACATCCCTTGTGTATGAGTGATCATCTGTATATATATATTGGTAATGTCACGAGTAACTAGCTGGAAGACGTCAACTTGATATAGAAAAAAAAAAAAAGAAGAAAAAGAAACGCCATTATCTAAAGGGCAAGCGTAGGCAGTTGTCATACGGGAGGTGGCACAGTCATTAATCCGAACTACAGGATGAAAGTAACACGACAGCAACAATAGACAAACCATGTATAGAGGGCGATTATTTATCTGGAGCGCCATCTATTGTCTAAAAAGAAAGGTAACAACAGATATTTAAATAGTCGTTCGTCGAGACTATTTTTTTTTTTTTTGGCACACACACACTTTAACTGATTGTCGTTTTTTCTTTTTCTCCCACTTCTATACATTCGCATTCTGTTTTACAGATCAGCATTGTCTACATAATGATCTCATTCACCTTTCGTACGTGAATTAAAGTTAGTTAAGTTAGTTTAATTAATTTAATTAAGGCTTAGGTGAATAATCGTTTTCAATTCTCTGGTTTCGCGTAGTTACCATTCATGTGGATAAATAATTATTAGATGCTTTCAACATGAAACCTACGTATAATATTAAAGGCATTAACATATTTAAGAGGATTCGCAGTGGTTCATAATACGCGTAGATAAATGCAGTATACTTGAAATTACTTGTTAAGCCTGTTCCAGGTACAGGCTCGCCATATAATTATGATGGGGGCGTCTTCTTTATGAACAGGGCATTATGCCGTCTGTTCTTTCTCACTGCCAAGAAAGATTGGGAAGCTTTCACGTTATTTGGACGATGATACCAGCATTGCCAACAGATCATTTTCAAGAGAGAGAGAGAGAAGTGGGTTACGAAAGCAATAAAAAATAGGTGTCTAAAACGAAAGAAAGAAAGAATAAAAATAGATGTTCCTAAATGGAAAATAACAACTCACACACACACAACAAGGAAAGAAGATGGAATTAATTCTTTGTAAACAAAAATACCTTTTTAATTATTTTTATCTCTGAGTTTAGCTTTAACTTCTATGTATAAAGAAACACATCTGAAGGTAAAACGAAACGTAATCATAAGAGCTGAATGTCCACTCTAATCAGCTGAGAATCGAATTACACCCTCGGTCCAAAAAAGAAACCGAACGTTTAGAAAATAGAAGAAACTAGTGGCGCCACCTGTTGTATCTTTTTGTTGTCGAAAGCGGCAACCTTCATTAGTGTTGTGTCAACTGTTTATGACATTTGTTTCATTAGAAGCCGAGTTATAGTGCCAAGAGTGACTGTGCTTTGACGAACGGTCAGAAAATGCGTTTCGAACAGAGAGCTGCGATTGAACTTGGTAAAAGTTCAATCGGTAAGTTAATGCAGGAAATACATTAACTTACCGAAACGTATCAAATGCTTCAAAAAGCATACTGTGATAAATGCTTATCCCGTTTACGAGGGGTTTAAGCGCTTTCAGAGTGGTCGTGAGACGCTTGAGGACGAAGAAAAGACGGGCCAAAAAGTGCGTGATTTCATCAAAGAAAACCCGAAATCGTCTGTCACATTGATTAAAGATGAATTGGGGATTCTAAAATCAACTGTGCACAACATTTTGACCGAGTGTTTGGGCCTTCGTAAATTGAATTCGCAATTTGTTCCCCACAAGTTGACTGACGACCAAAAAATGTATCGAATTGAACATTGCAAGGACCTCATTAAAACTGCTCGTAAGGACTCACACTTCCTTGAAATGATCATTACTTGGTGTTTTGAGTATGAGCCCGAAACAAAGCGCCGGAGTGCTGAGTGGAGACCACCAGAAGAGGGGCATCCGAAAAAAAGTCGCTCGGAGAAGTCAAAAGTAAAGACAATGCTGAATTGTCTTTACTTTTACTCCACAAAGAATTCGTTCCGCCTGGTCAAACGGTCAGTGGGGAGTTTTATCTCGAAGTTTTGAAGCGATTGATAGCGAGAATTCGTCGCGTACTGCGTGAATATCGTGACGACCGATCGCTCATCAAAACACACTGTTACTCTTGGCACTATAACTCGGCTGCTTCTAATGAAATAAATGTCATAAACAGTTGACACAACACTAATGATGGTTGCTGCTTTCGACAACAAAAAGTTACAACAGGTGGCGCCACTAGTTTCTTCTATTTTCGAAAAGTTCGGTTTCTTTTCGGACAGAGGGTGTAGAAACGTTGATTGGCCTACTGCAGAATGCAGTAAGTATCATGGATATCTACCGCCTACAGTCAAATACTTTTCCCATGGTGGAACTAACCTCACATAAATTTTACAACTACAATGTGATTATTTCATCTTATTAAATTTTTCTTCGAGATTTTGATATCCCCTTCACTATGGGAGGTTGGGATTCATATGGTTAGCACATTCTTGGGGACACTGCAATATGTTCCCTTGTGTTGGAAATACCCCGGTTCAAATCACGTCTAGGAAGCGAAGTATTTTGTAACGGAAGCTCAATATTTGCGTCCTGTATATTTGCAAAACGGAAATTTGGTTTTACTGGTACTCTGTGATATGCAGTCCAAATAAGTGGTCTACTGGGGAACGGATTGATGTTAAAAATATTTAAGATAAACAAAAGCTTGCACAAACAGAAAGATAGTTATAGCTGAGTGCCAACAGCGCCACCTCTATTTTCTTCTTAAAACGAAAAACTAATGAAATATCACCAATTCTTTTATAAAGACAAGTGCAATTTATGCAAACATTAAGTCTGCCTGGAGATAGATTTAAATGCTTATTCCAGATTAAAACTAATTTTGACGACATCTTTCAAGTCTAATTTTTCGATAATACCATTTGGAAAAGAAAATGGTCCCCATCATTAACTATATTTTATTTCCTTTCATTTGGTTAATCAATCCAGATAAAATTCATCTGTCAAAAGAGTCTTCTACGATTAATCCAAATGGATCTAAGGAACTTAAGGAACTAAAATTGATTGAAATGATTTTTATTTAAAAGATAAGCATAAATGACCATTTAAGAAATCCGTTTAGCAAAGAACAACGATTATTATTTTTGCTATAGAATCGTCGCAAAAACATTTGCTAAAAGTCAATTAAGCCTGGAATCTCTCCATTAAAAAAAGTCAGTTTTTTGGCAGAAGAAATTGTCTTAATTGGAAATCTTAATTCATCACGACGCATTAAAAAAGATGATGTTCGTGGCTATCCCAAAGAGTTATTCGTTTATCTTTTTCAAAGTACCAACATTACTTAATAAAAATACCAAGTCATTCAATTCTCTGCGGATTATTCTCCGTAAAGTAGGCAAATACATAAGTCCACACTCGCCAGATGATCATCTCCATTACTAATGGAAACTAATGCATTCTTCTAGTTTCATTTGTATTATCCAACGTAGGGAGGGAGTGAAGGGGAAAATGTACATTATCTTTATTAGGAAATGCATTAACTTATGCTATTTTACTGGATTTTTTTTTTGTCGAATTAAATTCATTTGAAATGGCTTTACTAATGCATTCGAATTTACTGACAACTTAGTCCTTAATTTGGAAGTTTTAGAAAATTTGCTGAGATTATACTTATTAAATTATAGCGAGAAAATCTCTAAACATGCTAATGTCCTATTAACAGAAGTCACGTGTTGCGCGAACAATAGTTTAAAAAGTGCATTACCTTCTTTGCGTGCAGAAATCATTTAAGCTAAATCGGGTATACACGGTTTTCCATCCTATTTTTAATTCCAAATCGCAGATGGAATACGTTAAACTGGTCATTAGGTTTTTGGTTTTTTCTGGTGAACGATCTGATCTCTCTCTCTCTCTCCTCCTCCTCCTCCTCCTCTTCCTCCTGTGGCTCCTCTTCCTCCCCCTTATCCACTCCTTGAGAAGATCCTAATTGTTCTGAGTTTTTTTAGCATTTGCAAGCTGCAATTGCAACACAGAAGTACTTACAAATTACGTTTTCAGTTACAATTACTGATTTGCTAGTAACAGTAAAAATAAAATATACCATTTTATTTTTACTAAAATAATCTCGAAACCAAATATTTAGTTTCGAGCTTATTTTCGAAATGATTTCTGACTCTAGATGGTGATTAAGTATTCGATTTCAAGATGGTTTGTTTTTCCTCTAAGCTCAGTTCCCATCGGAAATCTGTGATTGACACCTACTTGAATTGAAGTGTATCTGAGGTCATGTATGACACATAAATAATAATTGCAAAACACGGGCGGTTGATATCATACCAGCTACTTTATGATATAATTATAATCTCTTCGAATAAGTTAAAAAAATTCCTTTAAATTATATAAATCAAGTGGATATTAAATCCAGTATTATTTCAAAGCCGAATGTAGAAACGAAAGTTTCGTACGAAATTTGACCAAAGAGCTTACGGGAATACACTTGTGGGCATTTACGAGTTGCCCTAGCGCGGACCTTATAGAAAACATGATCGCTGAGGCAGCGTAACATATCATTAGGAACTCGAAGTGTCGGAGAGGTGTATTTTTCGTAAGCGAACTCTCGATCGATGAGGGAAGCATCTACGAAACTTCCATAGTTTCTACATTCGACTTTGAAATAATGCTCGATTTAATATCCACTTGATGTATATAATTTTGTAATACCGAAGTGGAGCCTTTTGGCTCTTTATTTTAGTAAACTCTTTTAACTGTTTGCCATCACTGTGGTATTGATCTGGTCATATACGCAGCCTTTTTAAGTGTTTTTCGTGATGTAGAACATCGATCTGTATTTATTACACAGCTGACAATAATATTTCAACAGTAAAAATGTTTTTTTTTTTTTTGGCTTGCTGAATAAAGAGTTTGCAATAAGATTAACATATTGTATACTGTTGTCAGAAGTGCATGACCATAAAGGGAACTTCCTTTCGTTCTATCTCCACGACAGTAAAGGCAATGAGGATAATTAACAAAGCAAAATGGTTCATAAAACGTCCTTATGTTCTTAAGCCGATGAAGGAAAAAAAGTGGACAATTGCGAGGAAAGATCATCTCCAAGCAGAAGGAAAGGCGTGTGTTAGAAACTCGCTTATTATTAATGAGATTCTACTAGAGATCCAGGATTATGACGCTCATCGAAAGTCCCTTTAAAGTCGTTGATCATCATTATCCTCGCCTACACTTGTAGCAACACACTCTACTCTCCCACTTGACATAAAAATATTTGCCTTTGATGACCACACTCCTTCTGAGCTTCCAGAGATGTCGGCATTATACAATCTTATACAAGGCGTGTGATGCTTTTCTTTCAAGTCATTCATCTTTGTACACTCGCTCACCACTCTACCTTATCTTGTTTTTCAAAGTCCGTAGTTCACATTTCCTTAATCCGTCTGCAAATTAAAGTTTTCACAGTTCTAATATTATCTTTAATCGTCTGAACTTTTTCAACATCCAGATGTGTGCCAGAAAGATGTTATAAAGGGCATACGGTGGCCTTTTGGAGAGAGCTGAGTTCGAATCCTATTTAGAACGCGACACAAGCATAAATAACACATTTTTATTCACTTCTATCACTTCTATTATGCATTCATGGGCTGTACTGTGCTCGTGAAAGGCCGAATGCAGCTGGTCGGGACTGACGTTGCGAATTGGTGCATTATGCTATCTTTCAGAGCTAGCAAGTTATCAGGATGAACCTGATAAACCCTGTCTTTGAGAAATCTCCAGAGCGAGAAGTCACAGAGGGTCAGATTAGGTGAACTCGTGCAGTGGGAAACGCACTCGGCTGATCCCTCTGGCTTCCGTGAAATATTCTCGAAGAACCTCCAGTACGGAATCGACCGATGTGTGGAGAAGCCCCATCGAGCATGAAAATGACTGGATTCATTTTCGTGCATTGCAGGAACCAACGCTGCAATGCACGAAATTTATTCAGGGTCTGCTTCAAAACGTCAGTAGAAACTTCATTCACTTATGAACTGATTGGGTTGCGACCTCTGCCAGGTATAATTCTCAACGATCCTGTTTCTTCAAAACGACTAATCATTCGTCGCAGAGCACATGAAGATACTGGATCTCGTGGACATTTGTTCAAGTAGCGAAATTCGTGGAGTGCAGCAACAGCATTGCAATTGTTCAGGTAGCACAGCTTAGCATAGGTTAGTGCCATCACTGTGGACGGTACTAAAAACTAGAACGAAGGGAAAAATCCCGTGTGAACTTTTTCCCTCAGATATCGCTTCCCCATGACGCACAGTATATTCTGCAGTTTTGCAGCATTCGGATCACTGGATGGCCCCTCCACTACAGCTGTCTTCTCTCTCACATATCACCCCTTACCCTTTTATTTGTGCGGTGTTTTTTGTTAATTGTTTCGTAATCCCACCTTTACATATCCTTTCCAGTTACAGTATTTCATAAATTCGTTTTGTATTTGTTCGGCAACCTTTTCATATCCATTACACCATATTCTTTTTCTTTCACAACTGCTCCAATTTTCATCACTCTTACTTCTCCATTTACTTCCACGATTTCTCGTGTTTGTTACGTTGTGGCTGCTGGCTTTATTTTACGTTGCAGTTCAACTTAGCACGTAATTTCCCTTCACAGGTTTTTCTACTTTTCTTTTAATTTATATCCTAATATTATTAATATCCAACGTTCCATTACGGCCGAAGTAACCACGCCTATGAAATAGTGTATTGCGACTGTGAATTGTGTGTGTTTTCCGGCTAGTTTGTCCGTTTTGCGAATGAAAAAAAGAAAAGAGGTTTCTGGGTTAAAATTGAATTCCACTTGCATTTTGAAATGAATCGCTTGGTGTTCTTACATTGAGAAAACTTAATCAGATCTAATAAGATCTGTTTACAAACATTTTATAAACATCACACCTAAGAAAGTATGCAACATGAATAATACGTGAAATAATTTTGAGAAAATATAAACTTCGACTATAAACAATTAGTCTTAATTAATACACACAGTTAGATATAATAACGAACGCGAAGCTTTCTTTCTTTTTTTCTTTTTTTTTTTTTTTTGAAACAAAGCCAAAGCATCTTCTTCCTAATGTAACTTCTCTCGATTTCTTATTGGCGGGTAAAAAGGATGATTTTTATAGCTTACCCGTTTATCAAGTATTGATCTCACTTCTCAAAACAACGATACCATTTCCTCTTAAATTTCAATGTTAAAAGAGTTAAGCATTCATGAAATATCCTTCGCCGACGACACGACATTAATATACACCGAAACAACCCTTGAAGATATAAAAAATCGGATTAACAGTGATATGTTAAAACTAAGTAAATGGTTTAGTAATAATGGATTTAACATTAATACCGATAAAACGAGATATATGTACTTCACGTTAACAGAAAAGCTAGACTACGATATAATCGTAAAATGGCATGAATGGAAGCTTAATCAAAAAAAACTTAAAAAAGCTCCCAAATGAAATCAAATCTATAACCTCAGCTTATGCATTCAGAAAAAGATTGAGAGACTACCTCATGGGACTAAAGAATGTTGACAATTACTTTAAACGTATAGTATAAGAGATCATTTTAACTCACATACCATATCCAATTAAGATACCAACATACTAACTAGTTCATTCACTTAGGAGACTAACATATTAACATGTACATCAAATCAATCCGTGTAAGGTGAGCCCTCATAGATGCGTTCACTGGACTCGCAGTGACTGTTTCGAGCTAATTATTTCTCTAGTAACCACTATGGCTGCGGCCCTTGGTTACACATAAATACACAAACTAACTTACTTTATCACTAAAACCAGTAATTTATTATAAACTAAGAAAACTACTGAAATGTATTTTACTCTATTTGTATATATAAGGAAACATTTATTAACTGTAACAACATAAATAGCCAAAAAGTAGTGTAATTACCAACAGAAAATGATAGTAATACTTGAACTGTATTGCATAATATTGTATATTAAATTGCAAAACTTGAATTGTATTGTATAAGTCTGTACAATGAATTATATAACTTGATTTGTATTGTATAATACATTATTAATGTCTTGTATACGTGATGGGAATGATAATAAACGGTAAGTAATGCCTTCAAATGAAGGGGGGGGGGTTCGATAATAATCACGCAAAGAATTCTATTTAACACGCTATATATTTTTCGGGTAAATATCGATGCCACTGCGAAGAACAAGTTTGGCACAAGCTGTCGGTTTTTAACATGCTTTGGCCTTCTTCATTAAAAACAAAAGTCGGTTTCGCTATTGTTAAAACATCTGCAGTTTTATGTCGCTGTTCAGCTAGTTTTGTAACGTTGTGACAGTTTCTTACCGGTAAATAAGAACTCGTTATGTAGCTTATTGCACTACTGACAGATGTTTAAGAAGTGAAACTTGTCTGGCAATAGTGTCCATGGTTCGATTTCAGCAGGGCGTTCGACGGTATTAAAAACTAAACAAAGCTCTTTTATCTATGCGATGACTCCACGTATGTCCTTGGGTTTAAAGACTTCGCAGTGACAACAACATCTGCTGCCAGTGACACTTCGTCCGGATGTGTCGTTCTCTAGTTTCCGTCAATGTTCATTTTGTATGAAAATTATACACTAGAGGAAGGCATTGAATAGCCTGTATTAAGCAAAGGAATATTGATTAAAAAATGTTAATATCTCCACTCATCATTATTGATGACTATATTCCGATACTGACTTGATTTAAATTTTGGTGTATAAATCATACATAAAACTGAATGAATAAAAACTTATTTATTTCATTATTTATGGAAGAAATAGATTCACAACTAAATACGATGAACTAAATAATAATTAACAACTAAATAGAATGCGCTAAACAACAATAATTTACAAAATATGATGTACTAAATAACAATAATTAACAACAAAATATGATGTAGTAAATAACAATAATTAACAATTAAATTCGATGAACTAAGCAACAATAATAACAACTAAATATGATGAACTAAGCAACAATAATTAAACTAAATACAATGAACTAAACAACAATAATTAACAACTGAATAACTTGGATTAAACAAGAATAATTAAACTACATACAATGAGATAGATAACAATAATTAACAGCTTAAGACGATGTAAAAAAAACAACAACAAAATAAAGAACTAAAATCGATGAACTAAACAGCGATCATTGACAATGTACAGAAGGGCATTAAGCATCATTAAGTAATCGCTTATCCTGTCATCATTTGCAATAATCAGTGCAAGTTGGATTAAGAACGCCTACTCATGTCTCTACTCAAACATTTCTAATCTAGCAAGAATTGCAGTAGCCAACGTATGATTGGTTCCTAGATTTATTATTGCTCATAAAAAAGGATCTGAGCTGTGTGCGCTCGAAGATTCATTAAATTCGTATATACTTGGAAGAAGTCTGAGATGATGCGGTGTTTTATAACGATGGATGCCAGGAAATTAAAGATGGAAGTGCTTTATCGCAGCGAGAAACTAATGATAACATTATGATCCAGTTATTTATTGAGTTAAGAAAAGGCAAAGCATTAACAATAAGGAGTTATTAATATCCGTGTTATTCCCTGCGAGAATAAAACAGCCGCAAATAGATTAGGTAGTAATCCATAAAATTTTGTAAAAGAACATGTAGACGTAACCAGAAGTCTGTGTTTGGAATTAATAATAAGATTAAAAGAATTAACAATAGATCATGTCAATTACTTACAATGCGGTACCGAGCATTTCATTTTGAGAGAGGAATTGAAAGATAGTGATAAAGAAAGAACAATCTTGGAAATTTTAAAGATATTTTGCAGGTGTGACAAGTAAACTAAGACATGAACTTGGAGTCAGAATTGATTGACTTATCTTACAAATACTTTCAGTTTATTCTGATAAATTTGAAAACAAACCTGGGTACAAATATAAGTTCTTAAAAATAATCCCTAAAAAAACTTCGAAAAGAATATATATCTGAAAAACCAGACGACATGATAAGTGTAAATAATAATTATTATGACCAAACTTAACGAATTTGAGAGCTTTTATGTTTCTAATTAAATTCGTAGGAAGAATTTTTTTTATTTCAAATATTTTTGTTATTTTGCTTATTTCAACCACAATTTTAGGATTCCTTTACAAAAAAGAATATTATCATGACTTGTCAGTTACTGTTGTAGCACGAAAACCTAAGCAAGGAGACAAGGGATATGACCAGCCTTACAGATCTAAAAATCCCCGTTAGATAGCTACCTCATATTTATTAACAAATGCCAATAATTTTGAAAGACCTGTTTTCAACTTTAATTCAATCATGTTCACATCACACTCTGAAAAGATTCTGTAATTTCTTATTAATTTTACTTTAATTTTGATTCTTCTCGTGTGAAAAATGCATCATCAAGTAGCAGTTTTTTCCTTAAGAAGTTCTATCGTCCATCTTTTATCTTTCTTTTTCCCCCCTTCTTGTTGCTTTACGTTGTCAGCTGTCGGGTCCAGACGTATAACAACATCCAACTTCCTCCTTTCAAAAACACAGGATTTTTTTTTCTGTCACATCTCTTCCTCGAAGAGATATATTGTAACCAGTTTTATCTCACTTAAACATCAGATACATCTTTTTAAAATAAAAAAAAACGATTCTTGTTAAAAATATATCCTTAAAAAGCTACGCAAATGATCGCCCGTAGACTTTAATGTTTCTTCGTTGTTTTCAACAGACGCCGGAAAAGATGGGAGATTATTTCTCCGGTCTCGTAATTGATTGAAGTCTTTTCTTGGATCGGAAATACTTTGTAACCAGAGGGTTAAAACAATTCCGATAACAAGGTGCGATCTGAGATCAAGAAAAAAAAAAGGAAATGATAGAGTAAAGCGATCCAGTGTCCAAGTCTTTAGAGAGGTACATGCAAATGAAATTTGTGGTTTCCTCTCCCCACATGAAATTTATTTTTGGAAAAATCCTCGAGATCAACCGCGTTGAGACGGATATTTCGAGAAAAGATCATAAAACTCAACGTCATCATTATTGTTTAGAATCAGTCTACAGAAGGACCATCCACGATGCTAAGTTACCATCAATAAGAACTGGAAAATCCATGGCTTTATTATTATTTTATTTTTATTTTTTCAAGAACCAAAGCAGTGGATTACAATTGCTAGAATCATTATCAAAGCTCAGAAATGAAATAATTTATGAAATAAAAAAAAATGCCTCTGTAAAGTAGGCGATAGCCACCACATTTCACCGTTAATGATTTTTGAACGCAATTTACTTTTGAAATCTGTAATAAAAACAAAATTCGAATTATATTGGAATGTGTGAAAGCAATTAAGTTCAACACTAAATATTTCTGAAGACCACTCTAGCGATCAGCTGATTTCAAAGAAATTAAGTGTGACAGTTCATTAGTGTTTGTTTCGGCAGATGGCTCTGTAAGTCACCCTGGCTTTAAAGTTTTGTGCCTTCATAATATCAAACAAGCAAAACGTTTTCTTCATGATATCGGTATGTCACTTTAATACAGTTGTAATTATTTGATCCCAGTTTCTTATTGCGTACCTGGGGAAGGATAGTTGGAAGAGACGCGAAAGGAACGGAAAATGAGTTATCAGGGCTCATATTTTAATCAATTTCTGAAAGAAAGACAAACATATTCAATGCAGTTAACAAATGGAATATCTCATGACGTAATACTTATCAACAACAATCCTCTATAATTCTTGTTGCCATTGAGAACTCTGAAGAACTTCGTTAAAGACTACTTCTGCTAACTTAATGCAAACATCATTGAACAAACGTGCCTGACTCATTTTCATCCTTCTATTAAGGGCCTCACTGTGTTGCACTCAATAACATCGTAGATACATTAGGGAACGTTTGTAGTGCAATCTGTGCGATGCCCTTAGATTGGAAAGACTTGGATTCAATTCCAGTGTAGGATGTAAAGAATCTTTATAACAGTTTTTCCCTCCTATTTGGGATTCGAACCTAGGTCTTTCCTATCGTCACTATCTACTAAATTTCAGAAGATCTCATATATGCCGGTGATGTCATGAATTTTTTTCCACACCAGGTCTATGATCGAGATTGGGATGAACACCACGTTAGGTGTGTTCAGGTAAGCTCTTGTATTCTTCGATAACAGCTAATGTAACTGGAGAGAAAGAACAGCTTAATTAACCGTGTAAAATGATTTTTCATCGCCTTTTCTTTAAAAAAAATGAAAAAGACACTTTACGTCCGTGATATAAATTGGTTTCATAACTCCATAATAAACAAATGGTAATTGATATAACGAGTTATTAGAAGCATCGAAGAATATGTACCAACCAACAAATTACGAGGAACCAGCTGCATTAAGTTACTAGCAGTAACCTTTCTCTCTCTCTCTCTCTCTCTCTCTCTCTCTCTCTCTCTCTGTGAGTGGCTAATTCTTCTATGGAGATATTACCCAAGTCTTCTCGAAACACCATAACTGTTAAGAAATCCAATCTATCTCCGTGTGGCTATTAGATCCTTTCTTTCTAGGCAGCGTTAAGCCTCTCGGCTTACACTCTCCTGTTCTGTTTAGTGCCAACATCAAAGCTTGAAGCGACACGTAACACGATAGCCGAAATAGCACCAACGACAGAATAAGACCAGGGCTGAGAAATAAGTTTTTTTTTTCCCCTTTGCTCTTTCCATACCCATTACATCTCACGAACCTTGACTGGCAATAGATGGCGCCTTGTTTCCTGCAATTTTCCTGTAGGGGAAGAGAGAGAGAGAGAGAGAGAAGGATTAATAATAAAAAAAAACTATCAATACTCGTCTATTAGAATTTTTAAAATTCCGATGTCGGTCTATGTTCTTAATTTAATTAAAGATATTGCCTTTAAATCATAATGTTTTGAGATAGATCTTCAAATTTTGCAATATATTAATAAAACTTTGCGATGAAATTTTTTCGAAATTGCATTACAAAAAAATCCTATTATCTGAATTTTCTGCTTTTAATGATAAAGCTTCGTTTTCACTAATATATTAGCAAACTGAAGGGCATTCCTATCTAAATTGAAAACAAAAACAATTAAAAATAAACTATACTTCCAAGTTTGTTTTAACACAGTTGGCAGTAACTCTTCGGTTTCGAGGCTATCTCGAACTGCGACTAAACATGATTTTTCTCAGTTAAATAAGAATGTGACAAAAGTTCTTGGATTACGGAGATAAAACGGACAAGGATAATCTTTCCTTTAAACGTATGCTAATATTTTCTAAGTAGTTACTTTAGGTACATTTCAATAGACGTTTACAACCTCTAAATCAAGCAGCGAAATATTCTTTTTGAATGATGTTTAATTTTTTCAAATCTCGTTCCTCTGTGAGGAAGAAGATTTCTGTTAATTCATTATTATTATTATTATTATTATTATTATTATTATTATTATTATTATTATTATTATTGTGCGACACCTCCAGGAGTCCAAAGATTCATCGAGGGAAGGCTTACTTCAAGTGTCTTCAAAAAGTTAATGACTTCAAATCTCGTTATTTAACGATAAATCTTCAATTTAAAAGACAACTAGCGTGTGATATTACATGCTCGACGATAAATGTCCATTAATGTCAGTACATCAATGGACATTTTACTATTGTATCTCTCTGTTCAGAATTTCAGTACAATGCTTACTGATTGGACATTTGTGCCATACATCTCCTTCTTCATCGGAATCCAAAAAGAATAATAAAACAATCAGTATGAGTTTGGCTTTTGACTAAACTTCTCTGCTAACTTTGAACTTTGCACATTCACCATTGCCCGAAATAAACATTGATTTCCAAATATTATTTTAAGCATAAATCTTCTCATTATTCATTCAACTTTTAGATTTTCGGACCTACGATTTTTTTTAAGCGGCTATAAATTGCTTTAAGCCGAAAAAAGCAGGCAAAAAAATGATAAAGTTACGATTATTGATCGAAAGAGCTGTTCTTCAAGTGTTGTTCATTGAAAGAGTGAAAAATAATTCTTGTCAGCAAATTGCATTTTAATTGTGCAGTAAAGGTTAATATGAACCACGCCTTCCAACTTTTAATTACGTCCATTTTTTTTTTAGAAGACAAGACTTTTTATTGACAGATTTCTAAACCACTTTTTTGTTTTGTTTTTGTCTTCAGCTTATTCCCTTTAAGAGTTCAGTTGTAAGGCTAACGATCTTGGACGAACGTGTCAGTTAGATAACTAGGGCAAACGTCGTGACGATTCAATTGCTTCTAAAAAAAGTATTGTACATTACTTTCTGTCGTGTATCGATACGCTTCGTTGCCAATACTAATAGCTGCGAAGTGTGAAAGTTGAACGAAACTCAATGATTTATCACAGAACTACGCAATCAGTGGCCAAAGGGTGGGAACAGTTAATAGCAAGCTTCGGAAAAGTACACAAGAAATATAAACATACCTGGACTTACAGTAGTATAATAATAAATAAATAATAGTAATTAATAAATAATTAATAAATACACAAAATTTATAAAAAATTACTGTACGTTAAATTAATATTAATATATAGCGAGTCAACTTTTCTGAAAATGTATGCTTAATTCATCCAATAGATGGCACTGATATTTCATCCATCTATTCACTGGACATCATTGCCGTATGGTAGTGCCGTTCCTCGGTAATGTGCTACGCAGTCATCTCCAGGTGGTCCTGTTGTATGTCCTTCTAGAGGCTTCAACTCTCTGAAGATCATTCATTCCAGACACTCCATCCATCTCATTGAGGGCTGCCTCTTTCTCCCTTTCCAGGAACTTTACCTTCTATTACTGTTTTGAGAATTCCTTCTTCCATCCTTTCAGTGTGTTCAATGCAATTCAACTTTCTTCTTTCAATATCCTTAAGGAGCCTTAAAGGTCTTGCCGATTTATTCTAGCACTCTTCCATTTGGTGAGGACAATATCAGAATATATTCCAAAGGTTAAGAGAATAAATAGGACAGGTGTGAAATGAATGAATCAAGAGATAAGGTATGCAATCTGGAAGAAGGAGGTATTATAGAAGAAGCACAAGATGAGTAGTTATAACAACCAGCTGCTTGAGAAGTATAAAGAGGAGGCGAGGAATGTGACTCGCTTGATAAAGGTGGCAAAACTGCAGTATGAGTAGCAGTTAGTTAATGCGGCGCATAAAATCCTAAAAAAATTTCTCGATATGCGACCAGTCGAAATAAGAATGATTATGGAAGGATGGGATTGATTGATGAAAACGGAGGAATGATAACCACCGGGCAGGATATATTTGAGATATTTATTGAGCTACTTATAAAGGTATTTCATTCTTATGAATGTGGCATCATGCAGAACTTGAAAGCAGTGGAAAAGGAGGAGGAATTGTTAGTAAATGGTATATGAGAAATTGAATAAACTTGACGTAAATAAGGATAAAGGACTTAATGCTATTTCACCATGCTTTGAGGCAACGTTTCTGAGACAACAGCTTTTACATATATTTTCAATATGAGTCTTGCACTGAGTCAAGTTTCGAAGCAGTGGAAAGAAGGTAAAACTGTTCCATTTCATGTGGGAGGTGATAAGAGTAGAGCTTTGAATAATAGACCAGTCTGTGTGTCTGGAGCTGTGTTTAAGGTGTTAGCGAAGTTAGTTAGGACCAAGATTCGGAATTGGTTTGAGAAAAGAAAAATACTCTTTCGTGGATAGCAAGGATTTGTTAACGGAAGATCGTGTTTTAGCAATCTGCTTACTTTTTAGAATAAAGTGATAAATGCATTGGATAAGGGTGTTGATACACAGTGGTATATTTAGATTTTTCAAAGGCTTTTGATACATTACCACATGACAAGCTGGTTATTAAACTGGAACGGATGGGACTGAACAGTAGATTAGTTCGCTGGATTGGAGATTGGCTGGCTGATAGTTAAAATATAAAAATATTACTTAAGATATAATAAAAATTAAAATACGTTAAATTAATATTAATATATATCGAATCAACTTTTCTGAAATGCATGCTTAATTCATCCAAAAGATGGCACTGATGTATACGTAACACTCTGAATATAGCAAGAATGAGTAATGGATTTTTTTAAATGGCGACTAAATGGTTCACATCAACTATCCATCTATCCTAATTTAAAAACAGAGTCATTTTAAAATCAAAGGCTGTATGCGTATGCATATTAATTAATAACTGCAGCTTTTTTCTTTTTACTAAATTGCTGTTTAGTAAAAAGCAGTCTGTACAAAAACTGTTGATAACATTTCACTAAAATGGCTCGCTTTTCGAATTTAGAAATACAGGAGTTTTGACTGAATACATCCTTAACTGTAATATTGACAAAATGATCCATCTTCGGTTACGTCGATGTATTCTTTAATAAGTAAAGGATGTAATCACCAGAAACATTCCCACTAAATGCAACTGACCTGCAGTGCAAAGGATCCAAAGGCACGCTGCAAGTTGTCGGCCATTTATTCATGGATTAACCGGCAAGACAGCCATTTATTGGTCATAGATCAGTAGACTTGACAGGGTAATTATTACTCGCAGGTTTTTTTTTTTTTCATTCTGTTGCCTAGCAACTGAGTGGTGGCGTGTTGTTTTTAGTAATTGATGTTGAAAACTTTGTTTTTACAGCTGTTAGTAGATAATGCACTGTCTACTAACGACTGGAATTTGACTTAATAACCTTCTAAAATTACACGGTTTGCAGCTTAGAGAGAATAGAAGTGTAATAATCGCTTCATCAAGTGTTAATATATTTTGAAATGAGGGCAATTTTTTTTCTTGCATTTTTTTTCAATAAAAGAGTTAAAAACTAGCTTATTAAATTATTAGACATTTTTTCTATTAACTTTTAATAAAATGTTGGATTAGATATAAGAGAATAGTTTCCGTGTTTAGTCGGTCTCGAAGAGCTGACAGGCCATCTTCTAGGAAATTCTGATAAACAATTTTGGCGGCCATTTTGTTACCATAGTTTTTATTTGTTCAACTTGCCTGCAGTATAGTTTCATATTTGGAAATATTGTTCAATAGCATCCCAATTTTCTTTCTATAAAATTATTTATATATATTTTTAATACAAATTAAAGTGCATTTATAACTAATATGAATTTAAATAACTTGAAAGAAGAAATTATTCGGTTATCATCACTTGAAAATCCTGCATTAATGCAAAACTTTAAAATACGGGGAATTATAAAAGTTCACATTTTGAGAGGCTGTAATTGGGTGACTATTCACCGGAACAATTGAATATTCATCATGATGATGTGTGCGGCAATGGAATTTTATTTTGCGCAAAAACCAACGTTAGTTCCAAAAGTTGCCACTAGGGCGATACATGGCGCTGCAATGCCGTAGTGGGTAATTCAAAACGTCACAAAACGTAAGGTACACCCGGCTCGTTGTATGGTTACACCACAACATGTTCGATATGCTGTCCTCCATTGTCGGCAACGTGCTGAAATAGGCTTTTGACCTCCCAGGTATGTATGCCAGGCATCTAAGAACCGTCTCTTCAAATTTCCGGGTGATTTTGCTTAAACCATTTGCAGTCATAGGACCCGTTTTCAATCCCTTTAATGTTTTGAATTTTCGCAATGCTGCCAAGGCACAGCTGTTATTTTGGTAAAACAACTTCACAAGAAGGGCGCGACCCTTCGGTAATGGTGACACTCTGGGCTTTAAGACGTTGTCTGTCTTCCATAAAAGACGTCAACTGCTTTTATGGAAGCTTCTTTGAAAGCTTACGTCATTGGAGACATTTGTTTGCAGCACCATGTATCAACCTAGGGGCAACTTTGAGAACTAACGTTGTTTTTTGCACAAAACATTGTCGCGCACATCATTATCATCATATTTAATATTAAATTTCCGCTGGGTAGTTACCCAGTTATAGCCTTTTAAAATGTGAACTTTTATTATCCTGTATTTAAAGCGATTATTTAATCCATTATAACATTCATAAATAAAGAAAAACTATGTGAAAAATAAAACCAAGATGATAAAACATAATGAAGAGAGATACTAACATCAAATTTTAATATAAAACTACGAAGATAATATAAAAACTATAATAGAATATTATAAACTGAAATGTCCCTTCCTCTAACTCAAACATCCAAAAATTATGATTTTCATAACTTTCATTAAACATTCGTTTCATTATTATAATAAATTAAAGCATGTTAATTAATTAATTAAATCATCATTTAAAATATGTCAAAAATAGGTGGAATTGATGGTAATACCTACGAGTCTCCCAAACTTTTTGAATTCCGAATGGATAACATCTCTCTACAAGAGTGGCATTATTCAGTTATACATTCACGAAATTCATTGTCCATCAACCATCTCAGAGGTAAAGTGTTTATTTTCGTGTCATTTATAATCATTTTACTCAAAGTCTATGCTCTATACTGTACAGTTTAAAACAAATCCACAGATGTTTAAAAAAGATTTTTCGAATATCAAATTTCATCAAAGTTTATCTATTTTTTCACGCACGCACGCACGTGCATTGTTAAATAAGAGTTTAAAATGCATTATTTTAACATTTACGAGATGTTTTTCGCTTTCCCAAGTTGGTTTTTCCTTTCCCAAGGCAATTCTCTGAAGATTTTTACTTCCCGTTTCTGACGAATTCCGATTAATATTAGAATACTCAACCAAAATCTCCGGTGCTTATATTTGTCCTATTCTCAACTGTTGAACTGAATGTTTATTTGTGATCATTTGCATTTATATAACTACCGCAACAGGGTTTCCCTCTAGGACTGATGCCAAGGTAAAAATTTAGGAATAAACACGTAGGACTTTATAGAACTACTTGTTTAACGTGATGGCCAATGTATTTGATAAAACAAACATTTAATCAAAGAGTATGTAGCCTTTTTAATCTCTTTTCGATAGAAATAATGTGAAGAATTTCTCCACCTACTATTCAGTGTGATCCCAATAATATGAAAATCAACGAAGATCAAGTCTATTTAATTAGCACTTTAAGATACATCTGTTACACGAATACTTCAGTCATAGAAATTATTATTAAAATATGAAAAGGAGTTAAATATTGATTGTATTTTTTACAATTACAGTTCTAATTACTCCTTTTCTTCTTTTATATTTTGTAATTTCGGTGTCCAATATTTAAAATATTTTAATCGACTTACATTCTTTTCATATGATTTGCATTTAACGAAAAAGAGAATTCTAAAAATGAATATTTTTAGTTCTTGTTATCCTCCGACAGAGGAAGTGAAATAGTTTTTATTTATGATTATGTTCGTCAAAATGCGCAATACGAACTTTTGACTGATCTATGTATTAATTTATTCTACTGTTTGAAAATATTTATTATTAATTAATTATCATCATCATCATCATTATTATTATTATTATTATTATTATTAATTTATTTATTTATTTATTTATTCTACTGTTTCAAAATATATTTTTTAAATTCTTTGCATGGTCGTTTGCTAATGTTTGAATCCAAAATATTATATTCGTTAATCTTACGTAGAACAAAAGTAATAAAACTTTAAAAATTCTCTCTCTCTCTCTCTTTGCGGTCTTAAAAATATCAAATATAGAAATACTCCGATTTAAACATTTTTTGCCATCGGAGCAGAATAATAACTTCCTGGTCACGTATCCTTCTAGTTTTCCTTGAGGACCCAGAAAAGTCAGTTGTGATTTTTTTTTTTTCCATAAAAGTGTCTTCCTCAAAGTCCGTCTTGCAATTCCCTGCTGACGGTAAGTAAATCCCTGACGATACTGTAAATATTGCAAGAGACGGGTATACTTTAGGTGTTGTTTGTACTTCCGTTTGAGTATGTACGGTTCAGTTGACGAAGATTGACACAGACAGAACCACCTGGTATGGTTAGCAAAGTTTGTATATTCTCGACCACGTGTTTAACTTTCGCCGATCCTGTCGCTGTCTCCTCTCCTTTAGGCAAGAGTTGCAATATTTGAAAAGTTTTATATGAGTTCTGAATGTTCGCTATCAATCCCCAGTGGTTTTAGGGAATAGATATATTTCACGGTTTAATTCTCAATAACTTTGTCTGCCCTCTTCCAGCACGATCTCATATGTTAGAGATGGCACAGTTTTGGAAGAGTAGACAGATCGAGTAGAATGTACCAAGTAGAAATATTTGTTTATACCGTAAGGAACGTATGGCTTTCCAATATTTCTTATAAAGACCATATCTGTTTTACTGGTTGTAACTACAACTTCCATATAAAATGGCATTTTACTTACATCCAGACATTAACGATGCTCGAATATATATCAATAAATAATGAAAGAGATAAGTTTTTCACTGATACTCATGAATATGTATCCGCTAAACTCATGGCCTGTTTATTTTTGCATAAATACGAATGTATTATGGCACTATCTGGACTTATGAATAGCAATGATTTTTACAGAACAGCATAGGTTAAAAGGTGTGTTACTTGTTATATAAAATCATAAATTTGTATGTCATTTCCCAAGTTCTTACTGTTTTGGAAGCTTCTTTTCTAGAAAACAAATATTATTTATGTTTTTAATGTTTCGGTGAACAGAATGTAAAAAAGAAAGAATAATTAGACGAATATAAAAATGGAAAGCAAGTGCTTAAAAACCAGTTGTAAGACCACGAAGACGGTAGAAAGATGGATTGCAATAAATTTTGTCGTAACAGGTTTAAGACCTTTGCGAAAGATGAAGAAGAACAACGAAATGAAAGAGTTTTTATTGCAAGTATGCAGCAATATCTGGTCCTACAACGAACTCAGTGATTATCTGTGAATCGCTATTTAGTTCTCAAATCAGAATAAAAGTGTATGGAAATTCATCAAAAACTGTTCTTCGTGTATTAGTATAATAAATCATAATAAATCATAAGATGAAAATCTAAAACGGAAGAGCATATTTTCCATATCCTTACATGATTATCTTCTTCATATGATCTCATCCTCGGACACATCATCATCATCATCAGTGGCCCTAAAAAGCACTTAAGTACACACGATTTCTAACCCTAACTCCAGGAGACCTCATTCTCGAGTTTGTCTGTAAATTGCGTGTGTTCTACCGGTTGCGGAACAAAAAAATCTGAGTTCTCATGAAGAAAAAATCTGCCACCTCCGTTTGAAATGAACTAACGTATCTTCAGTTGAAAAGCCCTGATAAATGGAAAGACCTGGGTTCGAACCACGGGTTTGAACCCAGGTCTTTCCATCTGAGCTAAGTAGGCTCTATCATCGCACATCACGTAACAGTTTTCGTTTTGTGGGTAAATGGCAATTTACCCACATGTTAATGTGGGTAAATTGTCATTTACCCACATGTTATTACATAACATGTGGGTAAAATGTAAAGTGCATTATTTTGTGTTATAAGACTTTAAAAAAATTCACTACAAAACAAAACTAACCTAACTGGAAATCATCAGAACCAAACTGTCCGACTATCCATGTTCAAACTTCTCAGCTTGGTTGAAAAATGATGGCACCGGACTTTGTTGCCAAGTAGCTTTTATTTATTTCAGTTTATAAAGGATCATCTGCATATGTCGTTTTAATAAGGGATTAAAAAGATTAATTTAAAAGTCATGACTATATGCATTTTTTTTAAGCCTGGTGTTCATTTGAGAAAAGAAATATCCAGAATCAAAAGGTGGTGCCCGTAGATCACTTGTTTTCTTTGTATTCTCGTATCGATATCAGTCTATATTTTTTAATTAAGTAAATGTTTCTGATTTTATTCTAAAATCTAAAATTCACCATTCATAAAAGAATAATGAATTTTAGTTTTTTTACTCCACCTTTGTTTTTGGCCTATCTTTGTATTTTACATTATTATTAATGCTTTTTTTATATATTTCTCTATTAAAATTAATTAAGATTCCATTTATTAAATTGAGGACAAAGTTTTCAGAAGTAACTGTTAAATTTCAATAGCGTTAATCTTCAGCTCTTGCACAAATTCTTTGATTTTCTAGTAATGCAGAGTATGCTGATGACATCATTTATTACGCTATTTTTTCCAGCACCAAGACTAACTCAATGCTGAAAAAATGCTTAGTCGTTCTCAGGCTGTGGAAGTGCGGTTGAATTTCATCTAAGTGCTGTGATCACTCCCCCCCCCCTTTTCAAAACATAAAGCTGACATTCAACACATTTGATAGCTATTTACTTGTACATCCAAGTATAAATATGAATTTAGATAATTCGTGAAATTCATGCCATTTGTCACCCTGGACAGATTAATGATACCTGGTGGATTGCAGATGATGATGATGATGATGATAGTAATAAAATGATGCGTGTTCTATGATTAATTTTTCTGACATGTGGGTAAAATACCTGAGTTTCCTGCTAAAGGAAAAACGAGCATGTCTGTGTGAAAGACAAAGTAGTTTAAAAGAAAAGTACAGTACTTATAATCAGCGACTGAGCAGGCGTCGATCAGCTGGTAGTACAAAAAGAGCTTTTTGAATGTAAAGAACGGAGTTTGAATCCCAGGTGTTTTCAATCAAATGGTGAGTAGGTTTCATACGATGGTAAAGGATTTTTCGACGAAGAACAGGAAACTCATGTTCTTCGTCGCTCAAAACAGGTAACACAACATCTACAGGCATAGGATACTAACTGCGAGATAAGAGAGATGATAGCCTCACCATCTTATGTTTCTACTGCACATTATGGATCTCACGCACTATACAGGACAGTCAGTGACTACTAGAAAACTTCAATTAGCCTTTCGTTTTCTAGTAGTCACTGACTGTCCTGTAGAAAGCATCTTAAAATTTTTAAGGTCATATCCTGCTTGAAGACACACGCAAAGAAAACAGAAACATCATAATGTTTGCGAATTTCAAGTATACCACCTACCTTATTGCGAACAAGAAAAACTCTAGGCATTAAACATTTAGAAGGTTGCCCAATTGCTGATTTCCGTGGTCAAGGACTGATTAAATGCCCTTGACCGCGGAAATGAGTGCGTGGGATTTAGTCCGTAATTGTCATTATTGCCCTCGTATTTGTTCCGAAAAGCAGGCCAAGGAAAAATCAGAAATAATTACAGAATTTTATAAATTACCCATCGATTACCATGATCCTTTTCACCTCGTGACAGTTTTTTTCCCCATTTTGTTTTTTACTTTCTTGTCAACTTAGGCAATTGAATTATCTTCAAGATGATTTCTCTAGTTCGAAATTTACTTTCTTTGATATTAATAGGAGTTTGTCTTTTCTTCTTACTAGCTGACCATCATTGGAGAGCTCTGAACTCAGGTAACATTTATAAGATTAGTCTGTCCTGAGTATTAAGATAAAAAGATTATCTTTAAAATCGGCTTTTTTTTCCAGTCATCAGCTGACTTGCCAACAGTTATCTTACAAACTGTCAAGCGAATCGGCGGATAAATGCCAGTTTAGATTTTAAGCTTTACACGTTGCCGTAACATGACTGCAATAAATGCACTGAGTTATAATAAATTTAACGAATTAGTTAACAATAAGATTGCTAATTACACGAATATCAAATTATTATTAAGAATAATTAAGAATAATAATTGTATATTCGTTTTTTCAGTATTTTAATATTCCTTCAGGAGTTTTAAAAACTGTTGAATTAAAAATATTGCGTGCATTTTCTTATATTCACAGAGGAATTGACCCAACTTAATGCGTGTTATTAAAAATATTTAGCATTTGTTATTGTTTACAAACATTACAAGCATTTCAATCAGTAAAAGTAGTAGGTTCAGTCAAAGAATTAATTGATTGTTATTTGGGAATGGTCCCCCCCCCACACACACACAGTGAAAGAGAGAATGATACACCCAATTTAATACCAAAGCAAGCGTCTATTCAGAAATAGAAACTCTACAACTACTTGTCCGCAAGCTCTGTTGACGCCTGCTACCAGTGAATACGATTCTAATGGAAATGAGAATCAAGTTTTCGCTTACTCACTTCTTCTTCGCTATTCTGGCTATTTACATAACCATTCAAGTGAAAGGAAATTTAATATGAGCAGCGAGTTTTGCGTAAAAGTTGTTGGCGCCGTTATTTACTTTCCAATTTATTTTTAATATTATACCCGTTTCTTTAGAATTAGGCCGTGTATCTCTTTTCTTCGATCTGCACTATCAGACGTTTTGGTATCCTCCAGTGAGAAGAGTTGCAACACAGTCCAGGTTATTGTGACAGGCAGTGAAGGGTAGGTTCTTTCTGAGAAAAGGCATTTGGAACGAGTGCCTAATTATTACATCGTTTCTTTGAGAGCTTCTTTTTTTATAAAATAATACACCCTCTGTCCAAAAGAAAACCGAACTTTTTCGAAAATAGAAGACACTAGTGGCACCACCTGTTGTCGAAAGCGGCAACCTTCAGTGTCGTGTCAACTGTTTATGACATTTGTTTCATTAGAAGCCGAGTTATAGTGCCATGAGTGACAGTGTGTTTTGACGAACGGTCGGTCGTCACGATATTCATGCCGTACGCAACGAATTCTCGCTATCAGTCGCTTCAGAACTTCGAGATAAAACTTACCATTGACCGTTTAGGCAAGCGGAACGAATTCTTTGTGGATAATGTCCTTGGAATCGTAGAAACAAATCAGCATTGTCTTTACTTTTGACTTCTCCAAGCGACTTTTTTTCGGATGCCCCTTTACTGGTAGTCTCCACTCAGCACTCTGGCGCTTTGTTCCGGGATCATACTCAAAACACCACGTTTCGTCACGATCGTTTCAAGGAAGTTCGAGTCCTTACGATCGGCTTTAATGAGGTCCTTGCAGTGTTCAATTCGATACATTGTTTGGTCGTCGATCAACTTGTGGAGAAAAATCGCGAATTAAATTTACGAAGGTCCAAACTCTCGGCCAAAATGTTGTGCACAGTTGATTTTGGAATCTTTCAAATATCACGGACGATTTCAGGTTTTCTTTGATGAAATCACGCACTTTTTGGATGTTAACTTCGCTCAGTCCAGTTTATGGACGGCCCGGCTTTTTGTCGGCCTCAAGCGTCTCACGACTACTTTGAAATCGCTTAAACCACTGATAAACTTGAGTAACGGATAAGCATTAATCACCGTATGCTTTTTGAAGCATTTGATGCGTTTCGGTAAAACTTTTACCAAGTTTAACACAAAAGTCAATCTCAGCTCTCTGTTTGAAACTCATTTTCCGACCGTTCGTCAAAACACACCGTCACTCTTGGCACTATAACTCGGCTTCTAATGAAACAATGTCATAAACAGTTGACACAACACTAATGAAGGGTGCCGCTTTCGACAACAAAAAGATACAACAGGTGGTGTCAATAGTGTCTTCTATTTTCGAAAAAGTTCAGTTTCTTTTTGGAAGGAGGTCATGAGCTTGATAATTACCTTTTTCTTTACATTCCCAACACAATGTTTTTTTAACTCTCTTGCTATATATCACTACTCATTCATTTAATCCCTACTTGGTTTGTCTTACTGACCCTGGATATGCATCTACTTACTGACCTGCATCTACTTGTCCTGTCTCTCAGACAAGGTGTATATATATATATATATATATATATATATATATATATATATATATATATATATATATATATATATATATATATATATATATATAAAGTGTTGTAAGATTGACTTTTAACTGGATATTCTTAACGAGCAGTTAGTGTGCTCTAAAGCCCCCCCCCCCCAATATCCTGCTTAAAAACAAGTACAGATCTACAGATAAGAAGTATAATTTACAGCGACCCTTGGTAATCAATCAATTAAGGAAGATGAAAAAACTTTCTGTAGGAAGGGCTATGGGTACATTTCACACCAGGCGTTGGGAAGTAACAGTCGCAAAATTATATAACATAAAAAATGATAAAATAATGTTTTTTTTATTATTTTATGCATTAATACTTATTAATATATACTTTGACGAAATGATCTCGTAATAAAAATTAAAAATTAAATAGCTTTTTAGAGCGGGTGCATAATCGTGTTTTCTGGGCAACTGATGAGGAAGAGGAATTAATGTTTTCCGGGGACAAAAGCATCTATTTATGGCAGGTACAGGTATATTTGCTATGAAACTGTCCTCAAGTGAGTGCAATTATAGTATTCGTAGAAACAGATAAAAGGATATCAGCAGCAGAAAAAAAAATCTGTGATATTTCGCTTTTTCACCAATAGAAGGCGCCTATTAAATCATAACTTAAACTGTTTCAAAATCAGAACGGAAAGAGGGAGGTGGGGGGGGGGGGCGTTAAACATACCTTAAATGTCGTAATAGGAAGAAAATACGTCACTTGCTTCAAATAAAAAATAATAACAAATAGATAAATAAATAATAATAAAAACATAGCAACGGACACTGGTTGATAATGATGTGATATACCGGGTGATTATAAAATAACGTCGTGTTCAGAGCCCTCTAGCGAGTAATGTATTGGACGAAACACAACGATATTCGGTAGACGTTTGACTAACAAAGCACGCTCACGTAAGGTAAGAGGCATCGAAAAGCAGTTCGTCTACGAATGATAAGAAATCTCACAGGCTTTCCTTTTGTTGTATGATCGCTCAAAAGAAACGCGATAATGCAAATTAATGCATTTGACTCGGTAAACAGCGCCAAAATTTCCCCTGTTGGCGACATTTGGTACTTTTTTTTCGTTAAATCGAATCCCCATGTTCCACTGTGTACGTCTACCGAATATTGGTGTGTTTCGTCCAATATATTACTCGCTAGAGGGCTCTGAACACTTGACGTTATTTTATAATCACCCGATATTCCCACGCATATGCTTATATGCACATTTTATGTCATTCGAACTGCCTCAAATACCCGAAGTAGTCTGTTTGTTGCAGCAGCATCCAAGCGATGGATTAGCTTCTTCCGGAATTTTCTCACTTCGACTTCATTACTGAAATGGTTTGGAAATTCGTAGATAACACATTGAGCGAATGTTTATAGATCTTGTGCTGATGATTTAACTTAAGCTTTTCATTGGTCTCATGGACAACACTGGAAAGTTTCTGCTTCTTCTCTTCCTTTCCGTGTGATGATACACGTCCGTGAGTCCCCTTTACGGGGAGGAACGGCACCATCTAAGTCCTCCCTAAATTTTATCCCGGCTCCAGAACCGGCATAGCGATCAGACTTATGGCTAGGTCAGTATTCCTGACTGAAATCCGTGTATGTCCTCGGACCGGTTTGCCTGCTTGCGGGATGAAAAACCCCAGATAAACTGGTGGAAAAAACCCTGCTGTCCACGCCCAAGACCCGCTAACTTGGCTATGGCTAAGGAAGATCCTTCAGCTCCTCGCGTTGTCGACGGGAATCGAACCTAGGACACTCCTTCCCCAGGCACATGGTTGCGAAGCGCATAACCACTAGACTAACCGCACGGACTAGTTTCTGCTACAATTATGTGTTAGGAAATGGATGAAAGATTCAAACTTCGTGCGTTTTCTTGGTTATTTTTTTTTTAATTTCAAAAGCTGTTTACCATGCACGTCAATTTGGAATGTTATTTTAACTTTAGTGCATTTGTTTGCCTAGTTTTAGTCCGGTATATTCGAAAACATATGCAGTATGTGGTAAACAATGCGTTTAGTTTCAGCTACTGAGACTAAACGTATTTATTATTTAGAAATATATACACGTTTGCACAAGAATAATGTTTAATTTGCCAAATATTTCGGTCTGAATATTACAGACCATCTTCAGTGGCTACATAGGAATAGTTTTTAAAAAACAAAGTGGAATACGAACAATTGATCAGTCATACATAGAACGAGCCGCGTGATGTCATATCGCTAAGTATTAGAAGAGTAAACATTTTTAAAATATAATTAAAGATATTAATTCAGAAATTCATATAATGATCTTAAATAACATTAGACTGATAAAAAAAAAAGTTAATGTGTTATCCTGATTAAACTTTCCCAAATTTTTGATATAGATATACAGTCATTACGATTCAAGTTAGGACGTTGAAGTAAGGTCTCCACACTTTCTTTAAATAAACGTTCAAATTTGTAGCGACATCTGTGTAGGAGGAGAGTCTTGGACCAAAGGATGGTGTGGTTTGTTTCTAATCCATGCTGAGCTAATCCAGATTTCTCAGGTTTGTTGTGTTGAATTGATGACTGATGCTCATGAATTCTTTTTTCTATGGAACGTCCAGTTTGTCCAAAGTAAGAAAGATTACAATTACAAGGAACTTGATATACACCAGGTAGAGATAAGGTTGAGCGTTTATCTTTAGACTTTGGACAAACTGGACGTTCCATAGAAAAAAGAATTCATGAGCATCAGTCATCAATTCAACACAACAAACCTGAGAAATCTGGATTAGCTCAGCATGGATTAGAAACAAACCACACCATCCTTTGGTCCAAGACTCTCCTCCTACACAGATGTCGCTACAAATTTGAACGTTTATTTAAAGAAAGTGTAGAGGCCTTACTTCAACGTCCTAACTTGAATCGTAATGACTGTATATCTATATCAAAAATTTGGGAAAGTTTAATCAGGATAACATATTAACTTTTTTTTTATCAGTCTAATGTTATTTAAGATCATTATATGAATTTCTGAATTAATATCTTTAATTATATTTTAAAAATGTTTACTCTTCTAATACTTAGCGATATGACATCACGCGGCTCGTTCTATGTATGACTGATCAATTGTTCGTATTCCACTTTGTTTTTTAAAACTATTCCTATGTAGCCACAGAAGATAGTCTGTAATATTCAGACCGAAATATTTGCAAATTAAACATTATTCTTGTGCTAACGCGTATATATTTCTAATCATTATGCCACAAGTATCGTTAAAAACACTTCAATTTCACGATAAATAATAAAATTATTTATTATTTATCGTGAAATTGAAGTGTTATTGTGGGAATTAAAAATATTATTGAAATTAGATAACGTATCTCAACGTGGCGCTGATATCAAGTTTATTCGTATTGCATAGAGTAAGTGATTTAGGCTTACGAGCTGACAGATCCTCAATTTAAAATACCACACAAATGGAGAATTTACATTAATGTGATGTATAAAGACGAAATAAAACAAACTTTTCAGGCCTGTAAGTTATATTAAAGGATTGGATACATTAACATAAATTAAAACAGAATATATTTTACACAGGTCACGCATACCAAACGATATTCATGGCCTTTATTTTATAGCAGATGTGCAGCTATGAAACAACACAGTTAAGGTGATGCCATATATGATGTCAGATGACACACATAAAATAATACTTTTTTTTTTTAACGAAAACCTTCCTTCTGAAGTTTCTGTGAGAGTTGTCTTGGATCATTGGAATCTCTTAGAGAGATAGATGGCTTAGATAATATTCTAGAATTATCACCCTACATCTTACGACACAAATACTTCATAGCAACTGCACTAGTCACGGTAACGACACTGATATGTTTACGTCAGTCAACTCGTGTGCCGTGATGTTTACCGTAAAGCACTTGGAATACATTCCGTATTCCTCCTCTTTTGCGTCCACGATCAAGTGACAAACGTAGACCTGGCGTAGCTGATCGAAGTGGTGCGAGTGCGACTTAGGGAGGTTTGTCCTTGGATTCGCTGTCTACCAACACACAGACAGGTTCTAAGTGCGGTGCGAAAGCTGTTACGGAAGTTTTGGGACATGAAGCCATACAGACAGGGATTGATGCAACTGTTGAAGTACGACATCAGATGGAAAGCCGTTCTCATCGGTTTCAGGTAGCCGTAGTTTAGCTCGTGCAGGTATCCGAAGGCCGTAAGGACGTTCGTAATAAGGATGGGAGCCCAGCAGCCGATGAACAACAACACGACAGCCACCAACATCTTGATAACCTGTTGAACAACAAAACAAATGCATTAATAACACACATAAATCCCTACTCACGCATGAATCAATACTATGTGAAATTTAATAAACTTCACTCCACGAAAAATTTTTTTTTCGCTTTTCCCCTCTGCATTTTTTTTTTTTTTTTTTTTTGCATTTAAAAAAATGCGTCATATTTTTTTACTTCTTGTTCTAGGTTTCATACAGTGTTTAATGTCTTGTTATCCGAGGACTCGTCACTTTGATCTTGGAGAACGCCAGTTGAGTGTTCTATTGCAGTATTTAACATCATGCATTTGCAGTAAGCATCGTCAACTTGCTTTCAGATTTTATCTGCTTCTAGGAAGTGGTGCGTATGTTTTAGTTCGCTGTAATATGGAATACCAGTCCCTGTCATGTTTTGTGTCTTTGAATGCTGATTGCAAGTGAATTTTGATGATATTTGAACAATGATCTGTTATTTTGATTTAACACTTCTGCCTGGATTTTGTTTGTACTTCATCTCCTAACGAATGAAATCCAGACATGAAGCGCAATCATTGAATTCTGTTGTCGGAATATTTCATACTGCTCCATCCCTTGCATAGCTAATAAATCTATTTAATCCAGAGAACAAAGTCTGTCTCCTAGCAAAACAAGTCGCCAATTAAAATAACATTATCATAACTGATGTCATTTGGATGCTATTTGGTTCTTGTGTGAAGTCATAAGATGAGTCCGAGATCTCCAAATAGCAGTTATGTAATGACTGAAATTCTTTAAGTATATGTAGACATTCTCTGCGGTTTTTATTATTGTACAATTGTTATGATTAACACTGTTGAAGATATATAATCCTTAGCCCGATCATATTTTTTAAACTCTTCCAAATATAAGTCAGTTTCTAATTATTTTAATAATCGCAAACTACATTTATAGAGAATATTTTCAGAAATATCCGTGTTTGCAATATCCATATTGTCAGATAATTAGATATTTCTTTCATTAGTCTTAAACATTTTCGAGGTCTTCACCTCATCCGCCATGTGTGCAAGAACTTACGTCCTTAATCCAGAGATATTTATAGAGTTTTTATGGTTATATTTCTTCTCGGCATAGTAGATATCGCATATTTACTGTCAAATATTAGTTAAAGTATATTTTATCATCTTTAAACTGATCTGTGATATCCCAGTTTGACTATTTTACGTATATTTTTGTGACCTTTCAGCCATCTGTCTCTTGTCGCCTTGGATGAAAATTTAGCAATAACGTGCTTTGGCTTGTTTTTTGTGCATTATGGTGGGTGTCCAGATTCGATATCCTTATTACTAATATCAAATTCCAGTTTTTTGTGAGATCTTTTGAATAATCCCAAACTCGTTTTCATGAAATCCCGAAGGATGTCTACTATTTGTAATTTCTGTGTATTGCTTGTTGACTGAAATCACAGAAAATTTAATTAATTAAGTTCATAACTGAAACTAAAACTCGTACTGAAAATTGGAATTTTTCCCGTTCTGAGTTTTGTATTTTAGTTCTTTGATTTTTTGCAGTTAGTTCAATAATAATAAATAGGAACTCATCTATTTTGGCAAATGTGTGTTTCGCAGTAATTTCTTTTTCAGTTCGCTTTGCTTCTTTCTTTAAATCGATGATCACACTAGATAAGTAACCAATAGACATATCAACATTAGTCTCAGTGCTGATTGACTCATTTATCTGCGAGTGCTGATCAACACTGGAATGTTTACCGGTATGGGACAAAGAACTTGCATACCGTATTATGCTTTCTTGATCTCTAAATCTGTGGACACTACCTGTTTTAGTTTTATCAGTTTCTCCTCACAGTTTCAGCGAACCGTCATTTTCTAAGATTAGTTCTCTCTCTCTCTCTCTCTCTCTCTTCTTTACACATCTTGCACGTAGATGAGAAGGCTATGTCTTATCAACTCAAGATGATGTTCATCATCTAGAGTTGATAGGACAGATGACACAACTAAAATGAATACGGTGAACAGCAATTACCTGTTTTTTTTTTTTTAAAGATTTAAAACTGTAGCAGTGTTTCATAGCTGTTTAGTGCTTCTTAGCCACCTGGCGAAGTTAAACGAACGATACGACAAGCAATCTTGGGATCAGAACACCTACACAAACCCTTCAAGAAGCCAAGTAGGCCTTCTCAAGTGAAGCTGAGTTAGCTGTCTCGGACTAAGACAAAGGGTTTTTATCTCCAGTGAAATTCGAGGTATGCTCTCCAAAAATACATATGCTGATACTCATTCGGTCAGTGATGAAAGGCTTACTGGTTATCTGGGCGTCAGTTCTAAAAAAAGATCTAAATGTAATATGCGATATCAGAATTCAAATTTTCCTTTAATTGGTCACTCCCTATTTAATGCGTTAACATGCGTTACTCGTACACATACTGGTGTCTTAACCTAAGATGAGAATGTCAAAATGTATTGATTCAATTGTAAGATTCGATGTGTACATGAAGATTAACTGAGCCCCACTTCAAGAACTAGTTTCTACAATAATACGAAGGACAGATGATAATTCTTAACAGAACATGTTCGGTCCATTATAAATAATAAATAAATCCGTTAATCTAATTCCACTCTTCACTCATTCCGTATTTATGAAAGCGAACACTGCACTAAACACAAACTGTTATTATATTTGCGTGCTTGGAAACTTTAATGCTCAAAATCGAAACAGAATCTAATCCATATGTCGCTGATGCTCTCTCACCCTACACGTTCCCGTTAACCTTTTTTTTTTTTTCACCCCTAGAATGAGGCTGACCTGTTTCACAGTAGCGTTGTCACTCTCCACCTTCTGCGCACACATTTTCGACTTCGGTAGGTGATGAGTGGAATGTTGATTCTTGGGATGAGATTCCTTCAAGGCAATCTCTGTTCCGGGCCTAGGGAAAAAAAGTCGTTATTACGAAAGGTTAATTAAAAAAAAAAGAAAAAAGAAAAGAAATTTAAAAAATTTTAAAAAGCATTAAATAGAGAAAATTACACAATTTAGGAAAACCAGATATTTATGATGAAATTATTATTTTCATAAATATCTTGATCATAAATATCATGATCATATTATGATTAATAACAAATCATTTCAAGTATTTTGCATTCTTTTTTCTCCAATTATCACCGTAGAACCTGCTTATGAATTGTACAGCGGTCATCATCAACTGTAGAACCCAATCAGGTTGTGCTATTTACTTATTTTATAAGCATGTATAGCAGATGTATTGCTATTTAACATGCGCATTCAATAAACACAAACAAAACCCACTTACATTTCTCCTGACGTCATGTTGGCTCTTTCCTTTACCACAATCCATAGTTGGTGGCAAATACGAGTGTACGTATAGGCCATCACAACAGAGGGCGCTAATAGTACTAATACTAGCATATAAACTTCGTAGACCTTCCACAAGACTGGTTGAAACCAGTTTCTAACGCACCAATATCCCGTGTACTTCACCCCAACTTCTAAGTGGATCTAAAAAATATAAGAAATACAACACAGTTACTATTTTTATGATCATATTAGGATTAATTGTTACTGCAGTTTCTTTGGAATTATGATTACTTTTTTTTAGAGTAATGGCAAACGTATATAAAACTAACGTACATAAAAATAAAAGATGGTATTTACCTGCGTAAACACAATTGGTACCGAAGCTATAAGGGAAACACTCCAAATGGCAATTATTACCCTTCGAGCTTGGCTTACAGTACACAGATAACGCGATTTTACCGGATGAATAATGGCATAATATCTGAAAAAGAAAGACTTGAATATGTAATGTATTCCAGAATATCTAAATGTGAAATCTAAAATATAAGATTTAAGCAATTAAATAAGCATCCCCTATTTTTACAGAGAACTAAATCAGGTGTAGGAATTATAATTGATGACGATTTTCAAAACGATATAAAAGAATGAGAATGCGTATCTAAAAGAATACTGACAATAAAAATAAAATTGCAAAATAAAACTAAATATAATCAGTACATAGCCCAAAGGAAGAAAACCCGAAAACGGAAGTTGAATCATTTTATGAAACGTTAAGGAAAACTGTAAAAATACATCACCACTGAATTATTAATATTAGCAGGAGATTTAAATCCAAGGATTTGAAACAATGTAATACCAGGAACATGCCAAAGATTCAATGAAGCAATTGAAATCTCAAATGGAACAAAATTACTTCAGTTTCGTATAAATAACGAATTTAGAATAAATAATATTTTTTTTAATCACAAAGTCAATGCAAACTAACGTGCAGAAATGACAAAGAATATGTTTCTATCGTATATTATATAATAAAAATAGAACAGTAAAACTAGATGAAATATTGGATATTAGAGTTCTAAGAATTTTACGGAGCACAGAAATAAGTATGCAGAACTGTTCGAAATGAAAGAAAAAAGAAATTAAATTTGTGAATACATAAATATATCAGTCATAGCAAGTAACCAATGGGAAAAGTGTTTTACGAAATTATGTGAAGGCGAAGCAAAATCCAAATGTCACCAATATTACAGACAGAAAACACAAATGAAATTGAAATAGACGTTAATTTAATACAACCATCATCTCAAAATTGAAAACCACGGAAATCAACTGGAATTGATGGAATTTATAACGAAATGACTAAAACATAAGACGTTTAATCAATCTTTAAGAAAAGAGATGAATGGAGGATGAACATTACAATAGTAGTATTGAAAAAAAAAAAAGAAAATCTGAACTCAAAAACTATCGAGGATTAAACTTATTGTGCGGTATCCTGAAGACGTATGCAAAAATATGAAAAAAGAATCAAGATTAAGTTATAACGATAAACATGGAGAATTCCGTAAGGTAAGAACGTGTACCATATTTCTTGTAAGGCAAATAATAGCAAAAGCGATAGAATATAACAAACTAATATTTACGTATTTCACCGACTTTGAGAAAATTTTTGACAGAATCAGATTATGGGATGTACTAACATCAAGCAAAGCATTACTCAAAATAATCGAAACGATCAAAGATATATAGGCAAAACAATGAATGTGTAATAAGATATCAACACATAAAATCAATAACATATGAATTTGATTGAATCTACAGATGATACATTGCTTGCAGGATATAAAGATGATCTCCAATGTTTATTTAAATTTCAACACTGTTGAAATTTAAATTTATTTCTGGTGATATTTCTCTGGTGATATTTCCACGTGTGGAAATATCAACAGAGAAGTCCAAAATAAAAGAATTAATAAGATATAAACTGAAACTAAGTGGAAAAATATTGGAACAAGAAATGAAATTTAAATACCTAAGAACACTGTAAACGTTGGAAATATAAACAGAGTAACGTGTAAAAGAGCAATTCCTTTAAGGCTAATAAAATATCAGGATATTTCATTTCAACTGTATGAAAAGTAAACACCTAACAACAAACAAAAACAAAAACATATAAATAAGTAGTCCGATCAATATTAACTTAGGTTAAACACGAATAGAAATGTAAAATACGATAAACAAATACAACATGCGATATAAAAAATCTTAAGAAAAATAGCTAATTGAATAAAATTTGATAGAATAAAAAATGAAAAGATTTAGGAAGAATGTAAGTTACGACCTATAAGGGAATGTGTAAAAAAAGATCAGAATGGAATAAATAAATTCGTAGAACGGATTCAAACAAAACAGAAAAATTATTTTTTAGGAAGGAATTGGAAACCAATGGACAAATTGCCTCCGTTGATTTATCACAAACGCAACAAGTTGAAGCTTAAAGAGAAGAAAATAATCTAGAGGGCGCTGAAGATGTAATACTTAATACAGTAATCATGATGATGACGATTTAGGAACTGAAGATTTCTGCTGCGAAATGATCAACTTTACTTTCTATTGAATTCGTTGTATCAAGTTTAAAAGTGCTATACGTGAAGTCTAGAAAGCTACTCTAGAAGATAATTGAAGCAAAGAAAATGAATTTAACGTCTCATTGTGCACTTTGGATAGAATTACCATCTCATTAGGAACCTGAATGCTTGTCTTGAAATAGAATACTTGTGTAGTACTTTGGCAAACACACTCGCTCCTACGGAAAGACGCTTTTCAGTAACGCTTTTAAGATAAAAGCTAAACGCTAATGTTGTTCCCTTCTATGGGTAAAACTTGCGAGATTTTTAATGACTAAAAAGGACTTCTAAAGTAGTTCTTTCACTTAACCACTAAAGAAATTCACAAATTCATTTCAAACTTTATCTCGTTAATGGGGAAATAACTAAATCAGTTCATGAATTCAGCGTTTTTTTATGGCATGGATAAAATTTCCAGTAGCTGGAACTTTGAAACAAATTTAGCGAAACTTAGAATCCAAAATTTCCAGCCTGTTAAAAATACACGAAACACTTAGTTCAATACAATTCTATATTATTTAGGCTACTTTTGGGCTATATTTTAATGTTATCTATTTAAGCAAATAAATAAATCAGCTGATACCTTTTATCCACATAAGGAGTGGGTGAGGCCGTTTTAACCTATCTAACTTTTCGAGACAGAGGGGCAGTTCAGTCGACACTTGCAGCCAATCAGAGATGTCTGGCCGAAGACTATTACTAATTATACACAAGTGCCGCCATCTTGGGTCTGTAACTCTAGCACAATATATTATTTGGCGGAAATAGTATAAGTTCTAGAATCAATTTTCTTGAGTTTACGGGACAAAAAATCTCGAGTTTCCAGGAGAATAATCCTTCTTGTTCACGTCTGAGATCGACTAACTCGGTAAACGGTCGGAAAATAGGGTTAGAAAGAGTCCCTCTAGTCGACGACTGCATTCGAACTCAGACGGCTTTCTTCAGAGCAGCCTAGCTTTATGGATGTAGACGTCAATTTTATAGCACTACACTGGTCATTCTAACTAAATAGAGAAATGTGTGTTAATAAATATTTCCCACAGAAAACATCTGAATAGCTGAAGTGTTTGTTTTCTGTTTATAGACTTTTTTGCATATATTCTTTATCGCAGAATGAATACTTCTGTTTCAGAAAACGAAACACATTGTCCTCCAATATGCACTGAGCCCTCTTTAATCCCATTAGACAAATTCAATTTCAGAAGCACGTAGATTAAATCACAAAGAATGAAGAAATGAATTGCCATGTATGATCAGACACATCGAAGCAGAATGATTCTTGATCCAAAGAATGAGCTCAAAGCGTTAGTAATATGAGCTATAATATAGCAGTTTGCCATCGCCTCTTCCTCAAGCAGTGTTTATGATATTTTAATTATAATGTGTTCTGTATATTAGGACGTTATTGATAAAATAAAAAATAAAAATAAACTGCACATTAATATCTTGTTGAAAGTGTGTCCCACTTTCAACAAGAATTAATTTTGCATTCATTTAATAAGTGTGGCTGTTTGAATTTGGATTTTGTCTATTAACGATGTCTTTTCTCTTTCTTAATGTCTCCGTGCATATTTAAAGATGTATTTAGTATAAGAATTCTTACAGATTAAGATGCTCAAGTATCTTATTTTTTAAATACTCATTCAGTAACTTCACCTTTCGACACTCATGGAGGTCAGTGTTAGCACAGAGCATATGGTTGACACATTCTGGACGTAGTACACAAACTTACAGCAGAATTCGCCTAATGTCCACGTGAAGGAGAACAGTTCTGCAAACTAAAACAAATAAAAGAACGTCATGTTATTACAGAGAAAGTGTTTATGTTTTAAATCTGTAATTAAAACTGATTCTGTTCTTTAACTGCATATTCAAAAGACAGCCGTAATTATTACTATCCAATTACTATCCTTTATAATACAATGTTAATAACGAAGATTTTTTTTTTTTTGCAGAATATACAGCGCTACCTACCTTCACAGGTACACATATTAAGATTACCAGAAGATCAGCAGATGCTAAACTTGCTAAGAAAATATTACTTATGGTATGCATGTGACGATAGCTGATTACCGTGTAGATGATGAGGATGTTGCCAAGTAGTCCAATAATTAGGGTAACACCGTAAACCACGGTGGTTGGTATCAAGTCTTCTAAGAAGAAAGTATTAATGGCCTCATCGAAATCATATTCGTAGATGGGAGTTGAGTTTTCACCGTTGAAGTCTGAGTTGGTAGAATTGTCCAACGAAGACATGTTGAAAACCACGCCCTTCATTGCCGAACCCTGAATTGCTAGAAGGAAAAATTAATCAGCAAAAGTAACATTTGATTATTGATAAGTCCTGTTTACTCAGAAGTGAAACCACTTCTGGTTAAGCATGTTAAATAAAAACATTATTCAATTACATTATTCAACCAACCAAATAATCTATCAGAATAATAACAAGAAGCAGAATGTGATTAAAACGAAATACAGAGCATAACAGGTAGTTAGCACAAGTTATTGAAACAGCGCAAAATAAAACTTTTTTTTGTCTAAAAGAGTCAACAAAACTTCTTAGGACAAAAACTGTTCTAAGTGAATGTTATTTGAATTTTTTCAGAATCATTAAACGCGTGAAATCTCAGTCTCCCTAACAACGATACTTGTTGATGATAGTACAAAATATAATGATTAGATTTGTAAATGAAAAGAGTCAACAAAACTTCTTAGGACAAAAACTGTTCTAAGTGAATGTTATTTGAATTTTTTCAGAATCATTAAACGCGTGAAATCTCAGTCTCCCTAACAACGATACTTGTTGATGATAGTACAAAATATAATGATTAGATTTGTAAATGTGAACATTACTAGCGCTATCATGGCTGGTCATAACTTTCATAGCAACTGTAACCTGTTTGTTTAATTTTGCATGTGTGTCTTCGTAAGGTATTTTCTAAACTAACATCGCTGCGAGCCATTGCAAGAAAATATGTTAAATGTCTGCATCTCTTTGCGAGTCAGTGAAACAGAATGCACATTCTACCTTTAGCTAAACTCTCAACCCCCAGTAATGAGCAGTCTGAAAAGATTACTGCGTCCCTCGAAAGGCATTTTACGGACCGACTAGCAGAATTGATGTGGCAGATAGAGTTGTACGAGAAGTAGTGTCATCACCTTCTCCGGGCTCTCTTGTCATATTAACGGCTCTCTTGGGTCTACACAGATCATCATTCTGTTCCCAGATTCATTGGTTGTCCTCTCTACAGACAGTTGAAATGAAATACTTCATAACTTGTGTTCTATCCCCGCCTTGGAGCTTGCATTAACATTAAGAAAATGGACGACTACTGTCACCACGGAAGAATGTCTTGTTTTGGACGACAATACGCTTTCCTGTTTTATTTGTTCTTCTTCTTTTTCTTAAGAATGTTTCTTTTGTTGATCTCTGGAAGATAAAAACGTGTATTTTTTTTGCGTTTGTATACCCTCAATTATTTTTTATTTTTATTTCGTGAAATTCAGAACTTTATACAAGATACTTTTTTATTTATTTCATATTAACAAAACATGCCATTTAAAAATATATGTAATGGTAGATTTCTTTATTTTACTTCTTAGGACAAAAACTGTTCTAAGTGAATGTTATTTGAATTTTTTCAGAATCATTAAACGCGTGAAATCTCAGTCTCCCTAACAACGATACTTGTTGATGATTTCTTTATTTCTTTATACAAGATACTTTTTTATTTATTTCATATTAACAAAACATGCCATTTAAAAATATATGTAATGGTAGATTTCTTTATTTTACATTTTTATAACACTCAAGCCGACTTATGGATAAAAAGTATCAATTCATTTTTGTTCATATCCATGTTTTCTCAATTTCAATGGACATTTCGCATTCGTTTAATTATTAAAGTAGAAACACGACAAGGCTAGTAAGGGTGGAGTAGTGGCAATCGAGGCTGAAGAAGTTTACGAAATTCCGTAGTATTTCATGACATTTATTTCTTCGTAGGAAAGACTTAAATTCAAATTCCGTACGTACATGAAGAACCTTTTCAACTGAAGGTAAGTTAGCCAGTCTCATGCGAAGGTGACAGTGTTTTTGATTCTATGAATTCGGATTTTTCATCCACAAAACAGCCAAACTGGTCAGAAGAATATACGCAATCCACAGATATAATTATGGCCCAACTAGTGAATTAATCTGTGGAATAATTTAAGTGATTTAATTCTGAAGGAATATGTGGCATACGTAAAACCAACGTCTACATTCTTAAGCAAGATGTCTTGATTTCAGCGATTCAATATATCACTTAAATCTAATCGTATATTAGGCCAATATTAGGAAATAAGATCGCTTAATATTTGTCTTTAATAATTTTGGCCGGTAGTATATATATTAAATAATGCAGTTGTATAAGCTTCCCTTTTTTTTAATGCTCTAGAAACCATCAAGTCACATCACTTCTTTAGGAACCAAAGAGAGCTTTCAATTATTAATAACGTTCTGATGGTATTTGTGATCTGTATGCACGGCTCGTGCACGATTGCTGCTTATCGTGTACTCAATAGAAAAGTTTGTTGCTAATCGGATCAAGACACCAAGTTATTCTCACAGAGGATAAACTAACAGCTGTTGATGTCATGTTTGCTATTGATTTATATAAAGTTGCCAACAGCAATTGGTTTCCAGGCAGAGAATCGTGTCGGAAGTCCATAAAAGAAAGAAAAAACATCGACTAGAAAAATACTGGACACACTCTTTTCCAGGCGGTGAGTTTGTTACCGAAAAGTAATGGAAATTAGTGAAGTTTAATGGACTGCATTTATCCTAATATTTGGGATGATAGACACAAATACGAATAAAGAGAATTTGATGCAAATGGTTCTCAATTTTCCTGAATTAATATAGATAAGTATGTAGTTAGAGAAAGTAACTAAGCTAAAGAGAGAGAAAAAAAACAAAGACTGAGAGTAGTAAAATTCTCATTCATCTCTTTGAAATGTTAGGTTAAGATCTTATAAACTTGGAGCACTCAATCGTCTCTGCATATTCTATTGTCTCTCAGCCGCGCGTGTTCTTTTTCAGTTTGCCTGTATTGAGGGAATGAAAACTCCACACGACTCGTCATAGCGTAGGAAATAGAATTAATCAAAATGTCGCTGAAATATTCTTTTATCCTCACAATAAAGATTAAAGTCAAAAAGAGAAACATATAGACATCTCCACACCATACCAGCACACTTGACAGATAGTAAATGAGACACTGCTAACTTTCTCCTGGCAGATGTTATACTCAAGCATGTTCAGCTGATTTGAAGAATGCGTACCGCAATCCACCATTCAGTACAGCTATCCAACTACTTAGGGTCCAATTAAGGCGAGATCTATTCCATGGTCAGGCTTAAGCATTGTTTCACTTTGTGTGCAACAATTTTGTACGGAATTTTAGTACAAACTTCTATGTGGAGGTAGAATTACTGGTTCAGAAGATCAATGATGCATCGTGGAAAGAATTCAGATTTCTATCCATTTATGGTGGTTTGTCATTGATCCCAGAATAAAACGGAATCCTTTCTTAGAACAAGATGTAACCATTACAGAGAATTTTATACATCAGTATGCAGCAAGCAACCTTATTTTTTTATTCTGGAGATGTGAATTTCTCTAATTATCCTGAACTTCGTTTTCCAGTTACTGAAACATTTATAAATCTATCTGCAAGAAGGAGAAAATGACACTGTAACGTTCTAGCCCATTTATGAAATTCAAACATTTTATTGTCATTTTCAGTTAAGATTTCAGTCAGCTTACTCCAATGCACGGAATTATAAAAGTGTTTTAAATGGTAAAATAATCCTTCGTGATGTATTAAAGATGACTTTATTGAACTGTACGAACGCTCAAAATTACAGATAACAATCAAGAATGTATCACTTGAAGAGTTTTTTTGTTGTTAATGATGTTATTAACTATTCGTCTGCTTATCCACGTTTCCTGGTTGATAATATATAATCATATATCAACTATGTTTAATTAATGGTAGCAATCAGAACATTAATGTTATTTATTTAATAATCAACAATGATAAGAATTAACAATAATTAACGACAACAATAATATGTATTTTATAAAATACTTCGAACATGAATTACATTCAATATTTATCGATGTCTAGAGAATTAAAATCGCCCTTACAACCAGATTAGACCAGAAATGTTTGGCAATTGTTGAAACCGAAGAAAACTGCGTATTTTACCATACGTTGCAAATAACAACTTGGTGTCCATGACGTACAAAAATAGAAGAATGCTTTCTTTCTCTTAGAAGTTACACTCGATTTCTGTTTCTTAAAGGCCATTCAGACAATAATTAAGAGAATGAAAAAAAGTCTTATAAGGCAGTATACGTAAGTACTTACGATGCTGGTTTTGATAACTGACACAATATATTAATCGAATTTTGTGGTATACAACTCGCTCCTGGAAAACAATGAAGGTTACCATGGTAACCTACAGATCAAATAATATCTCGAAAGGCTCGTTTAACAGCGCACAAATAATATTCGTGTGTGTGTGTGTGTGTGTGTGTGTGTGTGTGTGTGTGTGTGTGTGTGTGTGTGTGTGTGTGTGTGTGTGTGTGTGTGTGTGTGTGTGTGTGTGTGTGTGTGCGCGCGCGCGCGCGCGCGGGCCTGTGTTTTCTGTGAATGGAGCATTGTCATCGATGAATACGACAAGCTGTGCGTGCCGTGTCTAAACTGCAGTCGAAACGAGCTGCCAAGCAGTCCTTGTCGAATTTTAGAGTAAGCACGAACTTAGGAGTCAGTGATAGACGGCAAGCGACAACGAAATACGCGTATAGTTGAAGAATTGTCGTTAGTGGAGACGGATTTCAAAGGTTATTAGCGAATCTTTTGAGGTTTTGGACATTTCTTTGCAGTCATCTAATTTTTTACACATCATCTTCAGTCAAGAAGTGCTTTCAGTTTGTTTCTTATCTTGCCTTTTTTTTTCTATTCAAAAAAAAATTCTGTGTTCAAGTCAGAACTGTTTTTTTAATCCGTGCTTTTTTAATATTTCGATTTGCGATATTTCATTAATTCGCTGTTGTTTAAATGTATCGAAATGTTTACAAAATAAACATAAACCAATTCAAAGTCTCTTAATTGAACATCGAATTCGACAGGTGTTGCATTCACAAAACGTAACAAAAGGCCCTTAAGAATATACTGTATAAGACTGAATATCAAAATGTATGAACATTTTTTATCACTCGCTTTATCTTTGTTAGTCCGAAACTATAGAAGTTGGTATCGGAATGACGTTTTACTTGCTTTGCTAATATCTACTTCTGAAGAATTCTGAGGACGTTTCAAAAGTATAAAGCAATCTTATGTGAAGAATACTATTCGTGCATAAAGCATAAATCGACACGTCACCATTAAGGACTTTTATTTTTTCCCTCCTAAAACACCCAAATAAACTCGCTACGGAAGCTGACAGCAAAATATACTTTCCTAATTAAGAAAGTATATTTTGTGTAAAATATGAAATCCATCCCAATCCTTTAAGTTTCTGATACCTGTTCTTCATTAAATCTTAATTTCTTTACAATTTGATATATTCATTGATTCCACTTTATCTACTTAGATTTCATCAGGTTTTCACGAAGCGGCTGACTGAATACAGTAACATCACAGGCTTCAAATCCTCTTCACAGAACGCATCACCCAACAGGGTCATATTCCTATCTTTTTTTGAAGGGGACCTTGTGGAATTCCACATGATGTCTATTAACCATTTTTCCCATGTCTCAAGTTACTGAAGAAATCATTACTAATTCGGCTCTTTTATGACCCAGTACGTGTTCATTTACTGCTTTTAAACTTCTAATAAGAAGGATTAGGACAGAACAATCTTGATACGACTTCATCCTCTTGGATAATTTTGAGTGTTCTGTGACTAGCTTGTGTGGTTTGATGAAGGAAAGCCTCTCCTCGCTAGGATACTTACAAACTAACTCAGTTTCAATATTCCTTGTAGAGAATTTCTAAAAGTCATAGAAAACAAGTGCTCCATGCTCAGAAATATCCGAGTTGGAATCCAGTTTAAAGCATAAAGATTCTCTATGCTTTAAACTGGATTCCAACTCGGATATTTCTGAGCATGGAGCACTTGTTTTCTATGACTTTTAGAAATTTGTTACAAGTGAAGAGTAAGGACGAATCCTATGAAGTTTGCCAATGTCCAATGAAAGAAGCTGATGAATTGTAATCTTTTTTTTTTTTTTTTTTGTATAGATGACTTCCCTGACTTGAACGTGTTTGATGGCCTATTAATCTCATAGAACCTGTGGGAAGAATGTGATTGAGAAGCTTGAAATTCTGCAAACTCAGCTGTGTTTACAGAATTTGTTTAGTTGTTTCCTCCCCCCATTGTAGAGTAATATAAGTAAATGAGTGATCATGATGTACAATTTGCAATAGAAACTGTGAGCAATCCTCATTTCAAATCTATTTGTATGAGCATTTTCAGATAGCGTATAGAAGTACGAGTAAAAAAAAATTAAACGATTTTTTTAAGAATTTTTTTTTATCTAATTTCAGTCTATTCCTAGTAGTACATCATATTCAGATAGTAAAACCGTAGTTGATATTCAGCCATTTAATTCAACATTATATCAAGAAGATAATTTTTTATACAATATGCCTCGAATGGTTCTTAAACTATTTAATTGAGAAAAATTGAGAGGCTGCTGAAGTTGAAAAACTGAAAGTCTCTCTCTCCCTCTCTCTCTCTCTCTTTATTCAATGAAGAAAAAAGCGCGCATAACAGCCACCGATTTCAACAGCGAATGATATCTCTATCCAACCACGTTGTCCTTTACTGTGAACTCTTCGGAACAGATTACGACGCCAGCAAGTAGAAAGCAATCTTTTTCTAATCACACACAAATCTCAAATACAAACGTTTTCACTTTTGGTATTGATCGCACAGTTCGAATTAACCACAGTTTCATTAAACTATCGGTGTTTATGTTTGGTGTTGCAGATAACAGATAATTATGTGGGATGGGCTTACAAACATTAAGATATTAACGATGACTTTCAAAACGGAAGTATTAATATTCTGTTATCACTAATTACGGCCAGCAAACAAAATGAGTTGATCTTCAACAACCAACCATTCAAATTATGTGCACCAATGATAAAGCATGTAGCACAAAATGGTGATGTATAATGGCAAGGAATGCAGGCTCTTAACCACGCTACCGGTCAAGACGTCAAGTTAATCATGGATGCGAAGTGCATATTAAAATTGTAATACCATTGATATTACATTGAAATATATGGTGGATACGAAGCGTATGAGGATGCGTATTTGATCCATAATGGCCGGTAGGGTGGTTTTAATGAGTATTACAGTTCTGTTTAATACTAGAAATCGAGTGTAATCTTGACTTCTATCATCTGCCATATTCAGTTTTCAATCGCTTTCAAGAACTAGAGACGGACTGTGGATAACGTCATTAAAAGATGGAAAGTGATGATGAAAAGAAAGCAAAATACCTCTCACAGAAACATAAAGAAAGACAAAGCTAGAAAGAGGGAATTGTTGAAAAGAAGTGGGCTTTACGCCTGCTATGCTTTTTGAGCTCAAGAAGTACAAAGTGCCTTCATTTATAGAAGTTTGCGCCAGAACACTAAGCGGTGACTTCCATCCCCTCAGTTTCCATGAAAGTGTTGCTACGGACAGACAAAATATCATTCCCAACGATGCTCGAGTTGGTCATGCATGGTTCAAATTTTTCACTGATTGAAAGTCACAATATTTGCAAGTTGTACGATGAACCAACGCGATAGATAGCGACGTGCGCGTTTCAAATTAGTTGAGAGCGTTTAGCTACGGGGGGGGGGGTCTATCTGGAGGAGGTTATGTGCCAGATCATGGCTTCTCATTTGTTATGTGTTTTGACGATAATATGGTGGAGATTTTTTTTTTATAGAAGTTCGGTTCCGTTTTAAGGTTTCGGGTTTGCTTAAAATTACACTTGTTTAGTTTGTGTAACTGCAAATTTCAAATATTTCAAAATAAAGCAGTTCGTTTAGTATGTTTTGATTTTTACTCAACAAATGAGGTGACAAAATAAGTTTTAAGATATTCTCAAATGGTTTTTGCGATATGATAATGACAGGTTTCGAGTTTCGATCTTTGTTGATCTTTGAAGCCCACAAAGGCCTCACTGAAGCCCTCCTTGTGCCATTCTGGGTTCACCATTAAATATAAATAGGAATAAAATGTGAAAGGAACAATTTGAATCAGATACATTTGTTACTGCATGAATATTTACACAGAACACAGAGTCAAATATTGCTTAGAAAATCAAGATCTAACACACAAAACGACTGCCTCCTTTACGATGATTGAAACCATTCGTTTCTTCTTTTTTAAGTCATCCTGCATGCCATACTTCCCTGACAATCCCACACCAAACTTCGTCTGTGTGTGTGTGTGTCCACTGCAATTTCATGGTACGGTGAACTCATAAGTTTTCAATTAGCAATTTAATTTTCTGTTTTCAACATGATGGTGCCTTCCTGTTCTAAATTCATGCCGACTGGTCTGAAATTTCTTTAAGGGTAAGGCGAAATCAATTTGCTCGCATCAGCAGCCAATCCCTCTTGACCTTCACTATTAATTAAGCTCTTTAAGTGATAATATTTTTATTAATGCAGTTTATTAAATTCTTCATATCCGCAGTCCTTGGACAAGCATGTGTTGTGTTTAAGAAGTAGAGTAAACCTTCATAAAATAGAAAGAAAAATACCGATTATAAGAAAACGAAATGTGCAGATATATTTGCGTAATTATTCTTATATACAAGCTTAATAAATACGCAAAAGGCTGAGAATAGCAACCTAGAAATAAAGATAATTTGATGCAATAATAGTATAGTAATAAAGCAATGTTGATCGCAGTATATTTTCGCTTACTGTTTGGGCTGAATTATTTTTTTAGGGAAAGTTACTTGGGTTCTTTTAAATTCAACTTTGGTAATAATAATGTCAATCTATGTGTTCCCTAATTGTCTGTAACATGGGATGAAATTATACCACTCGTCTTTAGTTGAATATCATGAAAAACTGTAATTCGCCATTTGGCCCCACGGCTGCCAAACATTAAATACATTTCTGAGCCACCTGAAAAAAACAACACAAACGTATCCAATTCACCATAGAAATCGAAAACAACTCTCTTCCTTTTCTAGACACACTCGTCACACGTCTTCCCCCAGGCTGCCTTTCCTTCACAGTCTACCGCAAACCTACACACACAGGTCAATACATACATAAAAATTCATACCGCCGTCCAACACAAAAACTAGGAGTCATCAGCACCCTCAAACACGGAGCGTTAACTATTTGCTTCAATGAACAAGCTCTGAAGCAAGAATTTGAAATCATTAACCAAATCATTAGCCATTTGTAAAAAACAAATGGCTACAATAAAAAACGGTTCACAAGATCCTTCATAAAAATGCCTCTAAAAACAAAAAATATTACAAGAATGCCACCATAGCCATACCCTACATTAGGGGCATTTCAGAAAATATAGATAGAGCACTACTTAAATACAACATTAAGACTACCTTCAAACCCCCGACAAAATTAAGAAATTTACTTAGCTCTTCCAAAGATTCTCTTCCATACCTGGCACACCCAGGAGTTTACAAAATTCAATGTAACTGTAACCTACTTAACATAGGGGAAACAGAACACATCATCCCATTTAGAAAGGATGAACACAAATGCCACATTAAATACCTTCCCTGGTAAAACCGGCCTATCACACCACGCCCTCCAAACATACCACAGAATTGACTTGAAAGGCACTAAGTCCCTACAACGCACCAAAATCTGGTTTGAAAAAAAAATCAAAGAAGCTTATGAAATGCTGAAACATTATCCAAACCTGAACAAAAATGATGGATTAGTCATTCCTGGTATGTGGAATCCCATCTGCAATCCGTATAACAACAAGAACGAGCCCAAAGCAAAGAAAATCTCAATATGACTTTAGTAATATTTAATGTAATTCCTTTTATATTTCATTTTTATTTAAAAATATTATTTTATTTTATTTTGATTTTATTTAATTTTATTTATTTATTTTATTTTATTTTATTTTATTTATTTTTTACCACAAGAGGTCAGGTTAGGTTAAATGATTAACAAACATTTAAATTCATCTTACTTTTGTATAGTGCAGTGACGTGTAGCTTGTATCTTATACAAATGTATTTTTCCTGATGATGACCTCAATACGGGGGTCGAAACGTTGAATGTTACTTTCCTAATGTTAAGTAAAGTAATTATTCTAACACCTTTGTTGTGTCTCCATAAATTCTTCACTATAAAATAAAGATCTCAGTTATTTGTCAAAACAGAAAAAAAAATTTCTTTTAGCCATTTACTGTAGAGCAAGGAAGGCAACGGAAAACCACTTTGTTCCATAATCATTATTCCCTAGTATTGTGACATGTTGCTACGTCACCAATCATAAGGTTGAGGGAAACATACACAATATATTATCATTAATATTTCTAGTAACTTTTCAAAGTTAGCGAGCTATCAGCTAAAGAGAATATTGGTAAAAAAACCTTCAATACAGGTTATCGCTATGTACTTTACTTTGGAAAGATTTACCAGCAAATCTACGCCGTAGGAGAGAAACAAAATTAATGTGTAGTAAGTTGGCACTCAGAAGCTATACAGACGATTTAATAACTTGAGCCTACTTTTAAAATACTTTATGAAAAGTCTAACAAAATATCTCATAACTTGACTAATTAGTGAAAGTACAATAATAGATGAAAAGTGCGAATCTTGCCTAAATTGGAAGGGTTGTCTGCTATCGTTCATGGCTACAGAAATACTCTAGTAACCATGGCATAGTTGTAAGCGTATCTATTTCTCTTCAAAAGATCCAATCCACTTGTCTTTTAGAAATATATTTCGCATTTTTATAGAATATCACTTGAAATTCCCAAATGAAAACACTTCAGCATGAAGAATATTTAAAAAATTCCATTTACCGTAATAACAAAGAATCGTTTTTTTGTAAATATAACGTCTAATAGCGATTATTATTTTAAATATAATTTCTAGATTCGTGTTTTAATTTAGAAATTCGTTCTTTCTTAACCTTTAACATTAATCTTTAAATTAATATTGAGGAGATTACTGGCGCATATTTGACGTACTTCAATAAAGAGGAATTATGTGGTAAGGATTATAATGACGTCATAACTAATGCGAAATAGCTGTAAGAAGTACAAGAGCGTGTCATGTTTATGGTCTCCACGACTGTCATTTACTTCTATACGAACTCTCTCTCTCCGAGAAGAAGAAGAAAAAAAATTGCTTTCATACTTATAAAGTCTTTTATATTTATCTTCGTGTCATATGGTTATCACCCAGCAGTGGAGCAAGAGACACTAAGGTGTCATGTGATACTCTGTTCGCGGACTAAATTACAGGGTAGTCGGGGAAACCAAACGCTTCTGCATCTAAAATGGACAACAAGTAAATCTATCTACATCTAATTAACGTTGTCTGTGCAGTTAATTATCCACAGATTCCATTCTCATCATCCGATTGTCGGTCGCGATAATGATCAAACCTGCTTCGACTAAGTGTGTGTGTGTATGTGCGCGTACGACAGAGAGGGGAGGGAGAGAGAGAGAGAGAGAGAGAGAGAGAGAGAGAGAGTGGATAGTGACATAGAAGACTAAATACTTACAAAAGAGTAGCATAACAATTTTCCCCTCCAACAAAAGAGTTTATCCGCTTGGTCTTGAATAAACGCATTTAAAAAAAATCAAAGACAAAGAAGGAATTAATCAAAGCTAAGCAATTTTGGGTCTTGAAAATAAATAATGGATAAATACATATATGTATAGCATCACAAGGTTTGTCTTTTTCTGACTTCAATAATCTTTTTTTTTTAATTTTTTCATCTAAGCCTCTTTGGTTTTCTTTAACTTCTCCTTCATCTGTTTTTCCCCTTCTGGATCTTATTTTCCCCCGTTTCTCTGAATCAACTACACAATAAGTATAGCTTGGATACTTCCTTAATAAAAACTTCAGTCATGCATCCGAAGCGTGTCCCTCCTAATCTTTCCAATGTGTAGTCTATATGAAGAACTATATTTTCAGATAACACAGAATTCTTTAGGGTTCATGGAACGAATGGTGGGTGTACACAAAAGAATAAGCTCCTGACCCACAAAATGAATTCATCCGTATTCTACGGACTACCCTCCATTGTTGTGCGCCATAGCTGCATCCGGCCCCTATGACTTTATATTTTCGTCGGTCAATAGTTGCGTTGGATCAATAAATAATACCGTACTTCCTGATCAGTTCCGGAGTTTTTGCTACTTCATGCTTTTCTACATATTTTCTTGCTCTTATAATCTCTCCTCAAACAGCGAGGCTGTCTTCTGTGAGGAGACTCAATTCAGTAACCGATGAGACGTTCTCTTCGTATTTTACTTACTCATCTCGGTCGGTTCCACCAAACTTCTGTTTGCTCAAGTACCGTTTCCTATTGTTATTCGTCGTCTAATGAGATGTTTATTTATCTGGAAAAGAAACGAGTCTTTTCGAATTACCTTAATGAGTCTACATACTTTCTTGCGATTCTTTACTTTAAAACGAGTCTGTTTTAAATGAATTGCAAATAACTAAACTGAATAATTAATGATTTCATTTCTTATGTCATATCAACGTACAGACATCGAACACCATGATTATTGTATGTCAGGTGAATAATTACCCAAATCTCAAAATCTAGTTAGGCTACTGTGATGACATTTTATGACCGAATTGCATACATATTTTCATGGTTTTCCGTTATCATCATCATCATTGTTCGTTCATCATTACCATCATGACTATCGTTTTCATCATCATTATTCGTCTTTGTCATCTACACCATCACTAACCATCGCTATCACGGCCATTGTTTTTCTTCATAATCACAATCATTATCCTCTTTGTTATCATCTTCATCCTTTTTTACCAGCATCGTTACTTTTTTCATAATCACAATCTTCATCTTTCGTGACGTAATAACCTTCATTTATTGTTATCAGCATCGTTACTTTTCATCACCACAATCATTATCTTTCTTATGATCATAATCTTCATCCATTTTTACCACTGTCGCTATTTTTATCATCACAATAATTATCTTTCTTGTTATCATCTTCATCCGTTGTTACTAGCGTCGCTATTTTTTCATCATCACAAACATTATCTTCCTTGTCATCATCTTCATCCATTGTCAGCAGCATTGTTATTTTTTCACCATCACAATTTTCGTTTTTCTTGCCGTAATCATTTTCATCCACTGTTACCAGCATTGTTATTTTTCATCATCGCAATCATTATGTTTCTTGTCATCATCACCATTGCAATCATTATCTTTCATCATCATTGTTTTCACTCATCGTCATTATTTTCATCATTACAACCATTACCTAACTTTGCCATATTGATCATTGTTACCGATATTTTACTTCATCATTATCGTCAATATCCATATTTTCCATGATCATTATCATCATCATCATCTTCAATATCTATCTTTTTCATCAATTCCACTATCTAACGGTATCCACACTATCACCATCATGTACATCTTTGCTATAATCGCTATTGTTAGCTATTTTTGTAATTGTCATCACCGTCGTTATTCATCTTCACAATCACCATCATTATGTCTTGTCATCATCACTACCTTCCATTGTCATCACCATGATTATACTTTTCATCATCAGCATCATTTATCAATTTTATCATCCACATAAGCAGCAATTTTTCTGTCGAACTTTGTCGCCATCTAAAGGACAACAGTTCTTTGCGAATGCCAGAAACACCTACAATTAAAATGTATTTAATTCCTGTGTTCACAGTTAGAGGTTTATAATTGAATTACGCTCATCTCAGGAGATTTTCGCGTCTCCTAGATGATATCCGTTTGCTGAATAGGCAATTACAACCGAATTATCAAAGCCACAGAAACAACTGAAATGCTCCGAATGGTTGGCAGCACTTCTCTCTCCCTTAAGTGAATACGTCGCACGTGCTAATGACGTACGAGACGACACTCAAGAAATCCTGGCTATATGCTTCGAAATGTCCACTTACTCTCGCATTAATAAAGTGTGCGGATTAGGCAGCATGCTTGCATAGGACACACGTAACCGTATTTAGGATTGAGTAATGAAGTCTAGAATTGTTCCAACCAAAGAGGTCACGCGCTATTGGTTTTCCAAAGATTTAACTCTTGTTTCGTATCACACAGTGCTAATATTCAGTCAACAAATTAAAACTTGAATGAATATGAATTAGTTGTCAGCAATAAAGCATTATATGGCAGTATCTAATATAGCTAACTCAAACATACATAATGATAATATATTTAACTGATTTTATGGTCTTGGTTGTTTTGACTTGTAATGCAACAGAGCAGCCACCAATACTTTTGCATTCAAATAAATTTTGCATTTTGACATTTTGATTTGATTTGCAATTTTTATAAAAATATCTAGCTTTTAATTTAAAAACAAAAAATGTAAAAATCGATGACGTAACTGCGGTCCGATGCTCGAAATGTTCACAAATTCCAGCTTTGATTTATCATTGTACTACTTTAAAGACAGGGTCTCTGAAGAGTCCTCTTACTAGTTTAAAATTCTATCACCAGACAGTAACGTTTCAAAAGTTTGGAAGTTATTGTAAATGCATAATACTCCGAACATTTTCGCCACAAAATATATGACCGCAATGCCTTTTTTTTTCTTAAACAGAATTAACTTTTACCATTTCTAAATTGATTTTCGGTGTATTTGTTCAAATATCAGTGACGAATACAGAATTTTTATTTATCAATTTCAAAAGAAAGTTTTTGGTCCAAATGTGATACGATAATTATTTTGAGCTTTCCAAATAAATTTCATCAGTAATATCTAAACACGATCACTTCCGGGTTATGAACAGAATCGCACAGAAACAATTAATAATAAATGGAAGCTGTTTTTGGTGTTTGTCCTACTGGGATTCAGTGTTATGTGCGAGAAAACATTGATAAAAGCGCACATTTTAATAACAGCCTAATTACGAATGCACAAAGTAATTACCTTTATTTTCTTTTCCCACTGAAAAAAAAAATAAGAACAGGAAACATATAATTAAAACTTTCGTAAACAATTCACATTTGTTCTTACTGCATCTTAGATATTAGCCAAATCATTCACTGAAATTTAAACTGCAGATTCCATTGATGAAACTGCAACGAAAAATACCGTTCGCTGCATCCATTACAAACCCCTGTACAAGTTTCTTCACTGCATAACACCACGCCATTACAGCAACGGAAAAATTGAACCACTGAGATCGATGAGTATACTTTCCCAGAATGACAGATTGGCAGAAATTACAGTAAATTTTATTGGAAATTGCGGAAATATTTGAAATAAAACAGCGAAATGGTTATTCCTTTCAATATTGACAGATGACCAACCGTAAATATTTTGAAACTGCAGAAACTTAATACCTCAAAGAGCCCTTGAAGCGATATTAATTTCTCTCCTTATATTTACATTACGTACGATTGGGTGTACATTTGTCAATATTCTTTCTAATTATTGATTTCTCGGAATCTTCATCTAATATCAATATGTTATCGAGCTACTAATCTATTATCCTGTTCGATTTTACTTTCAGTTTCCTTTTTTCACATTTTAAATTTATTTCGCATTTTGAGATTAAATAAGTTATTACTTCCGCAACTGCTGGATTTCCTTCCTTCCAACTCAACAGTTCAGCTTTAACGTGAACCTTAACGCTGTTAGCATTACGTCAGTAAGAACAAAGACATTTATTTTCGAACTGCGTAATGATACAGCGAGAGGCTTGTATTGCTTTCAGTTAAGTTCAAGAGAGAGAGAGAGAGAGAGAGAGAGATATCAAGAAATGTGCAAATTGCATAACAACGAATAAATGCTAAGAAATGTCAACTGCAAATGCCTTCTCTAGTTCATTTATCCCAAATAAAGCAAATCAATATTTAATTCCCATTCCCCGAAAGGCGTAGAGGTCAGAACTCTTTTCAACCTAACAAACATTTGGAAATCGGTAGGTAGTCGCTTTCCACCATTCAACCTCATTCGTAATTAAGTTCATAGCTGCCATAATTTCAAGGTTTCAGGAAAATCGTACAGCGATGTTGTCATCTCATATCGTAATGCATAGATTATTGTAAGAAATAATGTGAGTTCTTCGGTCGATTTTTTTGAGTTGTAAGTCTAAAAATCTTCTCAACGTTTTAGAGTTCTAGCAGTGCCCAAGATCAACTAACTCGGAGGATCGACCCAACAATAAAAAAAAAGCTATAGAACAAATATGTCTAATCGAGGTTCGAACCTATGGTGATCTTTCTTTGGGTGATGTTGAAACGTACCTACAAGGCAACACACGCTAACTCATTCATGAAAAATAATCATGTATACTGTTATGCTGAAACCAGTGATGAGAGTTTAGTCCTCTGATTTAAAGTGAGAACGGGAAGAAGTTTGGGAGAAAAGTTGTTCCATCCCTACTAGAATATTTCTAGAGTGAACAGCTAAAATAAGAAGTGTGTTATTTGATTGTATTCAAGAAACAAAAGGAAGTGTAAGCATAAACAGAAGTTCCGCTGAATTGTTTATTTATTTTTGTTAAAGAGCAACTGACTCTTGGTGGCAGAGAGAGCAATGCTTCTATTTTACTACTGACTTTGCCAGATTGTTTGAATCTCTGCATGACTTTCCCATTTTGAAAACGTCTTAAGGTGTGCCAGTAAGAACAACGCAAAATATGGTAAATGCGTCAAACTTTGTGTGTGTGTGTGTGTGTGTGTGTGTGTGTGTGTGTGTGTGTGTGTGTGTGTGTGTGTGTGTGTGTGTGTGTGTGTGTGTGTGTGTGTGTGTGTTAAATAAAATTTACTTTGCGCGCAGACTTTCAAAACCATATATAAAATTTTAAATTTTAATTTAGCAATTATAATTGCATTTTCAGATGATGATTTCGATTATGAAACATCATTTACTTTAAAATTTTAAATTTTAATAAAAAATTTTATGAAATTTAAAATCAAATATTTCAAAATATTTCATGTTATAAAGCCAGTCAAAGAAGAGGATCGAGTGATTGTCAACATCCGGAGTACAGTTGAAATTATACAAAGAATAGAGTTAATGATTTCAAGCTATTTGACCTTATTCTGAAATAATTGGCGATACTCTTTCTAGACATTATAACTGAATATAATAAGAAGGTAAGAAAACAAAGATAATTACACAAAACTCTTGTAATAAATGACATTGTAGAAAGTATTAAAAAGGAATTATTTATACATTACAATTAACTGTTATACGCACTTAATTGTGTTAAGTTCAAATAAGTTCCTAGTTGTTCGTAGTATTGAAATCAATTCGAACCATCTACGTAGATATCATTCCAGGGGGTATTCTTCTTCAACTCGTCCTTCCGTACCTGAGGCGTTATGAAGAATTAATGCAACCATCACGTCACTTTTGCTGCATCCCGTAAGGGCAAGTACTTTTTGGCTGTAGATCTGAGTTCACGGGACAGATTGTCTTGTTCTGAGGGATAAAAACTCCGGAAGAAAAACCTTCTATCTCCGTACGAGACGGGCTACCTCACCATTTTGATTGAAAAGACCCGCTATCAGGTCAGAGAAGGAATTCTAACTCGGGTCTTTCCACCTCATCTATACCAACTCGGCTGCGGAGGCTCTGTCAGGGGATATTAGCTTAATAAAAAATAAGAGACCAAATAGTATTACTAAGAGAAAATTTAAACAGTTAAGTACAATAAGAAGTACTTTGTCAGTGCTACCGAATTAGCCACCTCATGCAGTTAAGTCCACAGCATTAGCGGGTGAAATAGCATTGCATATTACAAAACAACAGAAAGTCCGTGCAGATCATAAAAAGAAAAATTAGTATCTTCAGCCCAGACTAGTTTAGTGTAGTAAATCTCCCTACATCATAAAATTGTAAAGTATGATGGGTAACGAAAAAGTGAAAAGCAGAGGCGGTTGAGCGAAAAACCATAGTAGAAGATTTGAGCCTTGACTTCCCAGTGTTACCAGGTCTCATATAGGATGTGAAGAGTTTTATCATTGAAATTCTAGTTTTCCATCCCGAAAAAAATAGACAGGGATGCTTAAGGGTCACAGCTGTATAACTGAGAGGTTACCTCCACATAGACTTTAAAGGAATGCCGAAAACCGACCAGGGCTTCTGACCTAATGTCCAATCCTCATCTTCTCGTGGTGCACCCTGTTAGGTATCTGCCTGGATAATGAACGAAAGAGGATGGGCTGGCAATTTGGGATTTAGCAGACCAAACTGTATTCTTATTGGCTTAACAGCAAAGTAAAATGATGGTAAAGCATGACAGAATCTCATGCCAGCTGGGAAGTTGACCGCAAGGCTCCCGTTGTTTTCGCCAGGGAACCAGGGCGAACAGCGAAAACGTTAGCTACTGGAACAAATCCTGAAACACACCCCCAACTCAACATCACCAGAGTTCAAGATCGGTACTATCAACATACGAAGCCTGAATGGCAAAGAAATGGAGCTAGCTGAGGAATTGGGTAAGTACCATATCGATGTAATAGGGGTGACTGAAACAAAAAAGATAAAAACTGGTGAGATCTTTCTGAACAATAAATAAAATGTTATATTCTGGCAATGACAATCAGGGGGAAGAAGGTGTAGCTATAGTATTGAATACAAAATACGAGGCTAATCTTCTTGAATGGCAGTCAGTCTCAAGTAGAGTAATGTGGGCAAATATGAGAATGGGGAACTGGACAATGAGACTTATTTGTGCCTATGGTCCCACAGTAGGTTCTACTAAGGTAGAAGTGGAGGAAGTTTTGATGCTTTAGAGAACGCAACTGACACAATGAAAAAGGAAAAGTGTCCTTGTTGGGGATCTAAAAAGTAGAGTAGGAAATGATTGTCAGACATACAAAAATATTTTGGGAACGTTTGGAGAAAAGAACAAATCTAATAATAATGGCAAACACCTGTTGGATTTCTGCTCAGGATATGGACTGGTTATTACCAACACAATTTTCCCACATACAAATGTGCACAAATTCACATGGAGAGAAGAGGCTAGGAATAAGAAAGTCTCATTGACTATGTTATTGTTGATAGTGATGTTTTCTCCCTGGTGCAGGACACTAGTGTACAGAGGATTTGAAATTGGAAGTAATCACCATTTAGTCTTGAGCAGGATAAAATTTATTTTCCATGTCAGTAAAATAAATATACAAACTAAAATACAGAAACATTATTCAAGAAAACATGAAAGAGTTTGAGAACAGGAACCAAACCTTGTAAATTCAGTGGCAAACTCTGAAGAAAACATTGATTGATTCAGCCAGAGAGGCATGTGGTGAGGTTGTCTGCAAGGACAGAAAAAGCAGAACTCCATAGTGGATACAGAAAGTTAAAAAGGCAGTGAAAGAGCGTATCAAAAGTTCCTGACGAATAAGTCAGCTTGTGCTGTTAGAGAATACAGAGATAAATGTAAGAAAGGTAAACACTAAAATGTGTTTAGTAAAGGTAAGGAAGACTTTGGTAAGAACACAGAAAATAAATACTAGGAAGGCGGCAAAATATTCTGAAGGATGTTGACAAAGTCCAGAAGTGGAGGAAAAAGTGCTGTAAAAGGAATTAGAGATGATAAAGGGGACATGAAAACTCGAGAAAAAGATATCCTTGAAGTATGGAGTAATTACTTCGAAAAATTGCTAAATGGAACAAGCAGTGACAACACAGTGATAAAAGCCTGAAATGTGAAAAGGCAGCTGGAGTAGATAATATTCAACCAGAAATGCTCAAACATGGAAGTATAGTCTCACACTGGCTACACTGCATACTTCAGAAGGCCTGGACAAAGGGACGAATTCCAGATGATTTGAATAGAACTCTCATACTACTTACATACAAAAAAGGGCAATAAAACTGAATGTTAGAATTACAGGGGTATTTCCCTACGGGGTGTTCTTGGTAAGATTTATGCAAGTATACTTGAGAATCGGCTAAGAAGGATTGTGGAAGGGAAGTTTGGCGAAGAAAAAGCTGGATTCAGGGCAAATAGATAGAGGCTGTCAGGATTAGATCTTAGATCTTCACTTTACGACAAATAGTTGAAAAAGTATGCATGGGAATATAACCAAGATCTATATTTAAGTTTTGTAGATCTGGAAAAAGCATATGACAAGGTGCCAAGAGAGAAGCTATTCAATACAGGGTGCCAAAAGAGAAGCTATGTCAATTGGGCATTACATTAGCCATACTTAGTCTTTATTTGAGTTGTAAGTCAGCAGTTAGAACTGAAGGAAGTACAGGAAGATGGTTTAATGTTACTTCCGGTATGCGACAAGGTTGTACATTATCTCAACTGTTATTCATCATCTATGGATCACATTATGAAGGAAAGTGGTATTAAACATGATATCAAAATTGGAGATGTTAATCTCAGCTCTTTACTTTATGAGGAAGATGTTATACTTCTAAATAAATCTGCTATAAGTCTGCAAGTTACCCTGACTAAACTGAATAACCATTGTAATGAATTTGGTATGAAAATCAGCAATAATAAGACAATGAAAATAGGCAGAAGCACTGAAAATATCAACAGCGTCGTGAATGGAATGGAGAACTTATAGAACAAGTAAAACATTTCAGCTACTTAGACACGATTTTTAGTGAAGATGGTAAATTAAATATGGAAATAGACAACAGAATCAACAAAGCATTGCAACCAGCAGAAACTATGGTTTTGACTCCATGATGGCGACATGGTGTCAGAGGTTCTCGATCGCTCGTGGGCACAAACCTCTTTTTAATCATAAAAAGGTGCTTGCTTTGAACATATATTGTATTAAAATCACTAATGCACTGTATGCTCAAAGCAAGGCTGATGCATGTGTAAAGAAAGGGATTGTAAGAAATTCACATTAGAAATTACCTAGCTTTGCATTTTCTAATGGTGATCAGTCAGTAAAGATGTGTCCATAGCCAGTTGGTTCGGAACGAATGAAAGGAGCTCCTATACGATGTTTTCCAACTGTTTAACCCTCTCCAATTTACTGGCTTACTAGTGAGTTGATCGCTTTCTTTCTCTTTGTGTGAATTCTTCGAACATGAAAAATCTCTCTCTCTCTTCTTATCTGTTATAGTCATAAGACTCGTCCAGGATCAAGATCCTTACACTCCCTCACAGGGTTTTGAAATACATGAATATTTTAATTATTTCGTTAACATGTTTAATATGGAAGTCATGCATTATATACACCTTCGCATGTCCTTTTTTTCTCCCTTTCTCCTATTTTCTTTCTTTTTTGTTTTGTCTACAGTGGCCTTCGTGTGTAATATGGCCTCCGCTCATAAAAGTTGCACAGACGTGTTCTCTAGAAGGTAAACAAGCTCAGCGATGGTCTCAAATAGCGCAGTCTGCCTGAACGAATGAAAGACAGTTTCCTTTAGATTCTGTTATAAAAGAAAGCGTCTATCAATAGTACAATAGCATAAGACTGGCAACAAGAAAACCCAGCGCACCCACTAAAAGCTTTCCTCAAATTTCTATCACGTTCTTTCCAACATAAAAACTATCTTAAGCTATTAATTATTAAGTATTTTATGGAATCAGATTTACTCTGCTCTTAAAACTAAAACTTCAGTGGAAAACACGAACAAATGACGTTATAAAAATTTCTATTGAACCTCGTTTTGTGTAAACATTTTTTTACATTACACCACTGCAGTCTAAGCTCTTCTCCTATGAAAGGTTGAATGAGGATAACATAGTTTATACTGATGAAAATAATTGGGTTGGTTGGAAAAACACGATTTTCGGTAGTGGAAATTCAATCTCTGACAGCTACACAAAACTGATTAATCCTTTGAGTAGAAACATTTACAAAGTCTATCTCATCCTAGATGGAAATCTTTTCCACATACTCTATTAATGTTTAGCAATTTTCGATGATATCTGTTGTAGAAAATCGGCCTTTTTGTTATCTGTTGTTTTTAAAAGTTCAGTTCCGATTGTTGAATGGAGTTGTTTTGAATTTCAACAGCAGTAATCAAGGCTATAAGGCTAGCGTGTTATTTCTGTTAATTGCGCGTGTTCTTTGATAGATTTAACTGTATTGCGTAATAAAAATTCTTTAATTCCGGGGTTAAAAACTTCTTTTTCATGAGACGACAACAACAACTCACCTTCATTTGAAAAGTCTTTATAAAGACCTTTTGGTCCTAGATGGGATTGGAACTCAGATCTTTACCCAAAAACATATTTTTTTTTTTTTTTTTTTTGGGAGGGGGGATTTACTATACCTCAATTTCTTATTAGACAATAAGAAATATGAAAGATTGTTTGTTAACCTCCAAGTATAACCATCCTCCATTAATAATTATGCTAAGGCATTGTTTTAGTGAATGGTGTTGCAAACAAATTCCTGTGTCAAGCTACAATTTACGAAAGGATATTTAACTATTTATCAGACACGCACTCCCCTTGTTGCAAAGAGCAGCCGTGTTCAGAAAAAATTCCTATAACCGTTAATCGATCTCCTCTGCAATCGCTAAAGGTGTGAGCCTGTCGTGCACGTTCTAATTTCAGTCGGTCAAAAATCGTTGGTGTCACGAACAGCTCTCCTAAACACATGAAACTGGGAGATAAAAATCTTCGTTTTTCGTGTAATCATTCGCCAAATGCGCTTGGACTATGTCATTATTAGATACTTAGCGAGTCCTAAACTTCTCATGGTATGAAGCTAGTGGAGAAAGTGGGCAATTTTTTTTTTTTTTACTTACAGATTTCTTGTTTATCTTTAGCTGGCAGAAAAACGCATATCAACTTAAAGAATGTGACATAAGGAAATACCGAGACAATCTTTCGAGGGAATAAAGTCGCTCCCCCAGAGAAATGAACGGAGTTTTAGAGATCTTTGATCAACTTTAAGACAAGTTAGCAAATTTAAAGCCTCAATATTCGCCAGTAAAACACGGAAAGGTTGGTTAAGTGGTTAAGTAGCCTTTAATTACTTCTCGCACAAAGGTGTGATATGGGTTCGTGCCATAAATTACCTGCTCTGTGATTGGTGGAATGTTTCGTCTTGAAAGGAAAAATGCACCTAGATGTCTGTTTTCCGCTAAACGTTTTCTTTCGATAGATTAAAAATTGACAAAACTTTAATCACCTGACTGTTTGGTTAACGTGCGATAATTCAATTCACTGCAACGATAAATGCAGTTGGAAGTATGGCTTTTAAATAAAACATTTTTTTAGTCTTTCTAAGCAACAAGATTGGAAAGACGGGATATCTTTGAATGAACAGATTAAGTGTATGAAAACAACCTAATATTTTAAGCATGTTATGGCAGTCATGGCTTCAGATATGATCGCTTAATATTATTGCAAGTTCCTCATTCAATACGTAACAACTGATGAAGTCCTTCAGCCATAGATGTCTGGTGTTGATCTCATTTCCCTGTCATCATATATTCAGTTCTTTCGGGGTTTACGGTAGTTAGTGTCGCCATTTTATGTGGCATTTTCTTAGGGAGAATAGCTGTGCGTGATATCCACAATAGCGAAACACACTGTACTAGACGTAAAGGTAAAATTATGACAGGCACTTCCATATAATAAGGATGTAGAGACTCTGTTACTATATCACAAAGACCTCGAGAATTGTAGAATGGCAAGTCAACAGTTCCGTTATGTCTTTTCTACATAACACTGTGGCAAGACTGGACAGCAACGTTTTAGAGATTTTTTTCACAGTTCTGACTAACGAAAGGTTGTCAGTTATCTTAAATCAGAACGTGGATGGTTTCAGTGATATAACACGAGGATCCCGTTTCTGAGATGAAGCATTATTACAAAATTTTAAAATCACTTCAATGCTTTAAAAATTAAGATAAGGGTCTCACAGAGCTCGATGAAATCATCTGCATCTCAAGATGGCTGAAATTCAGAATTTTTTTTATTGTTCTTCACCAATGTAACTACCTGGATTTTTATTAGAAAAATGTCACGAACGTGTCATCAATCTTGATAGCAGAAGATCTTTTCTTTTTCAATTTATCGAATTATTTTCATTATTTATTTATTTTTCATTTGTTTCCCTAAATAACTTCTTTTCTCCACTCTGTATTTCTCTCTCTGTTCCTCTTTTCGCTGTATTCTTTTTTTATTTCTCCCCTTTTCGTATTTCTTCCTTTTTCTTTCTATCTATTATTTTCCTGTGAGATCACATTCTATTACGTCTCATAATACAATGGCTTAGCATAGTAGTAGTGTAATGAAACAAACGTGTCTAAAGAATTTGGAGATCCTTGCCAAAGTAATCAAACTAGTTCCTGTACTGACCAACAAGAAAGAAAACGGAGTCTGTTTTTGAAAAGAATTCTCAAAGATAAAATGAGATTCATTAATTCTGCAAACATCAGTAAGATTTTGTTTGTTAATACTCTTCATGGCCATTAAGAATTCTCTTTCTAATAAAAAAGGGGGGCCTTCCGCTATTCGGAATCGAGTGACTTGGCTGGCCGGTTATAATCTTCTGAACACGAATAATAGTCCGTTCTTTGTATAATGAGTGTCCAAGTCGGCCCTTTTGAAATCAGTAACTCGGCTGCTATCTTTGAAGTCTAAAACCGATCGTATGTTTTCAAAAAGAGAAACTAAGTTACCAAACAGCTTGAATAACAGGAATGATGAAGAGACGTGGTTGTTACGTTTGTGGTATCTTTTATCGAACTTTTAAAGGAACCAAAAGCAGAAAACGAACTCGTATCCTATATTTGGGCATAAGCCTTCCATAAAACACACTGTAATTATAAGATTAATTACAGCGTGTTTCATTATAGGAATGCGAAGGGCTTCGAAGTGGGTACAGTAATCCTTTTATTGTCAAGTTTTCAGTGTTAGATGATGTTGTGGGTTTCTCTCTCTCTCTCTCTCTCTCTCTCTCTCTCTCTCTCTCTCTGCGTTTAATAGCATAATGGCTAAAGAGATTGAAGCTGCCATTTTCAAGGCACCAAAGTGTTCGCAAAAAGCAAATATTTATCAAGAACGATCCGGAAGTTTGTTTTTGGGGGGACGGTGGCTTTAACAATTTCATTAGTCGGCCTAGTTGGCCGAATGGTTTGTTCATTCAAACCGATATTTTTTTTTTAAAAAGTCTCTAGATTCGAATTCCGCAGCAGCTTGTAAACTAACAGGTCACCTGGATATCTGTGCCTTTCTGTAGGTGAGATCTCTCTCTGTATTCAGTGTGAGACCTCTATCCTGCTTATCGGAACCGTGAAATGGCTTGAAAAAGTTTCATGTCTATTATCTAAAGAAAGATTTCTGGATCATATAAAAAAATAAAAATATTAAAAATAATTTTAAACAATCTTTGTCCTACCGTGTTAATAATACGCTGTAGGCTTATACACTTTAATGGTAGGAGTGACATTAAAAAAGTTGATTGCAAATCATACGTATACCACGTAAATTATACAGTACTTGGTTGATTTCCATTTAATAATATTATCAAGTGCTAATCCAGACTCTTTCTGGAAGGAACACAATTTCTCCAGTACCATAATAATTTCAGTTATGCACATGGTTTCATCCTGAACTAAGACATAAAGTACGTGTTTAATAAATTTTCAGTCCAATTAGCAAACAGGCACGGGGTCACCTCGCAACGTATCAGCAACTCAATATGTTCCTTCAGGTTCAAGTGTGTAATTCAAGTGTATAAAGTAAGACGTCTTCAATCAGTTACAAAAATTTGTGCAACGAATATTAAGAATGCATATATTGGATGAGTCTTGGACAGCGATGGCGAATACTTCAGGTGATAAAGGCAAAATTCGCGATTCCCAATTATTTGTTACTTGGTATTCATTTCAAGTCAATAAAAATAAGAACATTCATTTAAAATAAATAAATAAATAAATAAATAATAAAGTTTCTTCCTTAAAATTTCGCTTTTGTTGTTCATCCCTTGTTTTGGTTCAGATGAGTATGTAACGCTACGGATCGAAACTTACTCAAACGCTACAAACTTATTCTGTTTGTTCAAGGTACGATCGCAGTAGGTGACTTGGTCTAGTGATGTGCAAACCAAGACTGAGAAAGTCATGTACATTTTCAATACCGTATACAAAGGACAAACGCACGCATGCAAACTATCTCTCTCTCTCTCTCTCTCTCTCTCTCTCTCTCTCTCTCTCTCTCTCTCTCTCTCTCTCTCTCTCTCTCTCTCTCTCTCTCTCTCTAAAATCCGTTGATTTTATAAAAGATGTGATAAGTGTTTAGAAAGGTAAGAGGCAAGTACTGAAAAAAGATTAGCATTCTTTTTTTGCTTAAAATCAGGACATAATTCCCAATTTTTAAATAAACTAACTGTGAAATAACGAATTTAAACCCGGCACTGAGCATGCTCATCAGATTTCATGAAACTATTAGAAATGTTCACGATAAGGCCAGCGGACATATTTAGTTGTTAGCAATTAACTTACCCGAGACTATCGCAATTTTATATCTATAAATAATATATAGGATATGCTACCATTAAGGGGATTATCTCAACCAAGAGCCTCAGTAGTTCAATTGGGTTAAAGGGAGCCCTTTAGTTGGAAAGATCTGAATTGAAATCCCGTAGAGGACGTGAAAAAACCTTCATCAGGACTTCTTACTCAAAGATGAGTTATCCGGTCTCATCTTGAGGTGGAGGTGTTTTCTTCAGAAAACTCAATTTGGTTGTCTCTGAAAACAGGTTAACCGGCTCCTTGAACACGCATGTCTAGACATAAATATTTACTGTTGGATAACTGGAAACCACCTTGTTCTATAAAAATTCCCTAGTAAAGTAGCATTGCTATCCCATCATTCATTAGATTGAGGGAAACATACATATCCCACTCACTACAGATTAGAACAGTGGATGATCACAGGATGGATAAGTTCTGAATCATTCTCTTTTTTATGTCTTTTTAGACACCTGCACAGACTGAGAGTTTTAATTCAAATCAGTTTTCAAGCCTTAAGACTGGAATATTTCCAACTATTGGTACGAAGTTTGAACTTCTGAAAGCTGAGTCTGATTTCAATGCTTTACTAAATTCTTTGTACGTTAATGTAATGCACCTAGGTTTAATACGTAAACTTATCACCTTAAAATAAACACTTGAAAAGGGCAGCAGTTTTGGAATTTCACATGACACCTTCTATTTAAATAGCACACAACTGATCAATTTTCACCAGACGAGTTACGAACAAATGCACAAGTAAATATCTTAGCATAGAAAATAAGTAATCTTGTCATTTGAAAGCAAATATTTCTGAACTTCTTCAAACTTTATTTATCTATTTATTTGCAATGTATGTCCTTAAAGATTTTGGGAGTTGAAAAGCTCTCCATGGCATCTCCTTAAATAGTTCACTGCAAATCATTATGCACAAGATATGTGCTACAATTTCCACAAGATCAATATCACAAATAGATTCGTTTCAAGATATTATTATTATTACTATTACTATTATTACTATTATTACGGGCAACTCCAGGGAGTCATTAGACTCATCGAGGGAGGCCTCAAATCATATTCATCACAACTATTTGACATTCATACAGTATCTATCATACCTCGCCTTAAACTCATTCACTGTCACAGCATCCACCACAGACTCAGGGAGCGCATTCCACTCATTCACTACTCTAAAAGTAAAGAACCCAGCTCTAACACCTTTACTAACCACACTTTTGCCTAGTTTCCATGGATGTCCCCTAGTCCTCCCACAACCAGCCCTGTTCTCAAAAATATCTTCTGAATTAATTTTATAGAAACCCTTCAGTAATTTGAATGTCTCAATCATATCTCCCCCTCCTCTGCCTATCAACCAATTTTTGCAACCCACAAATCCTCAACCTGTTCTCATAAGGTTCATTCCACAGACCTGCTATCATCTTGGTCACTCGCCTCTGGATCCTCTCCACCTCCTCCCCATCAAGAAGAAACATAGGTGACCAAATCTGAGCACAGTAGTCCAGATGGGGTCTTATCAAGGCTCGATACAGAGGAACAATAACCTGCTTGTCTCTGCTTGTCAACGTATTCTTCAGCAACCAAGTGATTTGATGAGCTGTTTTGGTCACTTTTGCAATGTGTCCCCTAAATTTCAATTCCTTATCCACCAACACTCCTAAATCTCGTGCCTCATCAATTTCCTGGAGCAGGGTTCCACCAATGCAGTAAACTGCCGCCAATCTTTTCACCCCAAAATGCATAACCTTACATTTTGCCACATTAAACTGACATCCATTCTCCATAGCCCAGACCTCCAATCTATCCAAATCATCCTGCAAAATTTTGACGTCATCTGCATTCACTATTGCCCTACCCAACTTCGCATCATCCGCAAACAAATGAACTGTTCCTCTCAGATCATTTCCTATATCATTTATGAACAAATTAAACAGCAGTGGTCCAAGAACAGATCCTTGTGGCACACCACTAGTCACAGGCCGTCTTGTGGACTCTACTCCCGAGTAAACCACTCTCTGATATCTCTCCGTCAACCACCCTCCTATCCATCTCACCAACCCTATGTCCATTCCCATATGCTGCAATTTACTGATTAGAATTCCATGTGGAATCCTGTCAAAGGCCTTGGCAAGGTCCAGTAGAATCACCTTAAACCCATTACCCTTATCCAGTTCAGCCGTCACTGTGTTATAATACGTGAGCAAGTTACTGAGGCATGACCTACCCTTCACAAAACCATGCTGTCCCCGATACAGTATCCCATTTTCTTCTATCCAATCTTGTATTTTCCTCTTGACTATTTTCTCTAAGACCTTGACAATGATTCCTGATATGCTAATCGGTCGGTAATTTACAACAGCAGTCTTGGAACCACCTTTATGCAGTGGAACTATTTTCCCCTCTTTCCATCCGCTCGGGACTAACCCAGACCCGAGACTCAAATTAAACAAAATGGTCAAGGGTACTGACAATTCTTTAGCTGCTTCTCGTACAACACGAGCTGGTATACCATCCAATCCCACAGATGTATTGACATTGAGGTTATGCAATAGACTACTCACCTCCACTTCATTAACCACAATTCCCGTAGTTATTATTATTATTATTATTATTACTATTATTATTATTATTATTACTACTACTACTACTACTACTACATGGCACCGCCGTGAACTCCGTGAAGAGGTTATGCAATAGACTACTCACCTCCACTTCATTAACCACAATTCCCGTAGTTATTATTATTATTATTATTATTACTATTATTATTATTATTATTACTACTACTACTACTACTACTACATGGCACCGCCGTGAAGTCCCATCGTGGGAAATGAAGAACATGTCATTGTTTCATTAATTATGTGTGTTCTGTGGCTGGTTTTTGAACAGAGGGAAAACACAGTTCCTATGTGAAAAAAACTCTGCTACGTCGCCTTTATTTAAACAAAATACTGTAAAGATTCCTCACGTCGTGTCGAGAATTGGATCAAGTTTTTTTTTTTTTTTTTTTTTTTAAGAACCACCTTAATGAAAATATAAGAAAGAAAGTTAGAAAAAGAGCAGATGAACTTGAAACAAAAAAAATTAATTAATAAACTAATAATAAAAGGATGATTGTAATAGCACTACCTCGAAAAGAGACACATTTGAAATGCAATAAAAGCATTTTATTAAAACTTATACTAATAAAGTTGATGCAAAAATTGGGAATATCTTCTTAACCAAGCCAATAAAATAGTGGGTGATTTAATAACCATAATCGGCTTACGTAGAATGCGCATTTCTTTCTTCTCATTTGTCTTCACTAAACTGTTTATCACAGTTTTGTTGGGATGGGAAGGGATGTGACCCTATTCAGTCGCATCGACATTTTTTATTTTTATATTCACGAACGCATCTGAAATAGCTCATAATATCCACGACAACCTCTTTCATCTCTTCTTCTGCAAACATTCGGCGGTTATCTAAAGTTTGTCAACAAACTTTGCAACTTGATACATATCATGAATAATTCACGATGCATATTTAATAATTATCCACATCGTTTTGCGACGTATGAAGTATACCAGATACGATAAACACAAGTTATTTTCCGCGACTAGTCTGCTATTAATTTCCGATGGATCCTCTTTTTGATTTCACTCTTCTGAAACACTCCTAACTGCATCAAATCACCCAAATCTTGGTTTTTCCTGAGTCATTTTTCTTAAATTGTTGATTTGCGGAGAGCTAAACAACAACATTGATTGTTATTGTACACTTGTTATTGCATTTCACAGAATATCGATACACCTTATAGTGGATGCGCTGTGAAGTGCAACCCAAAAGAAAAGCGGAATTCGATATACATATTTTTCCATAAAAACAGATAAGCCTGTTAACGAACTTAATATATTTTACTCACGAATTTTGCTGTCTTCCAGTAGTTCAAACCTTTCGCCATTTCTTATAGCTGTTAACATTAAAAGCGTTACCGCCATTTTAATCCCATTTTTTTAATCAAAGAGATCTCAGAGGGATGCGAAAGTGGTGTAAAAACATTTTTAAGAAAGAATTTTTTACCTGAAAGAATTACAAAATAAGAAATTTTGGAAAAAAAAAGTCAGAGTGAAGATCGAGATCCACTTAGCTTAAAAATGTTTTAACTCGTGAGTTCACAGTTCCATGCATCGCCTTTCGAATAACAAAACAGAGATTGTTAATCTTGTCTCATCTTTTATTTTATTTTTTATCCATTTTTCCCGTCCATAGCAAATATCGTTAAGAACGACGAGAAATAGCTAATTACAATTTATTAACATTTCGGTTTCTGAATAATATTTATCAAAATATAATTTTTTTTTCAGATTTGTAATTCATATCATTATGCATCAAGTATAAATAGATTATTTTTAATTTACATTTAATAAAACGTCATCATTATTCTTATTTAAATTTAATGAAAAATCATCCGAACACAAATATAATTTGCTCTCTGTAAATTCTAATGTTTTATTATTATTATAAATTACATCTATTAAAATCAAATTTAATGTATATAACAGTAATTCTACTATAATTAAAAAAAAATAAAAATTAAGAAATATTATTATTATTTTTAAATAATTTATTTTCTTAAATAACTTCGAAAAACACCATTTAAATATTCTCATAGTTAAGCAATAGATAAAAAAGAAATGAAAAGTTTTTTTTTACCTTAGTGCAGCAAAAGCACAAGCTAATTTGCAATAGAATACAAATATAATTTGCTCTCAGTAAATTCTAATTTTTTATTATTATTACAAATTATATCTATTAAAATCAAACTTAATGTATATAACAGTAATTCTACGATAACTAAAAAAAATTAAAATTAAGAAATATTATTATTATTTTTAAATAATTTATTTATTTTCTTAAATGACTTCGAAAAACACCATTTAAATATTCTCATAGTTAAGCAATAGATAAAAAAATGAAATTTTTTTTTACCTTAGATTATTAAAAATTTAAAGAACAAAAAAAGCTCCTAGACCAGACGGCATTACTAATCGTGTGATTAAACTTCTGCCCCGGAGGGCAGTAGTGTACCTGACCAGTATAATAAATGCAATTTTAAGATTTCACTATTTTCCTTCCACCTGGAAACTTGACGTAATTCCCATACATAAGCCAGGCAAAGACTCACACCTACCCCAAAATTATCGTCCAATCAGTCTCATCTCAAATCTGGGTAAGGTTGCAGAGAAGGTCATCCTCTCACGACTTCAGGCCTCAATAAATGACCTAAACATCCTTCCAAAAGAACAGTTTGGTTTTAGGCAACACCATAGTACTACCCAGCAAATCCACAGAATTGTTGAATACATCACAACCAGCTACAACTGGCTCCAGTGCACAGGCGCTGTTTTCCTAGACTTATCCAAAGCATTTGACAAAATCTGGCATTTTGGACTCCTGCACAAGCTTATCTCAGCCGGCATCTCACCTAAAATGGTTCATTTAATCCACTCATATCTTCAAAATAGATCAATGCAAGTAAAAATCAACGGTTCTACATCCTCCCAGCGCCAGATCTTTGCTGGAGTGCCGCAGGGATCTCTACTGGCTCCATTACTGTTCTCTATATACATGTCAGACATCCCGCACAATCCGATGACTTCCATTTTGGCCCTATATGCGGACGATACGGCAATTCTAACCAGATCTCTCAGACCCCTTTTCATTACTAGAAAGCTTCAAGAAAACATTCTAAAGCTGGAGGGTTGGTTCTCTAAGTGGAGATTGGAAGTCAACCCCCAGAAAAGCTCAGCCGTTCTTTTCTCAAAAAGGCCAATGTCTCCTGTAGGAGATTTGTTACTATTCAATACTAAAATTCCCTGGAAGTCAGAAACAAATTACCTGGGTGTAATTCTCGACAAAAAGCTATCTTTCAATCAACACACCAAGTCTGCATGCACAAAGGTATCTAAAGCCATAGCACAGATCTATCCGCTAATTAATAGAAATAGCAAGCTCAGCAACAGAATCAAATTGCAACTATACCAGATGACAATTCGTCCTATAATCACCTATGCCTCTCCGGCCTGGAGCCACACCTCTAATGTTAACATCATCAAAATACAGCGAGTGCAGAACAAGTGCCTGAGAATGATTTTGAACGCCCCGTGGTATGTTAGAAACATTCAACTCCACAGAGACACAAATATTCCCTATATTTTCTCTTTTCTACGATCCTTAGTCACCAAGTTTTTCCTAAAGACGTCCACACATCCCAACGATTTGGTTCAACAAGCTACAGCATACGATCCAACGGACATATTCAAATATAGAAGACCAAAAGCTATATTGGCCTCCTTTAGTGATGCATAATCTCCATGCCCAATCAGGGCGAGCATTGTGCTCATAAATTTTACCTTCACTGCAACCACAACAGATAGCGGGGAATATGAAAAGCATCTTGCTTCACCCCTAAAGACATAAATGTCAATTGTCAATTTTTACCTTAGTGCAGCAAAAGCACAAGCTAATTTGCAATAGAACAACTAGAAATATTACTTGATGAATTTGTTCGAAGCATTTTTAGCTGATTTCCTAGGAAAAACCCAGATTACTTTTTTTTTGTTTCGTAAAGAAACTTTGATTTTAACTTTACAACTCATTAAACATTGGTGGTGCCAAATGCCTTATTTTGGCAACCTTCTCCTTTAAGAAGCTGATAGAAATGAACTGAACAACTGGAGACGGCAGTCTACACATTTCCAATGAAAAATTAAGCTTAAAGAATTCTACCTAGTCTCTTCGAAGAGTAAAAAAAAATATATCGGAGACATTTATTTTTTCTATTTCTTTCTCCTAGAGGCTTGTGGATAGCAAAATGTTTTAACATATAACTTCATTTTGTACTTTTCAAGTATAAAATCCTTTGCAATTTTTAAAATTACAATGGTCAGCTTTTATAACAGAATTACTCTGAGTTATCAGCTGTTTATCATTCATTTGCAGCTGAATCAATGAAACTCAGTGTTGTAGCAGGAGTTGAAATGTCCAGCATTTGATTCCGAAAAGAAAATCTCTACAATGACCACGTAGTTCATGAGATCCTCATTATAGAAAACAATATTAATTCCATCAGCATAAGATTTGAACTGAGTTGTCTAGAAACCTCTGTAAGTGCTCTCAATTAGGTCCCAATTTCCTAAAAACTGCTTAAAAGCATTGTACATACAGACGACTTAAACCTCGGGGTGGGTGTGAGTCCCATAATAAATATTATACGGAGCGCTATGCATCTTGCACCAGTGGTTTTCGCTTCACTTATTATGTTCCCAAAAGTGGCTTGTTTGTTACATTTAAAAGCCTCAGTATTTATTAATTATTGCCTTATTTGTTTCAAGTTTCCCCTAGAGTACCATCCTGGTGGAACTGATCCCCTAAATTGATTATTATCTTTAACAAGCAATTCGATCCTCTTAAGTCTCACCTGCCCCAATGTTCTATGATTGTTATTATTAATTCTAAAAATGAATTTATTTCATGCATGGTCGGTTGCATTTCTGTAAGGACAAAATCCGTATTTAAGCTGTTTTGCAAGACAATGGACCTGGTATTACTGACTTAGTAAACGAGGATTTTATTGATAATGATATGAAGAATTGTTAACTGTCTGCATTCTACTTGTAGCTACTTAATTGTATGCATTTTCCTACAATGTAAAAGCACATGCAATATCAGTGATGAATGCTTATGATCAATATTAGGAAATTAAATAATTGACACATACTAAAAGTGCTAAACAAAAATTCATTTATCAGAATCAAATTTGACAATTAATTCCAAACGTGCTTTGTTATGATCGAAAAACATATTTTCTGAAATCCATATAATTGGACACAGAGAATTGGCATCGCTTACGAAATTGGCATCGCTTACGTTGTCGAGCAACATTTCTTTATGAAACTTGAGCAAAGAAACCACCACTTCCTATTCGTTCTCCATTTCCACAACTGCAAAATTAACACAACAAAAAGATTCAGATTTTTCATCTTATAAATCTTATCTGTTTATTATTAAGCTCATTGGCCGTATGTCAGCCTATCCCTGCTGAGAGCCAGTCGATCTCTGTATTCCTGCTTGTAAATGAATGGAGTCATTTATGCTGATCTGCTGATTTATAGCCATATCATCTATTATGGACCATCGTCTATTTTATTATTCGTGTAACAAATAACAATCATTTTACATAACAAAGGATGCCAACGTATTTATGCATCACAACTATTGTTGAGCTGCACTTGGTTGCACACTTAAATATTCGACTTAATGTCATCTTCTGCCCTTGGCTTACAGAAAAGTTTTTTATTTTCATTTTAACGAAATTTGTCAAATTTGATTCTGATAAATGAATTTTTGTTTAGCACTAAAAGTGCTAAACAATATCTATGACAAGCAATATCTATGACAAACAGTACTTTAGGCGCTAATGAAATATAACTAGTATGCATTTTGCATTGCTGTGTATGTGTGAGGGGGGTGGATTTTTCTGCATTTGTCTCAATGGAAGAAAATAAGTCAAGCAATAATAAAACACTGTCTTTAGTGATTTTAACACACATTTCGCATGAAACCCGACAACTGGGTTTCATGGCAAAATAAATATGTATTTTATTTTTGCTCAGTTGATGAGTAGTTATTTACATTTCAATTCGTTTTCATAAATAGGGAAAAAAAAACAAGGATGTTGATCAATTCTTCATATCGTGATAACGTACTAGTGACGTAATGCGTTCCGTGAATTTTAAAAAGTAGATCGTCGCTAAGAATTAAAGCTATAGAAAATATTCCGGTTATTTGAATAACATCGGTAAACTTTGTACGAAGAAAAAAATATTTTTTTTTTCTTTTCCAGATCATGATCGTACATTTCAATAGTAGAGAAGGTTGATTGCGAGTCAAGTGCATGCCAGCAATTAGATGAATATTTGCTACACGTTATAGGAAGATAGAAACGCACAGAAGTTTGTAGTGACAGAAGAATTGAAAGAGACTTATTCTGTGAATGGCCACGTAGTGCGGCATTTATAGGAAAATCTTATACGTGAATCCTGCGATATGATTATCGTATCATTAAGACAGACATCTGCCGAACTAGTTGTTCCTAAAATTACGGTGTACAAACTCAGAGTGAAAAATTAATGAAATGTATAATAAAACACAACTTGGAAATGTTTTCACTTAAGTTTAATATCCAAATAATGAGAGGTTATGATGAGTCTCAACAAAAACGTTACACGCGGTAAAACTAGGATAAATATTTATTCAAATGCATTTTTATAGAATTTTTTATCCTAAATGTTACTGATTTATTGAAATTTGTATATTCGCGAGGACTGTACGATGCCTTCTGTTGAAGAAATTTATTTTAAAGTGAGAAATCTGAAAACAAAATATTTTGCTGTTGTTCTGTGTCATTCCTGTCCGAAATAGTTATCTTCATACGGCATTCAGGAATTCTCACATTTCTGAAAACATTTGCAGAAAGCACGGGATTTCAACTCTACAGAAAACAGCTTACGTACTTTTTTATTGTTATTTTTTGTTGATGTCATCAGATCTTCTTCCCTTCAGTACCAACTTCATTAGGAGAAGATAACGTTTTCAACGAACCAGTAGGGAAGCGATGTAGGATGCAGAACAACAAACTGTTGTCCATATCCTCCTTACTCTCCACATCTTTATCAGTTTTTTTCAGGCAAGCGTCTTGAATATGAAGGAATACTCGAATTAAACGTATCTGAAGACACGTATTTGAAGATTGCCAATTTTTGATGCAACAAAATCGAATTCAAAATTAAAAAAATTTCTGAGCGGTCGAAATATATATTTATATATATACAGGGTGTTCGGGATAAATTTGACATATTTATAATTAATTATATTTTTCCGTAAGTTACATGTATTAACACACACTTCTCTTCATTTAAAAGTTTGGACCCTTCTTCATTCATATACAAGATGTCAGAAAGGATGGATAGCTGGAACCCACCTGAATCATGGAAGAGAATAACTTGTATCATGATGATTCGTGCCCGCCATCAAAATAAGGATATTACGACTGCTGCCCAATGCTCCCTGAATACAGTAAAAACAATCAGGCATGAACTAGAGACTTGCAATGGTGACTACGAGGATGTAGCAAGAAGAAAGATCCCTAGCAGACGATCTGATTGCGTTCGTACAGCAGAATTCCTCGCAAATCTGCAGGAACAGGTGTTGAAGAACTCTGGCATTGGAATTCGGGCTTTGTTCGTGGAGTTGCTAACTGTAGTCAAGCCCTGGATAACAAGGGTAGCCAATGGTAGGCCGTATGTATGGCAGCAGGATTCGGCCCCTTGCCACACCTCTGGGAAAAGTCAAAAATGGTTGTCTGAAAATTTCTACGACTTCACCAGTCCAAATGTTTGGCCTCCAAACTCCCCAGACCTTAACCCCATGGATTATTTTGTATGGGGCGCAGTTGAAAAAGACACCAATCGCACTTCCAGTAATACAAAAGCCCAGTTAATGGATAAAATTAAAACAGTTTTTGCGGCCCTTCCCAGGGAGACTGTAGCATCAGCTTGTTCGAGGTTCCGAAGCAGAATGGAAGCTGTGATCGATGCTAATGGTGGTTATTTTGAGTAAATCTTGTTGATAGTATTGTAATTAACTCTGCCTGTAATGTTTTTTTGTCAATTCATTAAATTTAATAGATACAAAGAAGATTTTCTTTTTCCTTACGAAACTGTCAAATTTATCCCGAACACCCTGTATATATATATATCAACAGAAAAAGTTATTATGATTAAAAGAATGCGTATAACAACAAATAACAACAACGCCTATTCGAGATTAACATATGCCTCAGAAATATGGGCTGATGGAAAAAGATAATAGGAAAAGACCAATTGCTCTGTAGATGTGTGTGTATTACCGTGGATAAAAAATTACAAACAGATACTAGAAAGAGTAAAGCAATAGAAGAAATTAATGAATGAAATAGGAAGTGAAATTCTTAGGCCATATGCTAAGAGAAGCGTTGACCGATATCACAAGAAAAAAGAGGAAGAAGTCCATTAAGTGCCGGCCTGGTTGTCGGAGTGGATAGCGTATCCACTCTCCAGCCAAAAGGCTGCGAGTTCGAATCCCGCCATGGGCATGGATGTTTGCGATTGTCTGCGGAAATACCAGTGGTGGTCGGCGGTACATGTCGCTGGTGTAGTTGCGGTCGGTTGGTGATTGAATGGCGGAGACGGAGTTTTAGAGCAGGTGTCCTCCCTCGATGAGTCCTTGGACTCCCTGGAGGTGTCTAATAATAATAATAATAATTAAACATTAATGTACGAATGACACAGAGTTATGGAAAGACAAAAACACCGTACAGATCTTTAAAACACACACACACGCACAAGATTGGAAGAGATGGAGAACCATGGTCGCCAACCTCATAATTGGAACGACATCCAGTACTTACGTTTCAGAAGGTATTATTTTTCAAAAATGCAAGTCACTGTCATGAAATAAACGAAAGTGAACCAATAGATTATATTCTGCTCTATCTCCATCTAAAGGCAGAATCTTGCACTAATTATAGTAGAATCATTTGGTGGATAAATAGACCAGCACTTTTTCGATCCTACCTGTGTCTATAAAAAGTGTTATGCTACCCTGGCAAATCAATTAATATAAGTATCATGTTTATGATGAGAATGTCAATATTTTTCCTTGATAAATTTGCTTAGTCAGTTATAATTACTCAAATTAGAATGTTTCTTGAAATAACTAAGCAAAATTTATTTCATTTAATGTTTCCTTTAGTAACATAAATAAAATATGAAAAGGACATCTCGCTACTAAGTTATTGCTATTTAGTCTATACCGACCACTTTAGTAGCGTAGTCAGTGGGACATTTGTCCTTCAGCTTTTAAAAGATCTGGGTTCGATACACATTGTAGAATTCTGTCAAGAACATATTCAAGACAATCAATGTCTAGGCGCACACACACTCAATGAAGACGTAACAAATGGACCAGAAAAACCCAAAAAATATCAGAATTTTTGTCTTTATCAACCCTTCACTTTCCTTATATTTTGAAGGTTAAATTTATAAGACGTTGACTGCTTCAAAGGACAATCTTGGAGATTTTTATTTTTGATTCGAATAGCAACCCACTTTTTAAGTTAATGTCTCATGTACTTTTTAGGTTCTTTCCTTCAAATCAACGAAGTCCTTCTTGTATATCTATAAGGGATATTGAGAACGATATCTTTATTTATCTCAGCAGGCAATTTGCAACGTTAATCCTAATAATCAAATGCATTTCTATTGTACATACCAAGTTGGGATAAGCCCTAGATGATCCGCTATGAATTCTTGATATTCGTAGGCATAATGGGTCGATGTCGAGAATGATTTCGTTTTTACCTTTGCGAGTAAGAAGGTATCTGCAAAATATAATAAATTTAGTTTAATCCTTTATCCAAGTGTGAGCAAACAAAGTTTGCGCCTGAAAGTGTCTTCAGGACTGGGGTAAGGTGGCTAGCTTGCTTCACCTTTGCATCGAGTTTCCCGGTGTTGTACCACCTTACCCCAGTCCTGAAGATACTTTCAGGAGCAAACTTTGTTTGCTCACACTTGGATAAAGGATTAAACTAAATTTATTATAGTCTAACCAAGTGAAAAATAAACTTTCAACATCTGCAAAATATATTGACAAGAGTTAATTCAAGCAGATATTCGTAGCAGGCCAAAGTGATTAAACTCATGAACCGAAACATCTACGGACAGTTTCCTAAAATGTACAGTTTTCCCGATGAAGAATAAACATATATATATTTGGTTGGATGGAATTAAGGCCTAAGTCTAAAAGTACATGGTCTCGTAACACCATGCAACAGCGAGCTACTAGGAATTCGTATCCAAATATCATATCGGTAGTTTCCCATCTGAAATTTGGTCTTCTACAACTTTGTCTTCTTCTCCAGGTCGAAAACTACCTGAATACCATACAGCAATTGCAGCTCATTTCCAAATAGGCCTTCTAGAAATCTACTGAAGAAGAATGGAAAGACTGCTGGAATCACAGAGAACAAAATCAGAAGGATTATGCTTCGGAGGAACTCAACAACTCAACCCCTTGTCTAAGGTACACAGCGGCTGAAAGAGCATAAACTGTAAAACATGTTAATCTCTCTTTTGCATTTTTATCATTTATTTAATTTTTTTAATTTAATGTTTATTAAATATGTAACGAAAACAGCAAAAACAAAAACAAAAAAAACGAATTCTGCACGAATTATGAATAATCAAATAGCCTTACTTGAAAATCATTTCCGTTCGTTTTCCCACTTACCGGAAAGCAACAACCATCTCTAAGGCAACAATCACATCCGCTAAGAATATCAGGCAACCGAAAGTAGTTCAAAGGCTTCAACGAAAAATAAACCAGCAGGATTACCATTAACTTTCCACTTTCTATAAAGTAAACTGCTGCATTGCGTAGCTATTAGGGGATTAAAATAGCTGCGTTATTTGATTAAATGTAACCCGATATTCCTAGACTAATGGGCAACTGAAATATCCTCAAGCAAACGTCTAGAGGAGGAGAATGTGGATTTAACAATCCTATCGGACCACTTCCATATTTACGATGAAGGCTTTAAGTTTCAGTCAAAGCGGAAACAATTTCCGATAGATGGCGTAAGAATAATGCGTAGGATCTTTATTCATTTAAACCCACCATCAGTAATGTTTTCCATTACCACCTACCGGCTTTTTCTTATATTCGGCTTCAATTTTCCCATCAGTGAAAGCAATTTAAATTCATCAGAATTTGATAAGATATTCAAACACGTGTTAATGGAATAAGAAAGTGATTGACACTTGAATCGAGAATTCGAGTCGAAGCAGATCCAAGAAAGTCACCTTTTCACACTTTTACATTTTCGTACTTTTTTAACTTTTGGTAACGTCAAAACTACTAAATGTCCGAAAAAAAATAACAAACAAAAACTAGCATTTCTCTTCTCGTTCTTGTACAGCCTCTATCATCCATCTAACGTGCGTACTTTTGCGTTAAAACATTGTGTACGTAATGACTGATCACTGTACATTATGATCAGTGAATCCAGAAATATCATATTTATGCAAAACACGATCCAATGTGATATCCTGCCCATGGAGCACTTCTGGCAGTCAAAAAACGATACTATTCCTTTCGTTTTATCAGGAGGTGCTACGCGGTAAACGCAAACTATCTCCTTCGACATATTTGGCTGTTTGAAGATGATATTAGAGGCTTCAGGAAGGGAAATGATGGCCATAAAGGACATAGCATTTCGCGTAAAAAGAATAGACACTTTAGCCCGAAAAGATAACAGGACAAGGGATAAAACTACTAGAGAGGATTACGAAGACTGTCTAATAGTATAAATGATGGTCAAACTCAATTAAAAGCCATTTAACCCTCTATTATTCTTTTATGTCTAATACTCTATTATTAGACATCCTACTAATGGTATATTCGATGGTTTGAAGTATTTTAAAGTGGCTAATATAATGATGATTTAGGAGGGTTGGTTAGCATGCAAGTCAACAGGTATGCTAACTAGAACACTGTTTTGAAAGATAGAGAAATTTCTGATGAGGGAATGGGTATGTAGCTGTTGTTAGATGGGATTCAGCACTAAAGGCTATGGATCAGAGTATTATGTGTGTAAAATGCGTGTATTCGTCTGGCCAGTTTGCCAGTTTTGATGGACGGAAGAATGACTTTTTCGGAGGGGAGATAAATCCCTCCACTTCTGTATGACCGACACCCGGTGCATTCAAAATTTCCAAGTACAAAGAACTTTAAACAGGTAACCGATTGTTGATTACAATAGCCACGTAAGCGTGGTTCTCCAACTGGACAAAATCTCTGCAGTTTTTGATTCTTTTGACTATTATAAAACAATCTTCTCAATGCCAAAAAGTGCCAAATAACAAATGCCAAATGCTACGAAGTGTAGGTTTCAATAAGATCCGCTTTAACCTTTTTGATGGTTAACTTCGAAGCACTTAAAAATCTCTAAGAATTACAGAACTGTACAAAAGAGTACGACAAGATACTGATTAATGTGGGCGCTTAGTAGAGAACCTTTCAATAATAAATCATCATGACAGAATGAGAAACTGGTGTGATCGAAGTTTCCTTCCACTTTAGGAACGGTTAACGGAGCGCGAGCTCTTCAGATGTTGTAGCTTTCGCTCAAGAGAAAGCAGATCATTGCTCACTAGGAACGTGCGTTTTGGAATTGTATCTCTTGACCGAACAAAACTTAATAACTTGGGATTTTATAAACGTAATTTGTTAATAACAAAGTAGTTAACCTTATCACATGGTGCCTATCATTACGTGTGTTCTATGGTGGGTTTGTATTTGTTTTGCAGAAGAAAAACCCATAGGTTCCAAATTAATTGTTCATTTGAGGCAGGAAAATTCATCTTCATTTAAAGTCCTTATAAGTTTCATGATATTCTATCCGGGTTTCGAACCTATTCAAGCAACTCATGCCCCTCATGCCCCTTCTTTAGACTGCGCTACGGCGCTACTCATGATAGACGATATCGCCAAATAGAATTCTTGTCAGGTAGATGGCGAATGTTTTTCTTTTACATGTTAAGGGAAACGTAATTAATCGTTTTGAATTTCATATTTTATTTACTCACAGTATCGACCATTGGGGTCATCTTGTTTGAGAAGGTTCGTCCTACGAGATTGCTTAAAGCTGATCTTCCGTTGCTGAATTAGCTTGTGTACTCCTCACATGCAACCTACTCTTGGTGTGTTTTTTTTTTATTTTTTTTTCTCGTAAGCTCCTTTACGATGTTCTACGTACGTGAGATTATCAATTCTTGATTAGTTTTCTCTTAAGCCTGCGTGTTTCTGTAGAATATTCTCGCAGAGCTTGATGGTATTTTCCTGGAGGCTGTTCTACAGGAGGATTAAAAGTGCGAGATGGATTATCTTTGGCGAATTAATTGCAACTGGTTTCTGTTTAAACAGTAGATTAGGTTCTCTACGCGAATACAATTTTGAAAATATTTGATAGACAGAATCTTCGGCGCAGATTCTTAACAGAATATGGTAACGCGATCAATTTTTTTTTAATGTTTTCCTCCTTGTACGAATGATTTTAAAACATGTGCTGTGAATTTCACCCACGAGATTTAAAAGTGTTTCAAATTCAATTGTGAATAAATGTATGACTTTTTAATATCAAACATGGAAGTCTCTTTCTAATAAATAAGCTAGTTTCGAAGAAGACTTAAATTGTCTCTTTTTTCTTTCTTTTTAGGATCTTTTTTTTTTTTTCCATATTGTTAAAAAGAAAATCATCAGCTTCTTTTTGGGGAAAGACGAAGAAAAAGAGGAAGATGGTGATGACAGTGATGATACGGATCTTATTTCCAACAATACGAAATGAACTGGATCACGAATAATCAACATAATACCCCTTTTTAAAGCCACTTCAGGTCTCCAATAGGCAGGACGACGGTCGCGCACGGTACTATGAAATTCATCTTCCACTAAGGGACATTCACACTCTTTCTTGTCGACGGCCGGGTTAGAACCGGCAGCCTGTTGGTTGTGGAGTTCATATGCCGACTACTCAGCCAACCAAGCTGGCAAATAGATTTAAATCCAAGTCTTTCTAGTCTCAAGGGAGAAATCTTTTCAGACTAGAACCGTTTCCTTGTTCTGAATCCTCGAACTCATTTTAAGTGAACTTTTATAACCCTCCTCCCTAACCGAGAGGCTCGTGGCGTATACCAGTATTACTGGAGTCGTTTTGGTTTAAGATCGTATAAATTAAATGCACGTGGAGCATAATTGCAAACTAAATTAAGATAAGGGGATCAAGCTAAATGAAGATAATGGTTTTATAGTCCCATTACTTATTATTTGCGAAGCATAATTATAACCCGTAAATAACTTGCAACACTGCATATTTAATGACGACTTTCAAGATAATACAGCCAACTTGAAGATATTTCTGAACACTTTTAAGAATTCTAAGCCCAGCAATTAGAAAGTTAATATTCGTACTATTAAATGTTTCCAAAGATAATTTTTGCTTAATTTTAATTTTTAATTTTTGCAAATCATTCTGATTTTCAAAACTTGTTTCCAAGTCTTTTGCTACTTAACTAGTTAAATCATATGATGATATTTAGTGTGTTCCCTGATGGATCGTCAAACGGAGACAATTTTAATGATTGTCATGATCTTAAGTTCGTCCAAAGCGTTCTTAGGTTCAAGGGAATTCAGTACAAGAACCTCTCATCATTCTTTATTAGTTGTTACAAATCTCTTTTGATCTGTGGGCACTTTCCGACTCCTGCATTTTTTTTATTCGAGTTTAGTCAATGACTAATTGGAATTAAAATTTTGCAAAACAAAGTTTGGACCTTATTCTTATCGTTTATGTAGAGGAAATCATAAATAAAGTGCTTAAATATCGTAAATGCTTTCTCTAAGGTTTGTGTGTTCAGTTATGAATACGTCATTAAAAAAGGAAAGTTAGATAAGGTTAATAATTCCAAAGGTAGATGTAAATGTTTGTTGTCACGGTTAAGCATTACATTTTTGTTCTCCGTGTCCTACGTTCGCTTTATATTACTCACCGTAGCCTACTACTGCACTCAAGCCTTTACATTTTGCCTCGATAAACCAACATATTAAAAAAAAAACGCTTGCATAGGTTAGTCTGTATCGACTGCGTCCTTTGAAAAAACAAACCCAGGTCCGAATCCCGTTAAAACGTGAAAAATCCTTTATAAGGACATTACAGCTCCCTCCGAATTGCTCTTTAAAACAATCCAACTCATGTTTAAATCTGAAGTTAATTAAAAGGATGAGATCTTAATTAAAAGGATGAGACCTCATTCTTAAATAAAAGAATGAGATTTTACAATTGCAAAGGCAATTGTAAAATCATAAAAGGAAGTGTCACGAACTGAGCGAATTCGCTCAGAGATTCGCTCAGTTTGCTCAGAGATTCGCTCAGTTTGCTCAGAGATTCGCTGAATTTGCTTAGAGATTCGCTCAGTTTACTCAGAGATTCGCTCAGTTTGCTCAGAGATTCGCTCAGTTTGCTCAGAGATTCGCTCAGTTTGCTCAGAGATTCGCTCAGTTTACTCAGAGATTCGCTCAGTTTGCTCAGAAATTCGCTCAGTTTGCTCAGAGATAAGAGCCATCAAGGAACATGAGTCACTTAAGAAATACAGAAAATAGAAAGAAAACTGCTTTCTCAACATCTGCATCTCTGTCTGTATACGTTTTCCTGTCTTTTGTTCTAGCAGGAAACGCATCGTTTTCTATCCAATGATAAATAAATGAGGACCATCCCGTATCTGAGCATTTGACTTAAATATTAAATGAGATTGTATTCAATATGCAGAAACATAATTAAGGAATAAATGCTAAGCTTACAGTAGCGATGAAAGATGTTCAACCTTATCTGGGGATGTGCGCTGAAATGTGACTTCATTTTCCGTTTCTTGGAGACTGTGCGAGGATAATCTTACGCAGTTACCGAGAAACTTTGAGAGATAGATTTGTGCGTCATTGTTTACTGGACTCAATCATTTCCCAATTATTCTATAATTTTGTTTTTCCGTCACTTAAAAATATTGTTGACGGACTAATAGCACGCATAACTAATAAGTGGAATACTGGATTATTTTGTAACGGTATAATTCTTTCCAAATTGTTTTCCTAACTAATGAAATTTAAAACTTTATATGTGCATGGGAAAGTATTGATTTTCTCAAATTCTTTTTGTTGAAGTTGTGGATTTTCGTAATTAGCAGTTCGTGTTACCGTAATTGAACTTTCTCAAATGCACACTTTGGAGAGGGTACATAAATGGAAGTACATAAATGGAAGGCAAGATGAATTTTAATGATTATATTTATTTAATTTTGCTTGCTTTTATTTAAATTTCTTTTTTTTCTTTGTTTGCTTTCTCCTTTCATTTAATGTCCGAAACGTAAAGCACTAATTAAGTCTTGAATTTGTGTTCTCCTCATCCTTCATCCCGATTTCTCATCCATTTATTTCTGTTTCTGTTTTATCTTTATTTTTAACCAATTCATCCATCGCACATGTATATTTGCCTATATGAAATGCAATGTTTAAATAATTACTCACAAATGTAGCCATGTGTTTTTCTCGTGATATCAAACACGTGGCTTTAATAGTAGCAATTGTTTACCCCAACAATGGGGATAAGGCTCATTTATCTTCATTGTTGATTTCTGTAACTGAAAACATGCACAACAATACATTATTTTTAATTTATATAAACACACACACATAGATAAATGATATGTTTTGTGTTTATCACTTTTTTTCCCGACTGTTTTGTTTGTGATAAGTTGGAATGTTAGCCTTATGCGATGCATTTTTTGTAACCGATTTGTCCTACTAAAAGTTGACAAAAATCCCCCATTAAAGTTAGCCATTATTATTTCAAATTTAAGAGCGTCAGTGTCCGGATTAGGCGTTTATAGTTGATGCATGTATTGATGCATTGAGAAAATTTTTCAACGTGCCTGGAAAGGTGAATGCGATATAAAACCTCTCCACCCATTTTTCCTTCCTAAATAAGACGGCTTTCGAGCGATATTAAGACGGTTTCTCCTGCTAACTTCTGTTTGCTTGATCTTCGTCAATCTTTACGTTGTTGACAGCTCCCTTTCTGGCCGTTAAGATGAGAACGGACGGGTACATTGAGGCCTGCGGTATTACCACACTGACACACCACGTGACATAATGCAATCGACTAAAAAGTTATAACAGCACTTCCATTGTTGTGATGACAGCACGAGTAGAGATGACAGTTTGTTGCGGTTGTCATAGCAGATCTTCTTGTCCAAGAAGTACATTATTTCTAGAAAAACACGTCAGTTCAGTTAAGAATTCAATTCACATAACGCTAATGGAAGCAAATTGGTGATGGCTGAATAAGTGTTAATGAATTTAATGTTAACGAGTCATTAGGACTAAGTGGTAGCTGTAGGGCACGGATGACTGTTGACTTTGCAAGACGACAAGAACTCATTAAATGGGGATTTTTGATGCTGAGGAATGGATATCGTCTTATTTCCTTTTCTCTTTTTTTTTCTTTTCTTATTTCTGTTGGGTCTTTACCGAATGGACAAAACCATATTGTCTAAGATTTTGTCCTCCATTTTTAAAATTGAAAACTACTGCACAATTCATTATTACGTCAGTGAATAGAAAAAGGGCCTCCGTAGCGCAATCGGTTAGCGCGTTCGGCTGTTAACCGAAAGGTTGGTGGTTCGAGCCCACCCGGGGGCGTTGTAGTTTTTTTTTTCCCCATGAATCTGTTCATTGTTGTGTGTATGTTGTAATAAAAAGCTAATCAAACATGGTTCAATACCAAGTAAATCGACGCCGAGTCAATAAGAAAACAATAAATTAGAGAAAAAAATTCCGAAAAAGTTTAAATAATTGGCCACTTTAATATCGTATTAATGTATAATTTATTAATACTTCTTTGATAAAATGTGGGAATCGGGGGGTACTACTATTTGCGTCTGGCTAATTCATCTTCAGGTGAAACGTTCTCTGCGTTTTAAATAAAAAAATATTCTAAAAACCAGGTTGCGTTAAGTAAACATATGCACAATAACTTGTTACAGCTAAGCCTAGGACTGTTGTTGTTGTTGTTACTATATTTCTATTAGTATTATAATCAGCCTTCCACTATATCTGTAACATGTGATTACTACCGAATACGGTTAAGTCGGTTTTGTTCTTATAAACTGAATGAATGCCAAGACGAACAGTTAATCTATCTTTAACTGCGTGTGTTCTATGGTTGGTCTGTATGTTTTGCGATGATAACAACATAGATCTAGGGGAGCGGGGAGGGCTCCCCTAGATCTGTTCTTTTTCACCTGACTCCGGCTAATTCATCTTCTGTTGAATGGTCCTTATAAACGTTCTCTGCGTTTTAGAAAAAAAAATATTCTAAAATCAGGCAGCCTTAAGTAAAACTACGCTAGTCGTATGCTGATATGTTATCGCATCTCATCTTCTCCTTTCGTGTTAAGCTCAACAGCTTGTCACGACTACGTAACTTCGCTTCGCAGAAACCTAATTAATGCTCTGAGAGGATGGTTAGTTCTATCTGAAAAATCTGTCAAGAAATTGCATAGATGCCAGTTGCGTGTATTCCCTGTTTTGTTGGATGAAAAATAAAGCGAAAAAGTTTCCAAGTGGGGGGAAACTCACCACGTCAGCCTAATCCAACTAAAGATGAGTTAGCTAGATCGACTAATTCATCTTTGATTGATAAGTTCTCATAAAAGTTTCTCGAATTTTAGACGAACGTGAAAATAAGATCTTTCTATGCAAAGAGTATCGACGCTACCCACTACGCTACTGGAAGAGATGATATGCTGAAGTTGCACAATTTAGATTTCTATTGAACAAATATTCTTTGCTGTATTCACGCGTAACCGAGCGAATGCACTACCGTTACTTTCTTCCGAAAGTCGACAGTCTGCAAACGTGAGTATTTGAGTAAGAAAGTAAGTTGGTCGTTTTCGTTTATGTATTTTAAAGATATTTTTTTTAACATTTTTTGTTTTTTAAGATTCCTTTGCTTCTTTGAAGACTTTTCTTAAATGGTATTTGATCTCCGTCAATAATCCAATCGTTCTCTCATATAAAAAAAGTATGCGTTTTTTTTTTTGTAAGTATCAGGACTTTCTTAATCTTTATGTTTACAGGAGGCAAGTTATTAGCTTAAGGCTCCATGACAGCAAAAGTACTCGCTCCACCCCCCCCCCCACACCACCACCACCCCGTGTATCAAACATATTCTTAAGTGAAGCCACAACTCACCTTGACACTCTTCCTTTCGGGGTAAATCCATAATACTTTCTTTGGCAATAAACAACCCCCCTGGAAGTTTTACTCGACTGTCTGTCTGTCTATAAACTGCATGCTGAAGACGCGACTTACGTTTGGAAAATTAAGTTGTACTTCACATGTGAATACTTTTAAACCGATCTGCATAAACCGAAGTTCGCTTTTTTCAAATATTAAATCCGATATCAGTTAATGACCTCCGTTTTGACAGAAAAAGAAACAACCCCCATTCCGATTATCAAACATATCCAGTCTTTATTGTGTCTCTTTACATAAACATTGAATCAATCTAATAAACAAAATCCTGCAGTCTGGGGAAGTACATGCGATGATCATACTTCTGTGGCATTAATCTTTCTACATCCAAGTTTCGCTTTTTTATGACACTTTTTTCTATTTTTATCTCTTTTCGTTCGACTTTTTTTCTTCTGGGGGTATCACTGTACTTTATCTAGCTTTTCTATTTGCTTTTAAGATATACGTCTTTGCATTAATCTCCTGTTTTTATAATCATCTTCTCAGTCTTACAATATTTAATCTCTGCTGTACTGTTGAGCAATTAAATTTCTGTGTAAGTCGAAATGATCTAAGATACACATTGGTATCGCGTATGTGGGCATAATTTGCATAAGTTTCTCTCATAACAGTGAATATTAATTACTAAAGTAATAAGAGCAATACGTCTTCAATATTAACATTTCCTGAACTCCATCACGTTCGTTTCAAAATAGGCCAGGGAGGGGGATGGAGATTAACATTTCCTATGGATAACACTTAGCACGACTTGATTAATGAAAGTTCCTGAAAATATAATTCAAGATAAGACAAGATAAGTTTCTTACAAGCCCGATAATGAACTTGAGACACTTCAAACACTTACCTGACCTGGAAGAGAGTTTCACAAGATAGTTATCTTCATCTCTCTCTCTCTCTCTCTCTCTCTCTCTCTCTCTCTCTCTCTCTCTCTCTCTCTCTCTCAAGGAAGCCCACTTTGTAGGATCGGCAGTTCTTTCATTGTTACGGGGCAGTTCGATATCCCTTGTCGCTTACGCACCACAATTGATAAACAAGTCGACCGACATTTGGCGGACAACTTCCGCTATGATCGGATGGGACATCAGAACGATTCTGAGCGCGAGTGGAAATACCGCGACAGTGTTCGCTCCACAAACGCAAAGGAATGTGGGAAGCATCGGTGGCTCCGCTGTAGCCCTGAACAGATCACGTTGGTGACACACTACCATAAGTCAGACTTGAAGAACAGCGTCAGACCCACGACAGCAACAGCTGATGAGCAAAAACTTCTTCGTCTCTTTCCATGTTGTACTTCTTTCAGTTATTTACACTTTCGTACTCTTTCTATCGATTACAGTTTCGTTTTTATATTCACTTTGGATACTTCGTTCTTATCTGAGCAATTTGGGTTTGCTTTGGTTTTCTTTTTTGAGTTTTCTGTGGTAACTGTCTCAAACATGTTTCTTTGTTTTAGTTTTACACTCATCTTTATCAGATTCTTTCCTTTTCGCTCTATCCTGTACGCATAAAGTTTCGTTTCTTAGAGACTCTTTCTTTCTTTGCTGTTTTAGGATGCTATTCATTCCACCCCTCTTCTCTTTGCTAACCACCTTTCTTTTATTTCATTTTCTGAAAAGTTTTACAGCAATAGTTAATGCGGATTTTTCTGTGTCTTCTTCTCACTATTTCGCTATCATCATTCATTCCCTATCGTCCATTATTTGACTGTCCCTTTCAGACGTCATTTCTCCCATTTCTATCTTATGCATCTATAATTTGTCATTTCTTAAATATATTATCCTTTTCACTTTCTCTTCCTTTTTTTTGAATTTTTCTGTCATCACCGACTTTTGTGATGCCATTATTCTTTATTATTCTTTCCTATAACAGCCCTTCACTTTTCACTGCCATGATTTATCCCATGGTTCTGAACAATGACAGATTTAAATCGATCTCCGTTACACATGCGTAATAATATCCGTGTGAGTTATTAATCAACGTGTCAATTAATTATCATCTAGAAATATTAGGAACGCAGTTAGTTCTACAAAATTGCTTCGAAAGATAACAACAGCTGTTTAGTTTCCCTATTTGAATTGTTAAATAGTTCTAAAATTAAAACACGCAAATCAACAATGTGTGTATTATGACGTAATAATGTAGCCAGCCCCAGCATCCTAGCAACAGAACCGGTAGAATTGTTAATGACGAAACAGAACTCAATTCATTATTCTAAAAAAAAAGAATAATAAAAAAAATGGCAAAGTAAGACTATTCATAGCACATATTGGAGGAGACCATTCTTTTAGCATTCCTCTCTGATTTTACGGCGTCGGCGATTTCGAGAGATTCTGATAAGCCAAAAAAACGCTTAACAGATGAAAGGATACTTGGACTGCACAAATATCACACGCGTGGGAAGATTGTTAATAAGAAAGTTACGAATATGTTATTGCAGCAAGTCACGCACTGGTGACCATTTCCAGTATTACCAGGTAATACAGGAAAAGCAATGAAAAGGGAAAAAAAGGAAGGGATTGAGAATGTCTTCTCAGTTCTTAATAATCTAGTTTGATTCTCAGAGAGAGAAAGAGAGAGAGAGAGAGAGTGAGAGAGAGAGAGATTAGCCAGCAGTACAGGAATTTCTATTATAGAATTTCTAACTATTCTGATTGTTTGGAATGAACCTCTGTTTGGCAACAATACGCGAAAAACAAATAAAATATCAGAGAAGCAAAAGTGTGGCAATTGGTAGATTTCTATTACTGTCTCTAAATACGTCGACACATCGGGAAAAACAGAACATGTGGTCTGTAAAAAGCATAGTCGAATACCTGGAGGGATACCAATAAGTTCATGATTATTACAGTATGTCTATAGTGTTAGCTTTCGGCTAGAGGTTAGTACACATACTAAGAAATAATTTGATATTTTTCCCCCTGAAAAAATTAGTCAGTTCATGTTCATTAATTGAACATGATTAGCTCGGTCTGACTTATTTTTGACTTCAAAATACCCTATGAGAGTTCAGATAATTTAGGACAGGACTGGTTTTCATATTGTCCAATAAAATGGAAGGAATATCGAAGAATGAAGTAAAGAAAAAGTTTTACTTTATTCCATTCTCTCTCTCTATATCTATCTATCTATTTTACTCCTGTAAGGATGTGCTATTTGATATCATTATTATTCAGTTGACCAAGGTGTTACTTAATGGCCTTGCCAGATATCTTCCCAATGGACGTCCGTGCTGCAGTCTGCATATCCTCAATATACCCTTCCATTATAACAACCTACAGGAATAACTTTCAACCAGCCTTAAGCCTGTGTAGACAACGTATTTATATATACTACAGGGTGGCCATAATTAAAGTGGTGTTCAGAGCCCTGTAGCGAAAAATGTATTTGATGAAAATTTACCAAACTTGGTGTGTTACACTCTGGATCGTGGGGTTTTGATTTTCGGAAGATAAAAAATAGTACAAACGTCTGCCACCAGGCTACATTTGGCGCTATAAGCGCTCGGTTTGGTATTAATTAAACAGTAATGGCTATAAAAGACACAAGAAATCAATTCGTGTTTGTATAACTTACAGATGTGGTTCCTCCTTTCAAATATTTTAAGAACTGCGTTCTGAGAATATTTTCTATAGCAGAACGCAACAGATCGGCATCGATTTGCCTCACATGCTGCGTTATTCTATCTTTCAAGGCTGCTAAATCAGTCCTTCATACACTACGCGTTTCCCCACAACCAAAAGACACAAGGGGTTGAGATCAAGCGAACCAGGTGGTCATGTTGTGGGAAATCACTCTGTGTTCTCTGAAGTGTTTTCATAACATTCGTTGTGGCAGTCCAATGCGAGGTCCTTCCTGCATGAATATGGAAGGGTCAAGGCATCTTCGCTGCTGCAGTTGCGGAAGAACAAAGTTGCACAGGATCTCTCGAAACATGACAGCAGAGATGGTACAAGTCACTGATCCTGTTGGGCGAAGTTCTTCGAAAACGTACGGACCGATAATAAACGATGCAAGTGAAACCACACCACACTGACTTTCGAGATTGTAAAGGTGTCTGGCGTAACACAACGAGTGTTATTTGCAGGCCAAATGCGGCAATTGTGTAAATTAACGCTACCATGGAGATAGAAATCTGCCTCATCACTCCATAAGATCTACGGCCATGCATCATCCACCTCCATTCGAGCTAAAAACGTCAAAGCAAACTGCAGTTGAGTTTCCGCATCCCCATTAAGCAAAGTGTGAGTATGGAAGATCTTGTAGGGGAAACACCTCAGTATTTGATGCAGGATTTTTCACACAGTTGAGTACGGCATTTCCAGGTGCCTTGATATTGCCCGAGCACTGCTGGACCCTTGTGTGTTATTCATTCCGTGTTCCACGACGACAGTTTGCAACTTCGTCAACTTGTTGAGGAATAATCCGTTTGGGCCCAAGTCCTAGACTCACTGCTAAAGAACTGCTTTCAAATCATAAACTAATTTCATTTTTCTAAGATTTGTTATTGTCATTGGACCTTTTCTCCCATCCTTCAAATGTCAGAATGCTGAAAACGCGGCATTAGCGTTACCGCGTTGTTGATCGTAAAGCTTGACTAGCAACACAAGTTCCGGTAAGGTGAGATCCACAGCACTTCAGTCTTATCAGAATGACGCGAGTCCGTTTCGGTCTTCCTTACATCCACTAACTCGGTAGAAACAATGAAATTATGCAAAGATGATTTGAAATAAGAGTGTTCGTAGTGCCATGAAGATAAGTTTGGGATGATGGCACTATTTATCCTAGACTTCAGTTGCATAAAACGAAAGTTTGGAATTTTGTGCCACTATCTCCCCTTTTTTATCGTCATCCCTTCCCCCCTCATGAAAGGTCGAGGCGTAGAACATTATTATTATGACTTGCATCACCAGAAAACTCCCTGTGGAGACCAAGCGTGGAATTGTTTCAAGCCAATTCGTGAACCCGATAAGGAAAATGGTGGTTTCCCATTGGATGCTGAAACATCATCGGCCACCTAAATTAAATTAGCTCTGGAATGCTCACAATACAGATGAACTGCAGATATTCAGTGTTTTTCAACGATATCAACGACTAATGGTGCTTTTTCTTGAAAAGTCAAGCAATTCCATTACTTTATCTTCTTCCTAAATGATTCATGGAGAAGCATACAGGAGAGGACGTATGCCTATCGTGAACATCCTTAAGAATGATTTTAAGATATCGATCGAGCGATACTGAGTGAGATTTCCAATTCGAAATGCTTAATGTACAAATAACGAACTTCATCGAAGCTGAAGATGAGGATGCTTGTAATTCTACTACACGCTATTACTGCTTGTTTCATTGAGCCATCTTTCAAAGTAATTACTCCATGCATCAAGATTATTTTTATCTTCAGTTCTCATGTTTCCTTTATCATCTCTACTTCCCTTCACAGTACTCTTTCTTCCGTTTTTGAGCTTTTGCAACAGCTTAATCGTCCCTCTGAAGACCTTAGTTAACTTAACATGACCACCCACCCATCCACCCACACACAGCTGGCCGACATACAAATGACTCATCATTTGATGGGCTTATTGTCTAAGCGCTCTGAAACGCATCATTTATTTCCGGTTTCTCATGCATCTAAGGAAAAGAAGAGTGAATTGAGATCAGTTTTCGAAAAGGAAAACAAGACTAGACGTCTCTTCAGTAATTTTCACCTTTTAAAATAGAGTAATTGTTACAAAGCACCCTGCAGCTCATTTTTTGTATCTCCTTCACAACAGGTTTCCGTAAACAAAATAATTTATTGGTGGATATGCAAGAGTAGGCGACCACTACCGAAAGAGAGAAGCCTCTTCGTTTCTTTAGGAGAATCCCCAAGGAGGTTGCTTCCTTCTGATTCTCCTTCGATCTTTTTTTGCTTATGCAGTTTAAGTAATCCGATCAATTGAATCTCTTAGGCTCTACACACACGCACAGCTGCTCCACAAAAAGCGTACGTTTGTGTCAAATGTACGACGTGTAATGCGAAAAAGTATTACCCGAATTCTAGCTTTTACTTTTCCTTAGCTCAAATATCAACTTCTGTTAGCGCATCTTTAGTCCCTTCCATGTCCTGAAGCGAGAAACACAGAAGTATTAGTAACCATGACAACGAATAACAGGGGAAATCATTCCTCCCTGCGCTCTGGTCAGCCAAAGTTCACAAGCTTAGTCAAGCCTAAGGAAGGATGGCCGTAAAGACACCCACACATTCGAGGTCAAAACCCAGCGAGGTTATTGTAGCGAACAATGAAAGACTGGGTTAAAAAACAGCGTCCGTCATGTACATTCACTTCGCTTATCTTACAAAATATGTGGCGAGAGAATGTAAGAACGTCATGTGAGGTGAGTATATATATATATATATATATATATATACTAGGAGGGATCTTCCCCCCCCCCCCCAAGTTCCGGGCTGTTAGGCCGGTTCTTTATGAACCTCACTTTAATTATTCAAAATCACGAAATGAAAATAAAATATTTACTATATAATCAGTCATGACAAGCGCGTTATGCTAATTTCAGAAATGAATACTAACACGTACTGTTCTAATGGCCGACAATGAGTTTGATTGTTGTAATCTTGAAACGATTTGCTGTCTCATGAAGGCAAACACATTGTTCGACGTTTCAAAACAATGAAGACGTGACATAAAAACGTTTCAAATTTCGGTTTATCTTTTTTTTTTATATATAGAGTGGACATATATATATATTTTTTTTTGATTACACACTAAAATGATTGAATTCTATGCTAGTTATATTAGTAACTAGGAAACTAAGGCCAATAAAGTAGGAATTTTTTTTTTAATTCATAGATGGTGTCTGATATGTCTGAAAGAAAAACTCGACTTTTATTATTTTAAAAAAAAAAAAAAAAAAAAAAAAAAAAAAAACCTTCATCATTGGGCTCAGACTGATCATTCCAGCCATTCGGACTGCTTATAAAAAATCCTTCTCTTATTCTTGAAAGATTGCAGGCAGGATGCTGTTTCTGTCCTCTCGTATCTCTCTCTGTAGTACACCAACAGATACAAATGTTCATTATCCTGATGCCAAGCCAATAGTTCAATATATCAATAGAAAGTGTGTGTTCCTGAAACTTTTTGCAGAGATTTCCTATTTATCTGTCAAGGCTAGAAACTATCTTTTTATCCACATGCAAAGAAGGCGGCTCGTGTTTTAAAGTGAAACTCAATGGTGTACTTGGTAGATGTCGGCGCTTTCACTGCTGTAACGAACTACAAGGATGGAAGCACGGTCTCCTACATCCGGCAGCAAATGACGAGGTCAAGCCAACTAGGTATCGATCATGCATCTGTAAATAATACGAAATATTTCAGTATAAAGCAAAAAGAAACTCTGGAGAAAAATAACAGGTAAAAATCGGTAGACAGTAAAAACAGGTCTATCTATTTAGTGGAAGAAAAAATAAAAAGAAAAGAGAAAGAAAAAAAAGGATAATAATTAAAATATATTTATCAATAAAGACCTTTTATTACAGTGGCAATTCGCTGACACGACAGGACATCACACGACATTACAGTAATTAGAATTAATGCCATATTGGTTAGTATTAACAGCAGAATATTCATAGTGTTAACTCTAGAAAAGTAGACTTTAAGTTTATAATTCAAGATTTGAATTTAGCAAATATTCACCTGAAAAGAGAGAAGTTTTTGAAATGCTGTTAGAGTAAAAAAAAAAGGATTTATTGTAATTTTAAGTCGGGAAAACTAGATGAATATTTTGGCGATTAATAGAAAAAAATCTTACGTACTTGATAGTTTTTCTCTTCGTGTAATTTATAGAGATAGACAAGGAGACCACGTGATAAGGTTGTCATGACAACAACATAACACGTAACACAGCAATCCAGCTTAGTAAACTAAAACGTTCTGAATTTGTAACTGTCAAGCTTGAGAGTAAACTTCGTGGTATCTAACTCTTAATGCAGCATTATTGACTATAATCACTCACCGTTGAAAGAAAATGATCACCGCCTATTTATTATTATTATTATTATTATTATTATTATTATTATTATTATTATTATTATTATTATCATCATTATCATTATTATTATTATTATTATTATTATTATTATTATTATTATTATTATTATTATTATTATTAAATAGATGCAGCTGACAAACTGCTTAGTTCATCAGAGAATTTCATTCTCTTGAAGTATTGCGTTGGACATCGTAGCACTGCATAAAAATGAAACCACGGAATGTGACCCCCACTACGCCAACTTCCAATTTACGAAGTTTTCAAGCTGGATTAGATATCCGAGAACCCTGCTCTGGAAACCCAACACGGAACCTTTTCACTACACTTCCGCGTCCAATAAGCATCGGAGGACGGAAGTTGTTGGTGCTTATATCGCACTTGTATATCACAACAAAGGTACTTACTTGTTTCTGTCATATGCTACTTTATTTTTAATTCTAATAGTCATCAAATAGAGCTTGATATTCCGTTCATGACGGATCATTTATTTCATTTGGATTGAAATGAGTTAAGAAAAATAGACATTAAACTTAACTACAATTACACGAAAGAGAATAAAAATAAAAACAAATGTGGCTCAATTAAAAGAAAATTCAGTTTCATGAACAAGGAAATGATACATAAAAAAATCCAAAACAAACTTAAAATATGGAGTTTAGAAAGCGACAAAAAATAACGTGAAAGCTGTTTTAACAGCTTACGTAGACCCATCTTGTATCTGGCAAGCATCTGGAAGGAAAAAACCGATTTTAAGGAGGAACTGCCTCTGCCTCACACAGGTGCTTTGCGTCCTAGACAGGATTCGAACCCATTTCTTTATAAACAAAGCGCTTCGAAATCGACTGAGCTACGGAGTAATAAATTTCATTAAATCGAACCTTTTACAAAACCATAGAAGTAAAAGTAAACTCCACAAATGTGTATATCTTTTTACATATATGCGCAACTTGAATATGCGCAACCACTTAGTGATATAAACACACAGCGAGAGAAAGAGAGAGAGAGAGAAAGAAATTGGGGGGGGGGGGGGTGAGGATCAGGTTACCAGCACATTATGAACTAATCTTCATCATCCCCCTAGAAATAATCATTTGCGCATATTCAAGGACTATTGCATAACCTCGAACAACTGACAGTAGCTGGGGATGTTTAAGCATCTGCTGCATTTTTAAGGCTGGTTTAAAAAAATCCAGAAAAAAATTAGCTAACTGAATCACCGTATGATGTAAAGTTTCTTTAAAATGTTTAAATATTAATATTTAGTAAAATTTTACTTCATTATTCCAACACATGTTTACTGTTAATTACTGAAAGCTTTCAAAGACATTCATTGGGCAATAGAAGATTCCATTACTGCAAAATTAAGTAGCTATCGGATGAAAATGAGTAAATAGTTACCCAATACCACTTATAGAAGACTGAAAAGCACTTAAGAAGCCTAATTAGCGATCTAAAACGAGCTAAATTTAGTTATTAGACAAAGACGTCTCTAATGGCCCTTAATAATAGCCACAGGTGAACTCTTGAGGATTTGTTTGGTAGGTGAGGGGGGGGGGGGGAGTGAACAAATCACGTTTAGTCAGATTACCACAAGTCAAAGGAATAAACAACTTGACTTTCATCTGATAGATAAAGAGACATCCGGAGGACTTTCTTAAACTTGCTCAAGCTCAATCAAGCTAATTACCATGGGTTAGATTTTAAGGGGGGGGGAGAGAGAAGGGAAAGAAAAACTGGGTCAGAATTAAGTACGACAGAGTTCAGAGAAGATGAAACACGAGACATGGCCTTCGTTGACTCAGTAACAAATCTAAATAATCAGAATACTGCTCTGCTAATCACGTGACAGAAAATGCACAATATCACCCTACCTACTTACAATCTTCGCTAGTGCAAGCAATTCGCTGATCTGATTCAAAAATGCTCTCCATTTCCATACATTGATATTAACACAAGACACTCCGGAAGTCTACAGCACGTCCGTAATATAGTTGCATTCCAAGTATCTCAGTAAACGTAGTGAGTCCATTTAAACTACGGGTTTTTCGAAAGCTGATCTAGGATGAAAAGAATGTGATTGTGCCAATATTTTTATTATTCCTTCTATCGGGTGTATAGCTTAGAGACGTTGATATATTGCTAATTGCAGGCTAAATAGTCAGTTAACTAGTTCTAACGAAATGGATTAATCGATTCTCGGATTTATTTTTGTTATCCTCTTTACAGTCTCATAGCGTTAGCTATCTCTGTGTCAATTCTAAGTAGCCTTAATCCCTTACTGAAGTATAGAGCTGAAAGGCTTCAATCTTGCATTCAAGATTATTATACAATTGTGTAATCCCATTTTGGAAAACGGCATTGAAATGCGAAACAATATAAGAGCGAGATAACATGTTTTCATTCTTATTGGTGACGTTTTGCGCATGCGTTCTACATACAGGCGTATTTAAACAATTTTCTACATTCTTTTATATCAAAAGAATTTGTAAAACAAAATCGTTTGCAATGCACGTATTTTTATTCGCAATAATGTAAGCAGTGCTCTGTTCGGCTATTAAAGGAAGAAATTAGAGTCGAATATGAGCAATATTATTCATAATTAAAAAATAAAGTCTGTAATACGATGTAATACAATAAATAATAGATTACCTATTTCAACTAAACTTTTGTTAATGTTTCCTGGGTTGAAAAAATGCGCATTTTTTTATGGACTTAAACATATTTAAAAATGTACTCGAAGTTCATATTTTGTTCCGTCTCTGTTTTCGTAAATATTAAATTCAGTACACTTTTCTTACATTGTTATGCGATGGTTTATAATTGCAATTTAAGTCATCCTCTTTTGTTCACAAGTCCACGTAAACCAGTCTCTCAACATCTTATATGAAGAGCTCTTAGAAAATAAGGAACACTCAATGAAACCAGGGTTTATTTCTTCAAATCCCACTCATGCGAACATAAGTAGGATTTGAATGGCACTCCTGATCGGTGTTTCGTCGGCTTACTAATTTACAAAGGTGTGGTGTGTGTATATCTTTTTACATATTCTTCCATCAGTAGTCGTTCACAACTATTTTAAAAGAGATAAGGCATGATTAAGCAAGTGTTAAATGGTAAAGATGTTTTTTTTTTTTTTTTTTTTTTTTTTTTTTCCCAAGCGTGTCCTCACTTGTGTAAGCTCCTATAGATCTTTCACATTACCACAAGGCTTTGTTTTTGCTCACGTTTCCAGTACTTTATCATGTCTATTACCGAAGTATTCTTTGATTTCTTTCGGTATTGTAATATTATTGCGTAAAGAGATGCTTCATCTACTTCGAGGTGATTAAATATTAAGTTTTCATCTCTCTATTGCACAACTATTGATAAAAAAAAAAACTCACATCATGATGCACGCTTCTTCCAAAAGTTACTGTACACAGCTCCGATACATTTCTGAATACGCTTGGGCCAATCATCATTTGTGATTAATTATATTTCTAGTAGGGTGATGTAACTTGGTGAGCCAATAAAAAAAAACCTGAACTATTTCATGATTAATTGTTGTCAATTTGAAATTCGTATATTCTTATTTCTTTGGTTGCTTTTTTTGCCATAATGGAAACTTCCACGTGTTGTAGCTGTACAGTTCAAGTTATTATTCCTTGAAGAAATCGCTAAATAGATAGCGAAACGAGCGCTGGACTTTTGTACTCGATAAATGTTTTTGCGTGAATTGTAAACGAAATTAAGTTTTAAATTTGTGAGTCAAACAATATATAAAAAATACTATGAACTTAACGTATGTTTTTTTTTTATAATTAGTGAATTATTATATTATATAAACCTTTATTTAATCATTGTAGAATAAAAATAAAAATAAGAATAAAAATATCCAAATGGAATAGAAACAAATGAGTTAAAAACTGGGACTAAACAATCATTTATCGTCTGTGCACTATAAGTGACATTTAGTGATACAAAGTGACATTATATCACTTACAGATACGCACAAAAACAATGAGGAAGAGTGTGATTGGTTAAAAAATAATTGGTCAGCATTATCTTTAATTAATTTCTGATGGCAGCATTAACATACCAGTATATAACTAGCAACGTTAAATTAGCCCATTGAATATACTACAGTGCATTTTTTTTGTTATTCTCAAAATAACGTGTTTCAAAATTATAATTTATGACGAATCATAGTTTTGCACTCCTTGAGTAATTTTTGCTCCAATGTCTTACATGAAGATTTTTTTAATGCATGCTTTATTTTTTATCATTCACTCATTATTAAGTTAATGATTAAATAAATGATTGCATAATATAATAATTTATTATTTATATTTACTTTTTTTATCGTTTTTCTTTCCAGGATTAAAACCAGGAGAATATCTCTTGTTTCATTGAAATGGCAGCACTAGAAATAAGCTACAGTAAAAATATTGAGGAAAATTTTAAAAGTATGTATTAAAAGTCGTCTGTTCGATTAACTAAAACATATTTGGTGTTCTGCTTCCACAGTAATGGTAAACGCAGATTTTGCTTAAATTTTCCAAGGCCGTAGAGTATTTATTAAATTATAAATGATTTTCATCAGCGGTTTGCAACTATCAGGCTTGTTGCGTTTGTGCCATCTGCAACATACTCTATGAAACAAGGTATTGCCATACATAACTATTTTTTATACTTTACCAAAGTTTTTTTGCTTTATTTTTCTCAGAGGTAATAATGTAACTTACTTGCAACTTTTAATTTAGCATTTTAAATAATTTAAAATATTTTATGTAGTCCTCAAAAATGGAATATATATTTAAATATTTTGTATCGTAATATTGCAGTTATGGAAATGAGCTCTTCGAAAGGTTTAAATATAATATTGGCACGCTGTGCATCCCAAAGAGAGATTATCATAAGGGAAACGTATTATCTACTAGAGTACTCAAAATAAATTAACCATTTAAATTAAACATTTAGCAGAAAAACTCAAAACGGTTTACAATTTGGAATGAAAATAAAGTAATATGTTGTGCGTTAAAGTCAATTAATATGATTGAATTTGGTCGTACATCGACAAAGCAGTACAGCTTTAAAATTAACACTGCAGATGCTGAATTCATACGTTAAAACTAGACTACTGTGGACACATAAATTTTAAAAGTTCAGAAAATATCTTATTTCATATCAAAAATTACTGGAAATGCTTTTATATTCAACAGCAATCAGACCACACTGCTTCTTAATCTCCACACTAAATCATTCACTCCTGTTCTATTTTAAATCTAAAGGATATCACCATACCTACCATACCAATGTTGACCACAATAGCAATACTGTTGAAAGCAATTTCATGGAATGTTTTTTTTTTTTAGTATTATTTACAATTGCCCATTTAAAAGACAAGTTAGTTGTGTACAACTCTGTGGGAATCCCCTCGTGGGTGATTTCTTTTGCCTTGCTACGATTGACTTCCATTCTCTGGATAGACTGCTTACTAGTTAGCATTGGAAATCATAAATTACAAGCGACTGTCACTAATGGGTTTTTTTTCTGTCAAAGTAGAACGAGAAAAATACACCCATTTCTTTCTGTCTTTTAGGTTCTTTAAAGTTGAACATGCGCACTGCGGACAGCATTACGAACATCTGACAGTCGTTTGCAATACCCTTTGAAAGAATAAACTGCTTGGTAATAGCACGTCATTTTGTTTTATTATTATTATTATTATTATTATTCCTAATACCTCCAAGGAGTCCGAAGACTCATCACGGGAGGACACCAACAACTATCTCTACACCTAACCTCTACTACGAATCATCTCCATCAACGCCATCTACCGCCCACCTTCAACACCACCACAACAGTAATTTTTGTCTGTAAATTTTTGTTTTTGATTTTTGAGTTTTGGATTTTTGTTTGTTAAAAGGAAAAGAAAACTAAATGTTCTTACCACTTTAAATACATGGATATTAATAGTTTTATGATTGATGTAGTTCAAATTGGCTCATCCACCTCAAAATATGTAAAAGTAAACCAGACTTGAATAGCATACTTCATGACAAAAGACTTGCTGAGCAGATCTCCATATATTTTACATGATACGTTATTATAATTTTGCGTAAGCTAATTATTATGAGATTACTGTAGTAATCTATCCTATCCCAATGGCTTTAACAGGCCTTTAAGGCCCACACCCTTCCAAGCATGCTTGGATTTCGTAACCGAAATACGAGGATAGAATGGTCACTCCTATGCCTCAAGGTATTCTTGGCTGTATCCCTGTGTGTTCAAGGGGCCGGTTTGCCTGCTTGCGGGATGAAAAACACCAGATAAACTGGCGGAAAAAACCCTACTGCCCGCGCCCAAGACCGGCTAACTTGGCTATGGCTGAGGAAGATCCTTCAGCTCCTCACGTCTCCGACGGGAATCGAACCTAGGACACTCCTTCCCCAGGCATATGGTTGCGAAGCGCAAAGCCACTAAGCTAACCGCGCGGACACTGTAGTAATCTGAGAACTCTTAAACCATCACTGTAATTGATGTATATCAATTACAGTGATGGTTTAAGAGTTCTCAGAGGTATTGTTCTAATTTGTTGTTTTCGTCCTTATACCAACAAATGCTACCTTTGTGACATAGTCGGATAGACGTAAGTAGCAGGGGTCGCACTTTGAACAAGATCAAGATCAAGATACGATAAGGAATCGTGACGGGTTTGTTTGTTCAGCTGAGGACGTCATTGTGTGTGTGACGTCTGGGTTTGGAATGTTTGGAATTTTCATGGGGAACATGAAATGTGTCAATGGCTTCAGTTTTTGGGTTTTGGTTCGCGTATGGAATTGTGTGTGATGTTTAGAGATAAGGATTTGTCTCGTGATTGGTGGAACACTCTGACCCAAATAGGGGTAGGGTGAATGTGGGAGGAAGCGACGTCCGTGTCGTAGATGTCTATTGTTATCAGTTGTAGATAAGTAAATGGTTTGTGTATGGCATTATGGGTGATGGATAATGATAAGATAAAGTTTGGAATATTTGGAATTTCGCTGGCCCCCCCCCTTCTGTCAGGGACATCACGTGGTGTGTTGGATTCGCGTAAAGCATTGTTGGTGATATTTTGAGATAAGCAATCGTGACCTTATGTCTTTGGAAATTTATGGGGAACATATGACTCTCTGTGATATCACAGGGTGTTTTGGTTTGCCTATGGAATTGTGGGCGATGTTTTTGAGATACGATATCTTGGAATTTTCCCAGGGTGACACACATCCGTCATTATCGTCATGTTTTGTCTTTGATTGTCTATAGATGACTGTACTAATTTTCCAATACATTTTGGGGTATTTCTTTCCTGTTAATGGGTGGGAATTCTTACAGTAGAATCGTGATAGCGGCAGTGATTAGGCTTTTCTGAATAATTTAATTATATGCTGGTGTCCTTCAAGCACACGCTTTTTTTTCCCCATAACTCATACATATTTTATTCTATATTCGTATTCTAAAGACTATGAGAATTCTTAGAGTAAAGTCGATATGACGTCAGAGTTTAGGCTTTTCTGAATAAATTAATTATATGCTGGTGTCCCTTAAACACAGACGTTTGTTTTTCCATAGCTCAGACATATTTTATTCTAAATTCATATTTTATTCATAATTCATCCGAATCTTTTGATTTGTCTAAAATTAAGATCTTAAAGTTCAATAAATAAATAAATAAACAAATCGTGTGTGAATCCACTGTGATTTCAAAAGTGATCTTACTTAAATATGCATAACACATCAACGACACTGTTTGTTCTTTTAAGTTTACACATTTATTTCAGAGATATTACTGACATTTCTTTCCAGAATGGGATATCTTAGAAATATCGAGGTTTTCTGAATATTCCAAATTGCTGATTTTAAAGATATATAAGATTCACAGCACAAAACACAAAAACACAAGATCTGAAGTGTAGTTGACTCTTTTTTCATTACATGTTACTGGGTCGTTTCGTTTTCCTTCACTCATGGCATTTTTTTTTCACACACTTCTGGAGTTTCTTTGCTTACCAAGAAGTTTTGTATGTAGTCTCGAAATTCTAATGATAATTTAAATTTACTTATAGTCTTTCCAGAATGACTCTTCTTAATGTGAATAGATGAATTTCCAAAATTAGTTGAATTAAACACATATCCACACCACAGCACAGCACACACAAACTTGAAAGAACGAAATTTCTGTAAATAACCTGAAAAGCTATTTGACATTTGTTCCCTTAGATTTTCTGTCCATTTGGTAGTCCTTTAATTCCTTCACATTGGGGTCATACTATGTTTTTATTCCCACGGTGGTGAGTGTAACCTCAAACTGTCTTTCCCTGACTAATATATCCATCAGCGATCGGTAATTTTTCAGCTCTCAATGCAGATTTTATTTCAGATGATTGATAGTTGTCTATTTTACTTTTAAAATTCAGTTAACTACATATTCTAACCAGAATAACTGAGTAAAATAAATAAACTGTGTGTGTGTGTGTGTGTGTGTGTGTGTGTGTGTGTGTGTGTGTGTGTGTGTGTGTGTGTGTGTGTGTGTGTGTGTGTGTGTGTGTGTGTGTGTGTGTGTGTGTGTGTGTGTGTGTGTGTGTGTGTGTGTGTGTGTGTGTGTGTGTGTGTGTGTGTGTGTGTGTGTGTGTGTGTGTGTGTGTGTGTGTGTGTGTGTGTGTGTGTGTTATTTTCCCACACTGTTAATTTCATTAGTCTTCTTTGTAAATAACTGAGTGACTCACATCCTGTCATTTGTATACGATACGTTTAGGTACAACATGTCTTTTCCTGACTCAATTTCCTCCCTTTTGATGTTTTTCTGTGTTCTTATGACACCAACATTCTATTGTTTAGTAGTTCCTGGGTTTTCGAATATGTGAACAAAAGATTTACATATATCTCAAACAATGTCAATAGTTAGCATTAGACAATTTTCTAAAATAATTAATTACAGGATATCAGTTTTCCCACTCTTATTTCGTTCCCCTAATGGAATATTATGTGTTTAGTTTAGAAAAAAAAAGTTTCGACTGCCTGTCACATGTTTTTAAACTTTTATTGGAAAACGCAACAACAACAACAGCATATTATGATCACAGCAAGCAAGAAATTCATCAGCTTTACAAAGTTTTGAAATTCATACCCATATTGTTTTCATCATTTGGTATCATTTAAAAGAAGAAAGGGTCTGGCTATAAAGGTTAATGTTTTAGATATTTCTCTTCCAATGGCGAGCATAATGCATGGGTGGTAAAGTTGTGAAATAAGTTTGGACTCGCACTCAAGTCACTAGATTTTAATTTTTATCATCTACAGTTGTATGAAAAGGAAAAAAACTGTGGCTTCTCTTTATTTTTGCAAACAGCGTAAATGTTTTCTGTCTATTTCTTCTTTATCCTGTTTAACATTCCCCAAAATTTGTATTTTTGCTTTCTGCACATAGTACGATACCTTTTTTCTATGAAACATTTTAAGAGTTTTAGTAATGTGATGGGTTAAAATATATACTGTCTCTCCTTAAAATCACCAAATTCTAACAGTCGTGCCATTAGTATTTGTTACGAGTGTTTTCTTCTATCAGTTTCCCCAATCTTTTTTTTGTCCCCCTAATGGAATATTATGTGTTAAGTTTTGAAAAAAAAAAAGTTTTTTTTTTGAAAAAAAACAGTTATACCAAATTTAAATTATCATTAGAATTTCTAGACTACATACAAACGTTTTTGGTAAGCAAAGAAACTCCAGAAGTGTGTGAAAAAAAACATTGCCATGAGTGAAGGAAAACGAAATGCCCTTGTAACCTATAATGAAACAAGAGTCAACTGCACTTCAGATCTTGTGTTTGTGTGTTTTGTGCTGTGAATCTTAAATATGTTTAAAATCAGCAATTTGGAATATTCAGAAAACCTCGATATTTCTAAGACATCCCATTCTGGAAAGAAATGTAAGTAATATCTCTGAAAACAAATGCGTAAACTTAAAAGAACAAACAGTGTCGTTGATGTGTTATGCATATTTAAGTAAGATCACTTTTGAAATCACAGTGGATTCACACACGATTTGTTTATTTATTTATTTAATGAACTTTAAGATCTTAATTTTAGACAAATCAAAATATTCGGATGAATTATGAATAAAATATGAATTTAGAATAAAATATGTATGAGCTTTGGAAAAAAAAAAGTGTGTGTTTGAGGGACACCACCATATAATTAAATTATTCAGAAAACCTAAACCCTACCGTCATATCGACTCTACTCTACTCTAAGAATTCCCATAGTCTTTAGAATATGAATATAAAATAAAATATGTATGAACTATGGAAAAAAAGTGTGTGTTTGAGGGACACCAGCATAAAATTAAATTATTCAGAAAAGCCTAATCACTGCCGCCATCACCCCATACTCTAAAAATTCCCACCCATTAACAGGAAAGAAATACCCCAAAATGTATTGGAAAATTTGTACAGTCATCTATAGGCAATTAAAGACAAAACATGACGACAATGACGGATGTGTGTCACCCTGGGAAAATTCCAAGATATCTTATCTCAAAAACATCGCCCACAATTCCATAGGCAAACCAAAACACCATGTGATATCACAGAGAGACATATGTTTTCCATAAATTTCCAAACACATAACGTCACGATTGCTTATCTCTAAATATCACAATGCTGTATGCTAACCCAACACACCACGTGATGTCCCTGACAGAAGTGGGGGGGGTCTCCAGCGACAGCGAAATTCCAAACATTCCAAACTTTATCTTACCACTATCCATCACCCATAATGCCATACACAAACCATTTACTTATCTACAACTCATAACAATAGACATCTACGACAGGGACGTCGCTTCCCCCCACATTCACCCTACCCTTATTTGGTTAAGAGTGTCCCACCAATCACGAGACGAATCCTTATCTCTAAACATCACACAGAATTCCATACGCCAATCAAAACCCAAGAACTGAAGCCATTGACACATATGTTCCCCATAAAAATTCCTAACATTCCAAACCCATGACATCACACACACACAATGACGTCATCAGCTGAACAAACAACACGTCACGATTCCTTATCTTATCTTGATATTGATCTTGTTCAAAGTGTCACCCCTAGTACTGACGCATAATATTTGATTGGAATAACCTGCAATGGATGCCGTCATAGACTTAATAACTGCGTATGGACCTTTACAATACCGAATTGAAAGCATCAGGCGAAGATCGACATTATTTTCTTTTTTTTCCTTTTCCTCATTTAAACAAATTAGCTCAAAAGTGCAGCCAAGATGTAACGCATGGAATTCTTATAACTTTACTTGTCTTGTTACTAATCGTTAGCAACTCAGCATCACATAAAAGTTAGGATTCATTCGCTGTGCTTTTTTAACCATTTTTGTGGTCTAAATTATTGCTTGGTTATCTAAATTACCTTTGTAATTCAGATAAGTCGCAAAATAATCCATATTTATATGATGACTGATGTCGGAGACATTCTAAAGTAATTTGAGGAATACATCAACGGACGCAGATCCAGGATGTGAGACTGCGGTGTATGCATTTGTTCATAGATTTCCAGTGGAAAGGAAGTCTTCGCCAGGGAAATTTCATACAGTTATGGATCATTATCTGGGGAAATCATACGTTTATTCAAAGTTTTATGTCATCTTACATTTATTACCAATTCCGTGAACCACTTCTTAAGCCTAATCACTCTCCTGAGCGCTACTCCTTCGAATGTTATCTAAATATTCATTCATAGGTTCTAATATTAGTCCTAAATATTCATTAACGCTTTTCTTTGCGAGAGTAGTTGATACGCAAAGCAGCATCATATCATTTGTTCGTCTCTAATTTATAGCTTACTGTCTCTCTTTAGAAGTAGCTTCTGTATAATTATATATTATTCCACTTTAAATCTGTTCATTTTTGTTATTATTTATTTGGAACAGTCTTTTTTCTTGGTATTTTAGGCATGTTTGCAAACGAACAATACCTGTGACATTCACCATATCTACCTGCATGGAATAATTCGACAACAGATGACAGATTTTGTTGAAATTTGATATTATAGTTTCGAGAAAAAAAAACTTGCCAAATAATTTAAATTTTTGTGAAGGTGTTATAAACAGAAATACAATTTTTACTGCTCAAATGATGTTGGAGTTAGTTTTGGGCGCAGATAATCTTACCCGTTACCCTGGGTATTGATCGCTCCCTAAAATTTCTTAATACCACTGACGTGCTTTCAAACGTTTTTTTACTTACATTTCCTAATTTGTTTTTTCAAAACGTTTAGCCATCAGAAATTCATGTTTAGTTTTAATAAGCTTATCCTTAATTCTTAAGTACACTTCTGTGACGTGATATGACGAACATATCACGTCATAGATTTCTATCAGATGAAATCCCAAGATAACAAGATGCCATCAAGAATGTAAAATATTTCACGTATTGTGCATCCTGATATTTCTACCCTGAGGACGACGTTCTCTTTCAAGATGATAATACAGTCATCGCTCTAGCTAGATCTGTCCTCCAGTGGTTGAAGGTACATTTTTATGATCACTTGCTCCTCGGATTTTGACAATTTGAGTCCATGGAGTGTATTAGACTGTGTATAAAAGTATTTCATCACTTCGATTACTGAAAGTAAACCATTGATGAAGAATTCGATTACAATTATTCCACTACAGTTCAAGTATCAGGTTGCACTCCAGCTTGAAACGATTATTGCAGCGTATGGAAGTGTTAGGGTTGCCTCTAATGCCAGAAAAAATGAGAATAGATCATGAGCAAACTGATTTTAAAATATTACTTAAACTTTAATCAGTTTCCCTCGATGCAAACGCTTTTTATCACATACAAAGCAGGTCTAGGCGAAAAGTCTAATTAACATGGAATAAAATAATGTATAATAAATAAATATTTTAAGCGGATGAAGGAGTAAGGAAACTAACAACTGCGGGTATGGATTATTGCAATTAAGACTAATTGCAATTGCAATTAGTCTTAAGGATGAGTAATAACGTCAGAAAATTCGTATCAAAAATTAAAATACTGAACCTAAAAACTATAAAGGAATCAAGTTAAATGCGAACTTAAATCTGCATAAGAAGAAAACTTCCCATTTATTTATTCTTGGTTTCATTATGAATAGTAAGAACAGAAGAAATCATAAAGTTGTCGATACGTACGAAGATTCTCTGTAATTATTGTTTACAAGTAAACCAAAAAGGGAATCAAGTGTGTAACGAAGAGATTTCGTACTCAGCGTATAACAACCAAACTATTATACGCTGTGTTATTAATTCCGGCGAAAGATATTCTTTTCAGAAATTGACTGATCTACTAATTAAAAGCTTGTACGAACACTTTCATAGAAGTTACTCTAGCAATATAATCATTTATTGTTTACTCTCAATATTGTTTCTTAATAACTACAATTATTCATATAAACTATACTGTTCAACTGATGTTGAACAGTATAGTTTAAATACTTAAATACGAAGATAAATTTAATAGTTGAAATTTAGTAGTAGAATGCAAGATAAATTTAATAGTTGACTTAATTTTTATATCTTACAAATATAGTCATATTAATTATTAAGTGAAAGTATGTTTTCCAACTGTTTCAATAGGATTACTGATTTTTGCATTCACACGAATATTATAGAAATAGAAACATTTGATAGTTCAGTGTTTGCTCAATAGATGGCGCTAGGTGTTTTGCCATATATCGGTTAAAAGGCTGAGTGCATGTGCGATGACCAATATACTATTATTATTATTATTGTTGTTGTTGTTCTTGTCGTCTAAACTTTTTTTTCCTTACCTGAGTGATTTCAAAGTTTTAGGTATCATCTGCTGAAAATATGCTATTTGTTTCCTCTACAAAACATATACATCCCACGAGTCCCCAAATTAAGGATGTCAAGCAATTTAACGAGGCCAGCTTTCCCTGGACGCGATTTCAACCCGGGTCTTTCCAACTCCAGAGCTCCATCAAAACTGACTGAGTTGCGAACTCTCCTTTTATTTGTTAACACATAAAAGTTAACCTTAAAACCATTCACATCGAAAATCCTCAATAATCCAATAACGCATGATTTTCGTTCCACTGCTAACAATGCTGAAAGATGCAAAAGATGAGTGTGAATAATTTGTTATTCTCGATAGCTCTTCAGATCTAGAGTTCACTCTTCTTTTTCCCTTTCTTTCTCAACCACAATCCCCGTCAGCACACATCATTATTTACAGAATGGGCTATATGTCACTCCTTCTGCATATTCTTCAGACGAAATCGGAGATACCGCGACTCCAATGTGAATAATATCTAATGAAGTGAACTGATAACAGAAAAAAAAAACGAATTATTTAACTCACTGCTCATCGAACTTTCTTCCAATTACTATTTAGTATTTAATCACATATTAACTGCTCCTTATCACATTCTTTCTCTTTATTCCAATAAACTTTCTCTCAGTAGACATCAATAATTGATTCTTCGATTGCCTCATTCAGAATCTTAGTTAATAAACTTACGTAAAATTTCGGTAAACTTACGCTTCAGTACTTGCTTACAAAAGGCCTTAATTTCTAAATCGATTGCAAATTACAGATCTCCAAACATTTGACGGTTGTATAAGTAATACAAAACTCCTGCATTAACCTAACATGGCGTCCTATGTTTGGGGAAATGATAATGTATTCCCAGAGCTTATCTTCTGACCTGCTAATAATACAAATAACACGCTACTACACGACCACCTGTTTTAGTATTCGCTGACCACGCTCTGTAGTAAATCACTGCGATCTGCTAGCACATAATTACCAGCAACCACAGTACCACGTATGAGTTATGTGCGTGGCTGATAACAATACACACAGCGCAACACGCTTCACGAGTCGTGTTGTAATAAGTGCTAAACATTGTTCGCTAGTCGAGTAAAGCAGTTGGTGTGTGTGAATGGTTGATTCAACAACCACCGATGTATTGAGTCCATTGAAGCGTGAATTCCAGTTCACAGCTGTGTGCCAGCTTATTGGACACTAAACTGTGCATATGTATATATAAGAATCACCAAAGATAATATCTTACAAGCAAAGTTAGAAATAATCCTATTTAATTTAGTAAAAAATATTAATTGTAATGTAATAAATGATAACCCAACATATCGAGTATTGTTGATTATTGTGTTGGGTCAATTAAATATTTTTGATGAGGAATAATTTTTCTTTTATCTCCGAACTCGAGCTTTTTCATTTCTCATCCTCAAAGCTACATCTATCATTGCCAATAAAATCGTACGTTTTTCAACTAAAACTCTATTAAAGCAATTGCAACATAAAGTAGCACTTAGTATGGTGAGTGACGCCCATAATCATATAAATATTTCACCTTCTTCTTCTTCCTTTATGCTGTCAAAGATCTTGAGGCAGTTTTATTCAGTTTACCTCCACTGTATGTCGCTTTATGCTTAACGCATTATTGCTCTGTCATTCACCTGCTCTATGCGTATGTGTTTTCGAAGACGAGGTTTGTTCAAATAACTGGATGTATATTTCAATGTCAGACGTCTCTTTTATTCTAACATTACAGGATTAGGCATTAGGCATGTCGAGTCATAAAACCAAAGGATGTGGCGTACCTGTGGTTAGCCCATGGAAATTGATGGCTTTTATTTCATAGCCATCAATTTCCATGGGCTAAGTTTGAATATCGAATAACTTTTTTTTTATTATGATTATATTTTAAAACCCAAAATGGCTAGTGAAAAATACGATTTACTGAAAATATTATAGGATATTACTCTGCAAAGAATACAAGTTTTTGAAGAGGGAAAACCTCTCGCTGTGTGTGTGTGTGTGTGTGTGTGTGTGTGTGTGTGTGTGTGTGTGTGTGTGGACAACACACACACACACACACATGGACAACAACTGCTGTAAGCTTGCTTGAGCCTGTGCTGAGTGTTCGAATCCGGTCAATGACGCGAAAAACTGTTTTTAAGGTAATTTTCACTAAAGGTGAGTCAATTTGTCTCGAACCGAGATTAAAAGTTCTTTTGTTCTTTTTATCCTCCAAACGGAAAAATTTAAGAAACATAAACCCTAAAGTTCGAAGAATAAGTAGTGTAGGAGCGAAATGGATGGGTAATCTTATAAAGTAAGAGATTTGTAAGAAATGGATGATGTGGAAGGAATACTGCGTGAATAAGGATGATCTCCATTATGCAAATTATAAGCAGTAGGCCAAAAGAGTCACAATTGTTGTACGGAAAGCATGAGTATGAAAAGAAACTGGCTTTGTGTGCTAAAGACAACCCACAAGAATTCTACCGATATGCTGTAAGTAAAAGAAAGAATGAATATGAAAGAATAACTCTTCTAAATGCAGATGGCTTGAGGGTTACAGATGCAAAAGAGGTTGTTCAGCTAATGAGTGCCCGTTTTTTTTTAAATCTATCAACATGTTATACATAACATTGAACTCACTGCTACCTCTTCACTGAACGAAGAAACTCAGGTGTATGAAGACGAGGTATTAGAACTATTGCACAAACCGAATACAAATTCTGCAATAGGAACTGATGGGATAACAGCACAGATGCTAAAAGGACGTTTAGCTGAACTGCTATTCCCTTAACCAGGGGCTACATAATTTGACTCTCAGAACGGGGTCGAGTCCACAGGAGTAGAAAGAATATATGGTAATACCATTGCACAAGGATGGTGCAAAGACCGATGTATCCAACTATCGACCGATTAGTATATCAAGAATGGTGGTGAAGATTTTGGAAAAATCTGTTAGGGCTAGCATTCAGAATATGGGTTGACAGAGAATCTCTACTTTGCAATGAACAGCATAGGTTTACTAAGGGAAGGTCTTGTTTTAGGAACTTGCTCACAATCTACAATAAGGTTACCATTGAGTTAGACAAGGGAAATGGATACACCGTGATACTTTTTGATTTTGCTACTAACGCTTTTGACAGAATAATTCAATCTTGTAGTACACGGTTGCATAAATTGGACAATATTGGATTGGATTATAAACTATTGGCATGGATAAGAGGATGACAGACTGACAGATATCAAAAAGTGATATATTGGGGTGCGAATCTTCAAGATTCAAGGTAATCAATGGTGTATCTCAAGGATCAGTCCTTGGTCCATTGTTATTTAATTTGTATATTAATGACATTGGGAGGGATTTGACATGTGACTTACAGCTATTTGCTGATGATGCAAAGATAGTTAGGGTATTCAGGAATGCTACTGATATGAAGTACTTGCAGAATGATTTGAATAGGCTGGAATTGTGGGCATGTGAAAATGGTTCAGTTCAATGTTAATAAATGTAACGTCATGCACGTTGATGTGATTAGATGTCCAATGTTGTATTATATTGGTGGGATTATGCTTGAAGAAACTGATGAAGCTAGAGATCTTGGAGTTTGAGTAAGCAGGACGTTGAAGTTCAAGGGTCATATAGCAAAAGTTGTAAACACAACTCAGAAAATAATGGCAATGCTGAAACGAATCTTGACATGTAAAGATAAGAAAATCATTTTTCCTCTTTACAAGGCATTGATAAGACCACATCACTTGGATTATTGCATGCAAGTCTGGTGTTTTGGTTTCCGTGGTGATTCAGATACAGTGGAGAGAGAGAGAGAGAGAGAGAGAGAGAGAGAGAGAGAGAGAGAGAAAGAGAGAGAGAGAGAGAGAGAGAGAGAGTAAGCTTATCTGATGATGACACTGATTAGTTATTGTTTATTAGTTTGATTGCTGTGTTGGAAGTAGGCTGATGTGTGATAAGTCTGATATCCATTACAGCCGCGGGTTGAGAAATTCATTCACATGCACACGCGCACGCACACACACACACATTTGGAATGTCATGATATGATATAATAATAATAATAAAAGACAATGAAATACGAAGCAAATAAAAACAGTATTTATAAGTATTTTAACAATAAATCTTTATTATATATACCGAGTTGCCACCATATTAGGAAGACCTTCCCATTTAGGAAATCGCGAGGTGTTTCTGATAAAGTGGCCACTCAGTCTAATATGGGTATAATAAATAATATATTATTGCTTTACACATGATGGTATGATAAATTTCACCGGGCTAACTGAGTGAATAGTATTACCAGTCTCCGACCAAGAGGCTATAGGTTTAAATAGGTTGACGAGGTTTACGACACAAATAGCTATATTAGCCCATTTCGAAGCCGAGCAGTATCGACTTAACTGTTACCGTGATGAGCTAAAGGAAAAGGCAATTTTATGCTCTCCATCACACACCTGCAGTTCTAATTACTCCAGTAATTTGTGTCTGTTTTAATCTTTCTTGTTAAGTATTAAGTGAAAACAGATTAAATCATTATAAATCTGGTACTTACCCGAAACGTTTAGGGTTAAAAGAACACCAGTGTAAAAAATTATTTATTCAACAGCACACCTGCTTTCTAATTAAGTTTAGATTAGAAAGGTTATCCCACAGATTATAATTTTTCAGAGTTCGTTAATTTTCTAATTTCACTGATTGGATATCCAAAGAATTTTAGCTTTCTAATTTTCTTTGGAAATCCAATCAGTGAAATTAGAAAATTAACGAACTCTGAAAAATGATAATCTGTGGGATAACCTTTCTAATCTAAACTTAATTCTCGGTTTTCATGCGACAGATCTATTGTCTCATTAATTATATGTAGTTCTTTTTCACGAGAGAGAGAGAGAGAGAGAAGAAAAAGAATATGATGATGGTGATGATGATGATGATGATGAAAAGAAGAGAAATATTAGATGCCTAAATTTAAATATACAAGTCTGACTCGTTGATATCAAATGGAAGAAACTGGACTCTCCATTCTGTTCTTCTGCAAACAGACCCTCCTGTCTGATGAGGTAATAATAATTCAGGGTATTAACAGGCGCATAATGCCTACGTCCTGTCCAGATTGCTTTCTTAACCATAATTTTAGGATAATGTGGATAGTTTTATATCTAAATATATCTTCTTGTCTTTCTCCTAGTGTAGTTTGTCTTTTTAAGATATTTAAAACCCTTTCATCTCCGTCAGAGGATAGTCTTTTCATTACATTCAGTCCAGATAAATGTTCTTAGAGTTCTAAACGGGATCGTACTAACTCAGCTATTTGCAACCAAAAGGTTTCGTCGAAACCAACTGATGTACGAAGGCTCTGACCTGGTAATGTACATGCACAGATAATGTCTTGTCGCGTGGTTTGTCCAATGGCGTTAAACTGGAATAGCAACGATGACACTTTCGCATTCCATTGTCGTTCTTTTACACCTAAAAAAGATAAAGTCCATAAGCTCGTCACACACACACACACACACACACACACACACACACACACACACACACACACACACACACACACACACACACACACACACACACACACACACACACACACACACACACACACACACGTGAAACATTTCTAGAAATATTTGGTTTCGTTAACTTTAAAATTCTCCTATAGAATCTCATTTTATTTTCTTCAGGCGTTTTTTTATGAATCTAACTCAAAATATTAGTAATATTACCGTCGGTGGGCTAAGGGAAAATAATCGTAATACCCTCTAGAATCCAAACAGGAAACCTTTTCAGCCACTTCAGGGCTCCAATAAGCAAGCATTGTACTGGACAATAGAAATCATCTGTCACTTAAAAGCATTAAGAAAACATTAATGAATAAATAATAAATAAATAAATAAATTAAGAAAACATTAAGAACCCACAACACATGTCAGACATCGTATGCCAAGAAAAATCTCTCGCTCTCTCTCTCCTCTCTCTCTCTCTCTCTCTCTCTCTCTCTCTCTCTCTCTCTCTCTCTCTCTCTCTCTCTCTCTCTCTCTCTCTCGCAAACGTGTTATTTTAACATTCGCATTCTCAAAAACACTTCAGTTGAAGACCCACAGATCCAAAATCTTTTGGCATAATTTCGCCCCAAACTTTCATATAATCCTTTATCGGCAACCTTTATAGCATCATCATTACCTATTCAGGCCAATATTTCATTTAATTATTGATGTCAATTCGGTATTCGATATAACGTCAAAATGCCAATATCTTAATACGCGAAGTTTTAATATCCTCATTTTGAGCACTGATGGTGATGGATTAGACGAGATTAGATTACTGCCTGCTGTAATTGGAAGTTAATTTGATTTATGAACTGGAATCAAATGCTAAAAATCTCGATGTAATCAAAGAAGAATAAAATTAACAATTACTGTACAATTACGAATAGTCGTTAAGCATCACACACACACACACACACACACACACACACACACACACACACACACACGTTTTAATGAAAATTCACAAGAACTTGCTGTTTTGTGATCCTAATGAGAAGGGCAATTAGAAACGCGCTTTCATATGATTGGTCCAAATGTAGAGGACGAAATATAATGCCTCTTTACAGACGTGTCTATCTTACAGCCCATCTATGAGAAACTATGTAAGGTCATATTTCTTCCATTCTACTGTCAGAATTTCGAACTGTCTTAATGATGGAATTTCCAGTCAATAACAATAAATAGTATTTTTATGTTTTCTGAACCAAAATGATGATTTAACTCTTTCTGAATGGATGGGATAGCAAATGCAAAACTAGAATTTCACAAGGAAAGGTACAATGGACATAATCTACTATCTTCTTCAAGAGATTGAAGATAAGATTAAGTATACGAACATAAGGAAAAATGAAGACTATGAGAAACCATTAATAGAGAATTTCGAGGATGAAATAATAAGCCAAGATAATGGAAAGCGAATAACTCCAAGGGATATTCTTCTCCCTAGAAAGCTGAGCTGCAATTTATCAGAATGAATGGGTATCCGGGATTTGATGAGGGCAATTTGAGGAAGTGTTCTCAAAGCCTCCATAGAATCCACAGATTCTATTCGAGAGCAATTGGATGCTGATTAATGAACTTCCCTCCCCCTGTCCTCCTCCCTTATCGACTCATTTCATTCCCTGTCACATAACCTCTTAGTTTCTGCCGTGTGCATTTTCCATAAGCACTTCTACGGGTGCCGTTGAGACAAAATGATTTCCACCAATGTCTTCAAAACTTGCAGAAGCAAAAACAAAATAGACAAGTAATCCATCATCCTTTTTCAGTTTAACTTTCAACCCACCGTACTAACATTTCTTCCTCCTCTTCTTCCTGTTTGATTAGTCTACTGAATATACACCAAAAGCTACAATCCACACTATAAAACGAATGTAAATACTTTTTCAGGTTGACGTGAATGGGATTACTATGTATAAATATATAAATGAGAAGAAAGAATCTGATTTGTTTAGATAAACGTATTCTATGAGTTATGAACCGCCTGCCAAATGCCTAAATGCTAAATATAATTAAAGTATTAGGACCGTTGGAACATTCACTAAAATAGTCTTTATTTTTTCAATGACAAATGAAGACTATAACAAAAAGTCCAATGATATTTTAATAGATTTATATTTTCAGTTAATACCATATTACATTTCTTTTGTTTGTTGTTAACTTTGTAACCTTCTAACAGCTGAAAATTACCTCTTTCCAAGATTCCTAAATTAATAATTTTCGATAAAGTTGCATAGTTACTTCAACAACCAACAGTTCTAGTTCTAAAATTTTCTCTACAAAAAAAAATAATAAATAATAATAATAATAAATTAAAATAACTAAAACACACGATATGACAAACTTAAATTTATTTTTCATTTATCTGAAATCCGAAGCTGTGGATTTTATGAAGCTCAAGAGTAATGCGAGTAATACCCGCTGGTTAAAAGATCCAGGTGGTGCTGCTATATCTACATATCTTTGGTCATGGATGGAATATCATTTCTTAATTTCTATTTTCTTTATTTTAATTGTTTTCCTGCATCTATGCAAAGGCGATTTCATTTGACTGGTCCAACGTGATTTAATCTTTTCTATGCTTGTTGTTTTTAACAGAGTTGGTCTTAGAAAACGCCATTTTCAGGAATTCACTCTTAAATATTTTATGTATAATGAAGAAATCCACTTTTTGAAAATCATTCTAAAAAATGGTTTCTTATTTCAATGAAGAACAGAATAAGTGGTTGGTCAGATGATCGCGGTTTGTTGTCACTGATAATATATCATATTCCCGATCCGTTTAGTAGTTCTGTTTAAAAAAAGAGATTCGCTTATATCAAGAGTGGTAAACTTAGTCTTAAGTAAAAATACGTAAGAAAAAAAGTGAATGCATAAGTTTGTAAAATCAAAGAAAACAAAATGGATATTAAAAAAGAGAATATTAACTAGATATAAAACAGGAAATTATACAACAAAACCAAAATATGGAGGGGATGGAATACAACATAAGAATTTTGCAACTGAAGATATGATAGCCAGTAGTCCCCATGTATTAGTTATTGTTCTTTGCATTTAAATTTAAAGAATGGATTCGGTTGTGTTTATGGAGACAGATACTCGTAAAGAGAATACACAAAGCTAAACCAGAAAGAATATATGACAGAAGTCGTCCCTGTAGCATGAAAAATGACGCAACATTTTTTTTTTACCAACGTAACAATAATCTAATATAAGGTAAAAGCGTTTTTGTGTGTCGCTCTGAACTCAGCATAAGAATAACAGTCGTAAGTGACATGACCTAAGAGATAAAGGGGATATTTTTCATCTGGTTTAGTTTTTCTGTAATTGAACACTTTTATGGAGCGTAAACGCTCCACCTAGTGGGAGATAAAAGAAATTTAAGATACGGTGCAGCTGTGTAACGTAGATACCGTGAAAAATGTTTCCAGCTAGTCTTGTAAGTTGCTAAAATGCATTTCATAGTGAAGGGTCTTTTACAATAGTTGCGTTTGATGGATTTTGTTGGTGAATTTGGTTCTGAGTGGAAAAATATCTTCATTAATGAGTCAAGCAAAGAGGGATCATTGATGGAATAAGCATATATGTATATTTCAATCATAAAAGCGAATTATTTGAATGAAAATGATTTATGAAACTTCTTGAAAACTTTTTCAATTATCAGAATTCTTTTTCAAAGAAAGCCTAAAATTCATTAAGAAACTAAGTAAGATAACAATTTCCTCTTTGCATAATATGAAAAAAAAGTAATTGTTTCATTGAGTTAATTACCTTAATGCATTAGAATACGTCCCATGATGATTTGTAATCTTTGTGGGCTTCTTATTTCTTCTTCTTAAGGAAATGATGAAATTTCTAGTTTACTACGTACAATAAGTATTCACGGTGTGTCTATCGTAATCATTTTTGTATTTATAATAAGAGTTTGGTGAATTAATATATTAATTACCGTAAATTATATTTGTAATTTTAATATTTAGTTAAAAGAGTAAAAATTTTAATGTTCTATAATTGAAAAAAAAAATTAAATTAAAAATTTAACTTTGGAGTATCAGTTGGTCCAAATTATCGTAGCGCATTGATTAGAACAGTCTAGTGCTGCACATAGAAGAATACCTGTTCTGATATGGTAAAAGATGAATGATCATTACGTAGAACAAAGAATTAAAGTTACATTTTTTTTTTTTTTAACATTGGGAGTCTGTATGGATAAAGTTATGAGCGCCCACGTCCTCATATTCACAAAAATTCTGATTTCAATTCTCGGAAAAGTTTACATAAGTACAGAATGATATCGCTGATTATAGACACGAAAATAATTTCAAACAATCTGTCTCTGAATGTTGGAATATCAAAATGTACGATTACGAATAAAAAGAGAGAGTCAAGTTTTGAGAAACAGTAACATTGATTTAGACTAATTGTGATCGTGATATTGGAAAGGATTTTGCAAAGATAGTTCCAAGAGTTCTGATCAATAAAGTAACGAGAAATATATTATTCACATTGATCGTACGGCTTGTTCAGATGTATAGCTCTTGACAAAAATAAGAAACGTCTCTTCAAGACAAATATTTGACAACCACAAAATATTCCAAATGCATGTGATTCAAGTAGAGATTTCAGAAAATGTTGTGATGAATGGCAGTAACATTGGTATAAATGATTACCCTATCTTGAACAGAGACGGGACTTCTACGTGTTCTTTTGAGATGGTCCTCATGAGATCTTATTGCTTTTATTATATTTGATTTTCTAACAGCTGTAGTTTACAATATTTGGAGAACAAGTACAGAGATAGTTCCTTTTATACTGAAGGAATAGAAAGAAAAACGGATTCGTTATGTTTGAAACGAGATTGTTTACTATCGATCCGCTTCTGTTATAATGGTCATTGGAAGGATTATGAATAGGGTTTGTTTGAACAGTGTCCATAAAAAGACCGACAAAAAAAGACATAAAGACGTAAACTGAATATCTGAATAACAGAAACGAGTGGGCAATTCTGTTTCACATTTAAAAAGGGTTTTCTGAAACATCTTTCTACGAATCAAGAAAAAAAATTTCTATTATAAAGTCACAGTCAAATAAAAATGAGCTTTTCTATAAAGCTACCTTAAATCCACTGCGAAAATGTAATTGGCATTTGAAACTTTCGAAGATTTTGTGATTTAATATAAGGTAGGTCATTTCTTCGAGAATAATCGATTATTACTGTTATAAAATTTCAGTTCAAACCCAACCCAAACAAAAAACGAGAAATCTGAGAAATTATGCAATACTAATTTATTTTACTTTTATTTTGACTTCAAAAGTAATAAGGTTAAATCACCAAATTAATTTTAATCCCTTTAGTTGTACTGCGTCTACAAATTAACTTTAATATTATAGTCAAAAGGCACATAAATACTGTTGATTATTATTAAATCTTCGTTAGTACGCTGTCGATTACAAGACACAAAGATGACTAATAAACGTAGCCAATTATATCCAATGAACGTTTTAATCTTTAAAGCCTTCTATTTCTAGTTAAGAAAAGGTGAATACCTACAAATGTTCCAAATTAAAGAACTGATGCTACTACAAATACTCGAAGTGTTTGGTGCAATACTCTTCTAGAATAATTCCAAGCATACTGGTTTCGACAAACTGTAAAATACGTTGGAATATCATGCAATCTTTAAAGGATACTAACCGACTTAAAAGATCCCAGTAATCTGTTGCTTGTTCGAGCATTTTCTAGATTTTCTACTTTATTTTTATATATTTCGACATTTCAAAACGCCGATACTGGTATACCTGATTTATCTTTGATTTTGTTTTCCCATACCAGCATCGTCTCTAACGTAAACAAGAAATGTTAAAAATCCTTATTTTCTTGTCTCATTTTGCTCTTCCTCCATTATCATAAGTAAGAAATGTTAAAAGAAGGCCTGTTGTGCTATCTGCAAGTCTCTGCTTCACTGGCTTGTTCGTAAAGAGCGTCTAATTTCAGACTGCCCGAGGCCTCGAGAGATTTTGAAACTGCAGTGGAAATGCACCGCTAGAATAAGAGAACGCATCAGTTGCCATAGAGGATGGATTTTTTTTTCTGGCGTATGATGCAAACGTCGAGTTAGAAGATGGCCGTCAGTGTTAAGAGGAATTCTAATGGCCTCATTTCATATGCTGCTGTATCGGAAGACTATTATTCTTACGATAGATTGGAACTTCTATTGTGAAAAGTTTCCGCTGCAGAAGACTCCATTTGCTTCAAAATTCTTTTACTAACAAAATAAAAAAGATAGATAAAAAACGCCATTAGTTACTCAGTAAGAAAAATTTCCATCTAAGATTAATTATTTTTCTTCATTCGAAACACTTAAACTAAACATCTTATGAAACAGTACAAGCATAATGTATTTGGTTAGGAATCTGAAATTCGATGTATCATTATATTAGATTATCAGGTAACTGTTGTTAGAATAACGACACATAATATTTTTTAAAAATGTAGATATGAATCTACATTATCTTGGCCTCTTCTTTCAGTATCACGCGATGTTAACCATAGCTGAATTATCTCATTACATTTTAAACTCTGGAAACTCAGATATTGTTCTCTCACAAAACAAATTGGATTTGGTTCGATGGGAATAACAACCAAAATAAGTGAGCCATAAAGGTAGGTACTGTATATTATGTATGTTTGTTTGTTCTGCGTCGATGTGGGTATTTTAATGAATAAAAAACTGCAGTTTCCGAGAGAACATGCTGTTTACAAGTGAATCCTCGGGTGAACACGCTGATGAAGGATACTGCGGCATTGTTTGGAATTTACGAACGAAGCATGTCAAAAGAGTGGATCATATCTGTTAACTGCCGTGTTCTCTAACCTGTTTCGTTTGCGTTAGAAAAAAAATTAGTCATTTCCATTTTAGACTGTTAAAAACGACTTAAAAAGGTTTATGGCATTCTAAAAAAAAACCGATTCAATCCCCCTCCTGATCCTTTCGACTAATGAATAAAGGGTACATCAACCTCGTGATTGTTCATTTAAATTTAAACATTCAAATTTTAAAAGTGAAACATAAATACTTAGGAGTCATAGTACATAAAGGCAGAAAGCGTCCTCTACCGAGACTCTCTAAGCAGTGAATACACTCAGTATATATATATTTTGAGGGCAAATATCACAATCTAAAACATTTCATGAAAATATATCCTCCCATTTACATTATACGGCAAGTAAGAACAGAAATTATGATTGCAATGGTTTCTGACTAACGGCAAGAAGCTCAAAAATAAATCCTCTAAAGTATTTTCTAAAGTATTTTAGAGCCTCCATAGCTCAGTTAATATAGATGAGCCCTTTGGTTAGAAAGACTGGGGTTCGAATCCCGTCTATGAAGTGAGGCCTTTATGGTGTATTTTCAGTCAAATGGTGAGTTAGTCGGTCTCATACGGAGTTGGAGGGTTTTTTCTTCCGGAAACTCGGGTTTTTCTTCCCTCAGAACAGTCAAACCGGTTTTGTCTGTTTTGCCTGAGGAAAATGGTCCTTAGGGAGCGTAGCACAGGAGTGAGGTGCGGCTGCATTAATTCCACTCCACTCACAACAGGTAACAGAACCTATAGAATACCCGCGTCATATGCAGACGAGAGCTAAAGGAGAGATAAAACCTATCGATATATTTCTGAAATTCTGGAGATTTTAGTTGTGGAGGAACACTAACTGAGGAAGACTGATCCAGAGAGAGGTAGATGGAATAAAATATGATGAGAATAAGCAGGTTCCGTGCGTTGGTCTGTGAAAGGATGTTTGACAGATTTTTATTTTTAATTTTATTTATTTATGTATTTATCAATGAAAAGGAGGATCCAGAAATAAGGTGCCTCCATGGAGTCAAAAGACTCATCGCGGGAGACCCAACATCGACATACTAACCGTTATTCACACAATACTTGTCATACTTCCCCTTAAACTCATTTCACAGATGAAGCATTCACAACCACCTCTGGCAATGCATTCTACCCCATTTACAACCCTCCAAGCAAAAAATCTAGTCCTAACACCCTTGTTAACCACACTCTTACACAATCTCCAGGGATGACCCCTCGTTCTCTTCCTTCCTGCACTGGTCTTAAAAAAAGTTATCAGTATGAATCCTATAAAATCCTTTTAATAATTTGTATGCCTCTTTCATATCTCCTCTCCTACGTCTGTCAACTAGTTTTTGAAGCCTACAGACCTTCAATCTATCCTCGTAGGAGACATCCCACAGGCCTGCCACAATTTTCGTAACCCGCCTCTGAATCCTCTCCACCATTTCCACATCAACAAGAAATCCAGGTGATCAGATCTGTGCACAATAGTCCAAATGAGGTCTTATTAATGCTTTATAAAGTGGGACAATCACTTCCTTATCTCTGCTTGTCAGTGTGTTCCTCAATAACCATGTAATCTGATGTGAAGTTTTGGCAACCTTTGCAATATGCCCTCGAAACTTACGTTCTCTGTCTACAATAACTCCCAAGTCCCTAACCTCATCAACCTCATGCAGTTCAGTTCCATCAATATAGTAAACAGCATGTGATCTCACCCTTACGAAGTGCATCACCTTACATTTGGCCACATTAAACTGGCAGCCATTTAGTCTAGCCCAAACCACCAGCCTATTTAAGTCATCCTGTAAGATATCCACATCATCTGAATTAACTATCGCTCTTCCCAGTTTTGCATCGTCAGCAAACAAGTGGATATCTCCTTTCAAACTATTCCCAATGCCCTGAGGCACACCACTAGTCACTTGCCTTCTACAGGACTCCGCTCCACCATAAACCACTCGTTGATATCTATCCACTAACTACCCTCTAATTCAAATCACTAGCCTCGGATCCATACCCATTTGCTCCAATTTATGCAACAGAGTTCCATTCGGAATCTTGTCAAATGCCTTTGCAAAGTCCAACAGGATCGCTGAAAAAGGATTTCCTTTATCCAACTCCATTGTTACTTCATTATAGAAAGTGAGCATATTGCTAAGGCAAGATCTACCCTTCACAAAACCATGTTGCCCCTTATAAAGTATCATATTGCTGTCCACCCAGTCCTGAATTCTAAGGCCTAAATTAAACAGCCAAGTTAGAGAAGGTGCTAATTCTCTTGCGCATTCCCTTAAAACATGGGCCGATATGCCATCTGACCCAATGGCAGTGTTAGCATTAAGGTTCTGTAATATACTGAGCACTTCAAATTCTTCTATCACTAGACTCTCATCAGTCAACGACACATTCGGCACTGCAATATCACAACCAAGATGGTACACTTTTGCAAAATGATCACTAAGCAACTCAACTATTTGATTAGCTTCTGTAATTTCCTTACCATCAACACTTTTTAAAATCATCCTTCCAAAGTTATTCCTCCTTTGATTTGCCACATAGCGAAAGAGATCCTTAGGATTTTTGGACTCATCAGCTAGCTTCCTCTCATAATTAGCTTTGGCCTTTCTTATCATGCAGGTTACTCTTCTTGCCTGTATCTTGTACTGCTCATGGGAATGCTCATCACCTTTTCTTTATACTTATACCAGAAGTTTCTCTTTATCTGCAACTTTCACTTAATAATATTATTCATCCATCTTACTCCTAACTGATTCCTCCTCCTCACTCTGAGAATACAGTCAGATACAGCTTTCATTAAATACTCCTTGATAATCTCCCATTGACCATCAACATCTCTCCCCCTTTAAATTCTCATGCCATAGCACTTTTGAAAGCTGACTTTGCAGCTTGTCATAATCACCAGCCTTGTAATTCCACATATAACCCTTCTTAACAGAATATTCAGCATATAATACAATCTCCCAAGTCAAGACCACATGATCACTTCCCTCAAGTGGAGACAGTGTATCTAAATTACTTACTGATATGTTCTCCGATGCTATGACCAGATCTAACACTCTCAAATCTCTTGTCCCTTCCATTGCATGCTGTCTCAGGTAGTTATCTCTTAACAATTGTATAAACTCCAATTCTTTTGTTCCTTGAGACCATTCCTTCTCCCAATCTATGTCCCCCATAGTTAAAATCGCCCATAATAATTACACGTCCTCCACTCATCTTACTAATTTTCCAATGTATGCCATCTACATTCTCCCTTATATACCTTGGATTATAGCAGCAACCAACTACATATTTCATCCTGTTGATTTCTATCTCACACCAAACAGCTTCAAATGAACTATCCTCTACATGCCTGTCACTTTGAGGCACTTCTACCATTTTTGGCTTTAACACTTCGTCTATCATTAGTAAAACTCCTCCCCCATTCTGTCCTTTCTATCCTTTCTGAAGATACTATATCCCTTACATTCAATCCCTATGACTAAATCATTCTTAGTTAACCAAGTCTCACTAATTCCTATAATTTTTGGCCAAGTAGAACTAAGTAATGACAAAAATTCATCACACTTATTCCGAATACTTCGGGCATTAGCATACATAAACTGTAATATCCCCCCCCCATAATCACACGGTGTGTGAATTAGCCCACTCTGAATACCGTTAAAATTCTGAGTACAATGATTCCCCATATCACAGTTATTGTTGACCTAAGTACTATTTACAGCTAACTCTACTTTCCTGTCATTATTTCTGACTACCATCCTCGCACCCTCCCCTTCTAATAACTCTCGTTTTCCTGGTTTAAAACCCCCATATGTTTATTAAACAGTAACTTCTGTAAAAGCTTACTCCCGTACTTATTCAAGTGCAGACCATCTTCGGCATATAATTCTTTTCTTCAATAAAACTCCTCCCATACATCCACATATCTCACCCCTCTTTTCCTACACATCCTAGCTAATATTTCATTCATCATCGATGCCCTTCTTCTCATTTCTCGACTATCATATCTGGGCAGCACATTGACAATCCTAACACTCTTACCCGTAAACCTAGCAATCTCTCGCATCTCCCTTAAATCACTTGCCACACGATTTACGCTGTTTCCCAAATCATTCGTTCCAACAATTAAAATCATTTCATCTGCACTATCACTTCTCTTTACATTCTACCGTACCTCCTGGCCAACATTCTTTAAAGACTTCTCCTGTTTTTATTCTACAAATCATTGAATCCCCTATTATTTTCTTAACCCTACTCATCACCTTAACCTTTCTCTGTCTATCCATCTCTACCAATTTCATCCTTTCTATTCTCTTATCTAACACCCAACCTCACTCTGTGCCGTCTGTGGTGAGCTCCAGAGCGCCCTAAGTCTCCCTAAAATCTCATTACTGCACTTCCGTTCTTCACTCATCACAGAATCATTCACATTTACATGCACATTCTGGCTTATGTTTTCACATATCATTTCTTCAATTAGTTTACATTTCCCACATATATATAAATCCTCCTTAACTTCATACCACATGTTTTTCTGAAAGCCTGAGGCATACATTAAACAAACATAGCATTTAACATTGTTTCTAAACACCATATCCTTGAGTACTGGTGTTTAGAAAAAGGAGATGCACTAACAGTTACTCCATTTGTCAAATTTTGTTTACATTCGCTATAGTCTTTGTGCACAATCAGTCTTACCAACATCTAACATAGCATCCCAAGACCTGGAGGTACTCTTCTTTCTACCATCAAGGTTTGTCTTTTTGCTTACCTACTTTCTCTTCCTAATAGAACCACACTTGTTCTCTTGCAAGTTTCCCTCGCAAGGTGTAATTCCTCGCTACAGATCTATCAAAGGAATCGACACTAGAATTCGTGGCTGGGCCTGTAATGATAACTTTTCACCTGTATCCGCATAACAAGATCCACTGGCTTTATCTGTTGGCCAAGCATAAACAGCTTCTTCTCACTCCGAAGATATTATCTGTTGTACCCCACCACCAAACACAGACTCCTTCAACAAGGAAGCAGGCGAAAGTAGTATCTTCTTCAACATACGATGATTCCTTTTTATCCATTAGCGATGAAATTTGATCCTCCTTACGGTCTTGGCAATTAATGCCTATGAGTTGTGTATGGCTGTTCACCTTAAGCATTTGGGCAATTTTCAAAAGTTCAAGCAAACGTTCATGAGATATAGTAACTTCGCCACTATACATAAAATCCACACCAATTTTAAATCCGCATATTCTATATCTTTCATAATTACAATAGGATGCTTACATGGATTTTCCACAAACAAAGTTTGAAACAAGGACTGCAAGCACTATTTTATGAGCTTCTAAACTTAATCCTTCACACGCTAAAGTCACATCAACAAGCGATTCACTAAAAAGCAAACTCAATACCTAACAACAACTATCCACTACTTACACATCCACAAACCAATACAACCAATATACAATTCGTAAATATCCACATACAATTATGTTCATGTAGATACGAAAATGTCTAACATAAATTACACCAGAAACTTTAAGAAGCATCCAATTAGATATCTAACACAATATCAACACATATTTATAAAATATCACTGAAGTACTTTTAATATAATCGGACAAGTATCCGATAAATATTTCTTCAGTAATTTTTGACATACCAATAATAAATCATTTATACAAACAATCAATGTAGATTAGTTCAACGTACACGTTATCGATAATATTTTTAGGCTTAGCAAGCCACTCGTTCCGATTGCCGAAACTAATTAAAAATTTCACCCAATTTATACAAGAGTACGCACATCACAGCATACTGATTATAACATTGATCATTAACAGGTCATGAGATCTGCAGTTAAAATTCAAAGCTCTACGAATTCTTTTTTATTTGCACGAAAGTTTTTAATCCGAGAAATAACTTGCGACGACTGCTGCAGCCATGACAAGGTGTTATTGAAAAATAATGAAAAAAAAAATATTGAAAATTAAATGTGAACAAAATTGAGGTAATAGCGAGTAATGGGAAAGGAAAAGCAATGAGAATAGAGATGAAGATAAAAAAAAAAAAAGGTAATAAAACGTAAAGAAAAAATTTTGGTTATTATGAGTCATCGTATAAAGCTGGGAATGGAGTTGTGTTGCGACAGTAACATAAGAGAAAAGCAAAAACAAGTTGAACAAAGTGGAAAGCAATGTTTGGATTTATGTGTTATATATATTTAATTTCTTTCTTACAAAAAAAGTCTCGACCCTGACCCTTTCATATAAGTGGAATCACATTAAAATGTGTTGATTTGTAAGTTACGTTTATTCCTTTAGTTTGTTTGGAAAACGGCAGCCAGCGAGATTCCCAGTAGATAGCAAAGATAACAAATGGTAATCTTGGATGAGGGATCATCTAATTTTTACATAGTTCTTTTGAAATATTCTAATGCATGAAGAAGGAGAACTTACTGAACTTTTATCACTTTCTTTTCGTAAAACCTTCCAAAAATTATGAATATATTATTCATTCTATACTTGCATGAACTGTTAATGCAATAATTTAAGATTAATAAAACTGTGTGCAAACGAAAACGAATTGGATATCTTCATGTGTTATATCACATTGCACATGGTTTAATGAAATGTTTGAGATCAGCATGTTGATGTCGCTACATGCACATAATAAGATACGGTTTCCCATTACACTGCAGTACCGGCTGCAAGATCCCGCTACGAACTACTGCTACCAGCTTACAAAATTCATTACATCCACTACTGGGACTGGAGTCGACTTCTTATGAACAGACAGAGGAGCCAGGGATGTTCTAAACCAGATGCCTCGAATGGAACAAATATTTATCTTTTACTGTCTGATGTTTATTGCCTGAGGATTTGCAAAGGAGATGGATGACTTTTGACGCAGTTCTTTTTTGTAATTTCTCGTGCGGATGTGTGGCTCATCTAATGCAGTAAGAAAGAGTTTAAACAAATTGCATTGCTGGTATTCGTCTACTGGGTTTCGAAGTAAACCATGAAGTATGAGCAGCAACAAACCTAACGGAACATCTCCTTATTCTGAGATGATCTTATATAAACTTTTCATAAAGAAATATCACTTGATACATGGATACCTTATGAAGTGCATCTTAAAGTAGATATGTTGAGTTTTTGTCCTCGCCACACACACACACACACACGCACGCACACACACAATTTTTTCTCTCAAGGAGGGGAACACGTGCTTTATTTATTTTATTATTATGTTTTATTGCCTGAGGATTTGCAAAGGAGATGGATGACTTTTGACGCCGTTCTTTTTTGTAATTTCTCGTGCGGCTGTGTGGCTCATCTAATGCAGTAAGAAAGAGTTTCAACAAATTGCAAATTCCTTTAAAATATTTCCGTAATTTATTTACTCAGTGAATATTTTCTTTGTGCTATTAAAACTTGTTGTCTGAAGCAACAGTTCTCTCACATCGAAATTTAGAAACATTGAAAGTTTAGAATGCTTGTAATATGAAAATAAACATAATTACACAACCGATCATTTGTGGGAATGCAACGAAAACAAATCGACATATATAATACATTCAAATTCAGCTATTGACACTTCAGACGTGGTAAAAGTTGAGGGGGGTAGTTGAAATTTTTCAAGGGCGTGGGAACAAATATGTGTGAATTGTATAATAACAATAAAAGGTCGCAATAAATTTCTTGCTACAACTTTTTATCTATTAACAAATTAAAACAACAAATTAAACTATCAACAAATTAAAAAATTCAGACAAACTACAGTTTGTTTTAACAAATAACTGAAATCTTTAAGAACATCGCCTTTGTTAGATAAAGACATGCTTCGCTTTAACGACTCGTGACTTCGATTTCACTGTTACTTAAAAGTGTTTATAGCACAAAATTGAGGAGATTTGTAGCATGAAGCACATACACCTCACATATATTACTACGATAAAATTAAAAAAAAAAAAAAGAAAGAAAGAAAAGAAATAAAAAGAACACTTCGAGTATGTGCGTAGTTGTATTTACGTTAGTTTTAAATATGGGAGTCGTTTATCACAAGACAAAGATTAAGATGATATTCAAGCATCATTTTGTACAATGCGTTAGCTATTGCAACTTCAAAGGTAGCTCAGATTGATTTATGAAATCAGTCTGAGCTATCGTTGCAAATGTTCCCTAGTAGAGCAGAGATATCCATTCCACTTTCACATAATGCTCATACGTAGCAATCGAGTAAGTTTGGGTCAAGACATCTGACGAGCTATAGTATCGATCTTCCTCCGCCAGCAGAGAGAAAGAGTTTCATCGAAATAGTATAGGACTTCCACATGCCACTGCTGAGACGTATCAACCAACCACATCCGGAAAATCCTTTGACAGCTGTGGCATGAATTAATCAACAAACACCACGCCAATAACTGTGAGTGAGTCTCTCTGACTTACTCAACATAAACAAATAGCTTTTCGATACCCCAAAAACGTAACGTGTTTGATGCTAAACTAGTTTATGAAAAGCTGTTTCATCTTCATCGTCGGTCACTTAACAAGGAAACACCTTTTAATTTGTCATCATTGGTAATGTGTTTCACTGTCTGAAGCCTGTCGTACTTTAGAGTGCTAATCTCTTACTGGCTTCCGCTACACAGTAGGCCGTGATATCTGTAGGTCGCGTCTAACACCACAGTTGCTTCCTTCAAGCTTATTGTTTTTGTTTTGGAATTACATTGGAACTAATTAAGGTTATGAGACTATTGTATTATGTACTTTAGACCTAGAATAAACTTTTATTAAAATAATAATTATAATAATAATAAATATTTAGATTATTGCAATCTTCCACGAACAGAAACCATTTCAATGAAAAAAATACAAATCTGCAAATGTTCTGAAAATCAAAACTATATTTTTGAAAAAAAAGCTATATGTCTGAGTGTGTTTTCTCGAATGTAAAGAGACATTACGAACTCGGTTGCTTCGTTTTTCTCGTAGATTTGACCTTCGAGGATTAAATATGATACATGACCAATCCTGATGGCTCAATTTATTTAATCACAGAACAGACAGCTAGAGGGGACCATTAACACCAAACAGCGGCAGTAAAAGTCTTTCTCTTCCACGTTATCTAATCATTCCTCTCTCTCTCTCTTTCTCTCTATCTCTCTCTCTCTCTCTCTCTCGTCATGAGAAAGTGCAAAGTTTCCACCCCGTCACTCATGGCTGATTTATTGACTTTACCTCTTCGATGTTCTGTGTCAGTGCTATCCTTTTTTTCCCGCCTCTTCTTTCTTGCTTCCTTTTCGCCACCGATGGTTGATTTATTGACCCTAGTGGTATGTAGTGACTCTGATCTCTGACATCTGCTCACTGGCCAGTCGTGTAGTGGGCACCACTGACAGTGACGAACTGTTCAGGCATGTGAATACGTCTTGACAGAGCCTTAATGTCCCCACTGAGGAAGAGGATTACAGAGAGATGCCACTTGGTTTAGATCTTCGACTTCTTGTTTTTGATTTACTCTTTGAAATCGACTAGTGTACTTATCAAGGGAGGGAGGGGGGGTCTTGCTGAGATCATCGCTTTACCCGTTGCACTCCCCCCCCTCCAGGTATTCTAACATTACATTCAGCAGAAGAGCTAGACAAGTTCCGATTACAAGTTTATTGCATTGCAGAAAAAAATGGCTTCAATATTCTCACGCGTCAGACTTATTTTTCCAGTTAACCCTTCATCCTTCTTTATTCAATGTGCAAGATGTTCTTCTCTTATAGTGTTTTACAGTTTGAACTAATGGCTTCAAACTGAATAAGATATTTCATGTTTTACATTGCGTTTCTAATTTTCAAGATTACTTAAAGACTTAATAAGATAAAATTATTTATTAAGATAAAATCTTAATAGACAATCCAATACGAATGCAATCAATATCAATGCAGTTTCTTAAATTCAAAGCGCAGTCGAGATATTTATTATTTTTATGTGAATAATCAGAATGAGTTGAAGCCATCATTTTACACTGGTAAAATGATGGCTTCCAAAAGATAAGGACGAACTACATTTCTGTCTGTATATGTAAACAAATTCATGACTACAACCAAATGTGGACATAAATTTATTGCCAGCATACTAATAAATTATACTACACAAAAAATGTATTATAAAGTTCGTGCGAATTAAATTGCATACGTTTTTTGGCAAAGGTTACAATTTTCCTAAGGACATAGTTAAGGAATCAATGCACAGTGCTTACTGAAAACTCTGCGGAGAGACTTTGCCGCATGGAATATGTCCACCCCGAACTTCGATGCAGCTCTGACAACATCGTACCATGCTTAGCACCGAGTGATTCAGGGTTCTTGAGGCTAACTAGTCCACTTCTCCTTCAGAGCAAGGATAAGGCCTTGTTTGTTTTCTGGAAGGGAATTTCGAGCAGCAGTCCCAATGGCATCCAAAAGTGTTCTATGAGGGATGAGATCTGGGGAGTGTGCTGGCCACTCGATTCGATTAATATCCTCGGTCTCCAGAAGTATCTCCTGCACGATGTGGTGTGACACTGTCATCCACAAAAATGAATTCTTCACCTCCAGCACCATGAATCAATCGAACACCACGTTGAAAAACAGTTTTTCAACGTGGTGGGACGCAGCGAGCATTTGTAGCTCGCTGCGTCCATTAAGCACAATGCCTCCCCACACATGACCCAGCATCGCCATATCTATTTCTTTCAAGAACATTTTCGCGATGATAAGCAGTACCACTTTCGCACCAGATCAAGTGTCGTCTAGAATGGGAGGAAAGACGAAAACGACTCTCATCTGTAAAGAGTACATTAGCCTATTGATGTCTCATTTTTTGATGTTTTTGAGACATTACAAGACATCCAAGTTTGCAACTTTATTTGATTCATGAAAAGAGCTTCCTTCCAACACAATTCGCTTAGCATAGCCTTTTGCCTTTTATCCTGTTGAGTGCTATCACGCGACTTTTCCCGCGATTCAAAAATTGAAATGTGTACCCGCTTCTACTCGAAATCGTCAATTATACAAATTGCCACAAACTGATTCGTTTTGAATTTCCTATTGTAATCTTTAGAAATAGTGTTCACCTTAGGTTTTGAACATCAGTGGATCTTATCGTATTTCGTTCTTTCTGCTATGATTTCAGCTACAAAATGAACATTTTGGTACAATCGGATAGCTAAGTCAGACGAATGTTATCCCTTGAATATTTTTAATCTTGTTACGTTGAGAAATTTTGTATTGTTAGGTAGTTCTGTTTGCATTGGACATTCCAGTAGTGTTTTAGTTAGTTTCTTCAAAACAGTGATTTTAATTAAATGTTTTAACGCAGTCTTCTGTTGTTCACATTCGGATTTTGATTTTCGCTATATCATTTTGAACAGAATCTTGATAATTTTAAGAATGATTGTTGGTGGATTGAGTTGTGGAGACAATTGTAGAGCAGGTGCCCTCCCATGAGTCTTTGGACTCCCTGGAGGTGTCAAATAATAATAATAATATAATAATAATACTTTTTAATCATATTTGACTAATTAAATAACTGAGTAATTCTAAAATCATGAAAACTCACCCTAAAAATGAGAAATTAATAGTTTCTAAAATATTATCTATGGCAATTTACATAGATAATATTTTTTTATATAAATACTTTATTATCTGTCAAATAAATTATATATATATATATATATATATATATATATATATTGTTTTATGAAAAATATTGAATGACAGGAACCGAGATTTAATTAAAAAGGTTTTAATATAAACACACTACTAGTTTCGGCCTGTAACAGCCTTCTTCAGGTGACATTATAAAAGAAAAAACACTAAACATTGAGGGTTAAAAGACTATGAACATCATAGACAGTCTTTATACATAATTAGCATTAAAACGTTGTAGTTGTATTTGAAGCTGTTCTTTCATTTGTTGCATTGTTGGGAGAGTGCGTGCTTGCTGCATCACGTGAACGCCAGTACATGATTACAGCTGAATGACTATCTGGGAGGTTGTAGCTTAAGTTGTTATTTAGATGAACAGGATTGAAGATGATTTCTCTCGATCGCAGTCACATATTATTTTATATACGCCAGGGTATTTGAGTTGATGATGACAAGGTTTTGGGTGGCTAATTAAGGAACGGATCTTTGGAAGTGGAGTGAACAAGGTTCTGATATTGTATTTTTTTAGAACTTTTGCTAATTTATGTGAAACAGTACTTATGTAAGGAATAGATATATTGCTTTTGAATCTATTTGTTTCTTCTGAGTGATGTCTGGGAGGATTAAGAAGGAATTTGTTAATGATTTTCTTGGAATATCCATTAACTTCGAAATAAGTTTTCAGATGGTTTATTTCTGTAAGCAGTTCATTTGGATCATCAAGAAGAGAACGGGCTCTATGTCCCAAGGTGGAAATTATTCCAACCTTATGAGGAGGGAAATGATGGGATTGACTGTGCAGATATCTGTTGGTATGTGTGGGTTTTCTATATATCGATATTTTTAGTTTACCAGCAGAAGAGCGAGTCAGTTTGACATCAAGAAAAGGCAAGGAATTATCCGTTTGTTCTGAACACTACAGAATTTGTTACATACATCAAGGATATTACAGTTGATGAAAATGACATCATGGCTAGCTTGGATATAACTTCTTTGTTCACTAATGTCCCAACAGATGAAGTCCTAACATTACTCAAGGACAAGTTATCCAAAAAAATGTTAGCCTTGCTTACACATTGCATCAGCTTCGGTTACTTCAAATTTCAAGATAATATATACAAACAAAATCATGGATTGGCTATGGGTAATCCTTTATCTCCTGTTCTTGCAAATATTTACTTAGAAGATTTTGAAACCAAGGCTATCTCTTCCTTTATTTTAACACCTAAAGTTTCGACTCTCATCTGTAAAGAGTACATTAGCCTATTGATGTCTCATTTTTTGATGTTTTTGAGACATTACAAGACATCCAAGTTTGCAACTTTATTTGATTCATGAAAAGAGCTTCCTTCCAACACAATTCGCTTAGCATAGCCTTTTGCCTTTTATCCTGTTGAGTGCTATCACGCGACTTTTCCCGCGATTCAAAAATTGAAATGTGTACCCGCTTCTACTCGAAATCGTCAATTATACAAATTGCCACAAACTGATTCGTTTTGAATTTCCTATTGTAATCTTTAGAAATAGTGTTCACCTTAGGTTTTGAACATCAGTGGATCTTATCGTATTTCGTTCTTTCTGCTATGATTTCAGCTACAAAATGAACATTTTGGTACAATCGGATAGCTAAGTCAGACGAATGTTATCCCTTGAATATTTTTAATCTTGTTACGTTGAGAAATTTTGTATTGTTAGGTAGTTCTGTTTGCATTGGACATTCCAGTAGTGTTTTAGTTAGTTTCTTCAAAACAGTGATTTTAATTAAATGTTTTAACGCAGTCTTCTGTTGTTCACATTCGGATTTTGATTTTCGCTATATCATTTTGAACAGAATCTTGATAATTTTAAGAATGATTGTTGGTGGATTGAGTTGTGGAGACAATTGTAGAGCAGGTGCCCTCCCATGAGTCTTTGGACTCCCTGGAGGTGTCAAATAATAATAATAATATAATAATAATACTTTTTAATCATATTTGACTAATTAAATAACTGAGTAATTCTAAAATCATGAAAACTCACCCTAAAAATGAGAAATTAATAGTTTCTAAAATATTATCTATGGCAATTTACATAGATAATATTTTTTTATATAAATACTTTATTATCTGTCAAATAAATTATATATATATATATATATATATATATATATATATTGTTTTATGAAAAATATTGAATGACAGGAACCGAGATTTAATTAAAAAGGTTTTAATATAAACACACTACTAGTTTCGGCCTGTAACAGCCTTCTTCAGGTGACATTATAAAAGAAAAAACACTAAACATTGAGGGTTAAAAGACTATGAACATCATAGACAGTCTTTATACATAATTAGCATTAAAACGTTGTAGTTGTATTTGAAGCTGTTCTTTCATTTGTTGCATTGTTGGGAGAGTGCGTGCTTGCTGCATCACGTGAACGCCAGTACATGATTACAGCTGAATGACTATCTGGGAGGTTGTAGCTTAAGTTGTTATTTAGATGAACAGGATTGAAGATGATTTCTCTCGATCGCAGTCACATATTATTTTATATACGCCAGGGTATTTGAGTTGATGATGACAAGGTTTTGGGTGGCTAATTAAGGAACGGATCTTTGGAAGTGGAGTGAACAAGGTTCTGATATTGTATTTTTTTAGAACTTTTGCTAATTTATGTGAAACAGTACTTATGTAAGGAATAGATATATTGCTTTTGAATCTATTTGTTTCTTCTGAGTGATGTCTGGGAGGATTAAGAAGGAATTTGTTAATGATTTTCTTGGAATATCCATTAACTTCGAAATAAGTTTTCAGATGGTTTATTTCTGTAAGCAGTTCATTTGGATCATCAAGAAGAGAACGGGCTCTATGTCCCAAGGTGGAAATTATTCCAACCTTATGAGGAGGGAAATGATGGGATTGACTGTGCAGATATCTGTTGGTATGTGTGGGTTTTCTATATATCGATATTTTTAGTTTACCAGCAGAAGAGCGAGTCAGTTTGACATCAAGAAAAGGCAAGGAATTATCCGTTTGTTCTGAACACTACAGAATTTGTTACATACATCAAGGATATTACAGTTGATGAAAATGACATCATGGCTAGCTTGGATATAACTTCTTTGTTCACTAATGTCCCAACAGATGAAGTCCTAACATTACTCAAGGACAAGTTATCCAAAAAAATGTTAGCCTTGCTTACACATTGCATCAGCTTCGGTTACTTCAAATTTCAAGATAATATATACAAACAAAATCATGGATTGGCTATGGGTAATCCTTTATCTCCTGTTCTTGCAAATATTTACTTAGAAGATTTTGAAACCAAGGCTATCTCTTCCTTTATTTTAACACCTAAAGTTTGGAAACGTTATGTGGATGATGTCTTCATTGTTTGGAGCCATGGACATGAATCCCTTATGGTTTTCCTCGAACATCTCAATAGCCGACATCAAAGTATTAAGTTTACTGCTGAGCTTGAAACGGATAATTCCTTGCCTTTTCTTGATGTCAAACTGACTCGCTCTTCTGCTGGTAAACTAAAAATATCGATATATAGAAAACCCACACATACCAACAGATATCTGCACAGTCAATCCCATCATTTCCCTCCTCATAAGCTTGGAATAATTTCCACCTTGGGACATAGAGCCCGTTCTCTTCTTGATGATCCAAATGAACTGCTTACAGAAATAAACCATCTGAAAACTTATTTCGAAGTTAATGGATATTCCAAGAAAATCATTAACAAATTCCTTCTTAATCCTCCCAGACATCACTCAGAAGAAACAAATAGATTCAAAAGCAATATATCTATTCCTTACATAAGTACTGTTTCACATAAATTAGCAAAAGTTCTAAAAAAATACAATATCAGAACCTTGTTCACTCCACTTCCAAAGATCCGTTCCTTAATTAGCCACCCAAAACCTTGTCATCATCAACTCAAATACCCTGGCGTATATAAAATAATATGTGACTGCGATCGAGAGAAATCATCTTCAATCCTGTTCATCTAAATAACAACTTAAGCTACAACCTCCCGGATAGTCATTCAGCTGTAATCATGTACTGGCGTTCACGTGATGCAGCAAGCACGCACTCTCCCAACAATGCAACAAATGAAAGAACAGCTTCAAATACAACTACAACGTTTTAATGCTAATTATGTATAAAGACTGTCTATGATGTTCATAGTCTTTTAACCCTCAATGTTTAGTGTTTTTTCTTTTATAATGTCACCTGAAGAAGGCTGTTACAGGCCGAAACTAGTAGTGTGTTTATATTAAAACCTTTTTAATTAAATCTCGGTTCCTGTCATTCAATATTTTTCATAAAACTATGTATGTTAACCGAGTCAATGATCATTCTGTCATATATATATATATATACTTACAATTTAATTATACATACAATTTATATAATACATATAATTGCGATTATGGCCCTCCTTCTAAACTTTGTTTATGCATACCATCTCCGCCATCTATTCCATCACCTGGTCTATAGCAGCACCCAACTGTATATTTTATTCTGCCAGTATCTGCCAGTATTGCTCTTTTTTGCCGCTAGAGGGCCAGGGGAAAGGTCGTGTTTTCAGGGAGCTCCCGAAAGCTAAGTACAATTTTGAATGGAAATTAGAATATATGTTAAAAATCATAACGTAATATTGTCTAAATTTGGTAGCTTGTTGTGTCTGTGTGATTTTGGTGTAAATTCCGTAAATTAATTTAGTCTTTAACGATACGTTTCATATATTTGAATATGGCGCCAATGCGACGTAAGATAATGGCGTCCAAAAATACGACGCCATTGTTCAAAAACTATAATGTGAGAGAATTTGTCCAATGTGATGTGTGTGGAATGTATGCATTCCCGAATGAGGCTGGAGTATGGATTGAAAGTGATAGTGGTGGGAGAATGTGTAGAAAATGTATGCAAAGTGAGGAGTCGAAGTATGTGTCAGGTTGTGAGACAGTTATGGTTGAAGAAAGCCAGAATGCGAGTGAAAATAGTGGATCGATAGGGAATTGCGGTGTACAAGATGGCAATGTGAGCGGTGATCTAAGAAAGAGCGAGAGCAATTATACAGAAAGAGAAAATGGTTTGAATGATAAAAAAAATGAGGAATTATTTGTAGGAAGTGAGATCGCTAGGCTGCGCGCAGTGATACAAGATGCGCAGCGGCAATTAGAGCACCTGCAAAACTCTCCAGAGTGATTCGGCTAACGTAAATAAACAGCGTGGGCGAGTTTCCGAAATGAAGGAGAGAGTGTTGTATGGTGACTCATTATTAAGAGGCGTAATAGATGGGAGTGTAACTAAATCGTACTTACCGGGTGCGAAATTTAAGGATGTAAGTGAGAGCATTAGAGTGCAAAAACAGAGGGTGAAAGAAATAACAATTGTGGCTGGTACGAATGAATTGAAAGGTGATAAATTTTTTATGAGAGAGGACTTGAAAGTATTGTTAAAGGTAGCGAAAGAAAAGAATGACAGAGTTAGAATGGTGAGTCTGTTACCGCGGTATGACAGAGAGGAGTTTAGAAGGAGGGCCATAATCGCAAATGATATTATGCGCAGGTTATGCGGACGGTGTGGTGTGGAATTTGTGGACGTGTGGAATGAGTTTGATGGGCGAAAGGACTTATACAAGATGGATGGACTGCATTTGAATGGACTTGGTGTGCGGAGACTGGAAAAAGTGTTGCTGAATGAAGTGAAAATGGATGTGCAGAACCAGGGAAACTAGAACTACCAAGGAGGGGGGGGGGGAGTGGATATCCAGACATCAGTGAGACAGTTGAGTGTAAAAATGTATATAATGTACCTGAGCCAGCAATAAGGACAAAAATTGGGAATGGGATATTTAGAATAACGCATCAAGATAGGGGTGGGACAAAAGGAACACTGCAATTCATGTATACTAATGCCAGGAGTATTAGGAACAAGAAGGAAGAATTTTTGGCCTTGATTGGCTCTTCCTGGCCACAGGTTATTGGCATTAGTGAAACATGGCTGACGGAAGATGATATAGTTAGTGGGATAGAATGTGTAGGTTATAGTATGTTTAGGAGGGACAGAGAGAATAAAATTGGGGGAGGGGTGTTATTGATGATAGCTGATGAACTGCAGCCAAGGAGAATTGAAGTATTGCAGGATAGTGAAAGGAGCTCATTTGAGGCTATTTGGTGTGAGATTGATACTGGCAGAATAAAATATACAGTTGGGTGCTGCTATAGACCAGGTGATGGAATAGATGGTGGAGATGGTATGCATAAACAAATTGATGAAATGAGTGGAAGGAGGGTAATTATTATGGGGGATTTCAACTATGGTAACATTGATTGGAAGGAGGAAAGGACACATGTGAGGAAGGAAATGGATTTTATTCAATTATTAAGGGATAACTATCTGAAACAGCATGTAATTGAAAATACTAGGGGTGTGAGAGTGCTTGACCTGGTAATAGTATCTGAGAATTTGACTGTAATGAATATGACCATGTTGCCACCTATTGGTGAGAGTGATCATAAGGTCTTGACCTGGGAGGTGGCTAAAGGTGTGAAATTTGTGATATAGACAGGGTATATGTGGAATTACCGTGCTGGCAAGTATGACAAGCTTAGGAGATTGCTTGGATCAGTGCCATGGCATGTACAACTGCAAGGGCTGGACGTCGATAGAGCATGGGAAGTGATCAAAGAGCATTTACAGGAGGTTATGGCTGATTGTATACCTAAGGTCCGAATAGTGAAACAAGGAGGGGTTAAATGGATGAATAACACCATTAAGCTTGAGCTGCAAAAAAAGAAACAACTATGGAGGGAATTTAAAGAATGGGGTGACCTGCAGGCACACGAACGGTATAAAGTACAGGCCAGAAGGGTAACGAGTGTGGTAAAAACAGCAAAAGCCGATTATGAAAGGAAACTAGCTATGCAAGCAAAAGAGAATCCCAAACAGTTCTTTCAATATGCTGCAAGCAAGAAAAAAACTGTACATGGCAAAATGATTTTAAGGAATGACGATGGTAAAGAGTTCACTGAACCAGTCGATATAGTGAAGTTACTGAGCGCGCACTTTGCAAAAGTATATCATCCAGGTGGTGACGTTGAAAAAATGAAGGAACCATTAGTTTATATGGGAATTGTGATGAATGAAGTGGAGGTGAATAGTCTATTACAGAACCTTAATGTGAATACATCTGTGGGATTGGATGGTACACTGGCACGGGTCTTGCATGAAGCGGCTAATGAATTATCAGTGCCCTTGACCATGTTGTTTAATCTGAGTCTCAGGTCTGGCTTAGTCCCGAAGGCGTGGAAAGAGGGGAAAATAGTTTCACTGCATAAAGGAGGATCCAAGACTATTGCAAATTACCGACCGATCAGCATATCAGGAGTCGTTGTCAAGGTCTTGGAGAAAGTAGTCAAGGGAAAAATACAGGAATGGATTGATGAAAATGAGATACTGTACAGAGGACAGCATGGCTTTGTGAAGGGTAGATCATGCCTCAGTAACTTGCTCAAGTTTTATAACAAGGTGACGGCTGAACTGGATAAGGAAAATGGGTTTACAGTGATACTGCTGGACCTGGCAAAGGCGTTTGACAGGATACCACATGGAATTCTAATCCGTAAACTACAACATATGGGAATGGATATAGGGTTGGTGAGATGGATAGATGGGTGGTTGATGGAGAGATATCAAAGAGTAGTTTATTCAGGAGTAGAGTCCAAAAAACGGCCTGTGACTAGTGGTGTGCCACAGGGTTCTGTTCTTGGACCACTGCTGTTTAATCTATTCATTAACGATATAGGGAAGGGTCTAAGTGGGACAGTTCATTTGTTCGCTGATGATGCAAAGTTGGGTAGGGCGATAGTGAATGCAGAAGATGTCAAAGTCTTGCAAGATGACTTAGATAGATTGGAGTTCTGGACTAAGGAGAATGGATGTCAATTTAATGTGACAAAATGTAAGGTTATGCATTTCGGAGTGAAAAGATTAGCAGCAGTATACCACATTGGTGGAACTGTACTCCAAGAGATTGATGAGGCCAGGGACTTGGGAGTGTTGGTGGATAGGGAGATGAAGTTTAGGGGGCACATTGCGAAAGTATCTAAATCAGCTCATCAACTCACTTGGTTGTTGAAAAATACCTTGACGAGCAGAGAAAAACAAGTTATTGTACCTCTGTACCGAGCCCTGATAAGACCTCATCTCGACTACTGTGCCCAGATTTGGTCACCTCGGTTCCTTCTTGATGGGGAGGAGGTTGAGAGGATCCAGAGGCGAGTGACTAAGATGATAGCAGGTCTATGGAATGAACCATATGAGAACAGGTTGAAGATTTGTGAGTTGCAGAAACTAGTTGATAGGCGGAAAAGGGGAGACATGATTGAGACATTCAAATTGCTAAAAGGATTCTATAGGATTAATTCAGATGATATTTTTGAGATCAGGACTGGTGGTGGGAGAACTAGGGGACACCCATGGAAGCTGGGCAAGAGCGTGGTTAGCAGGGGTGTTAGAGCTGGGTTCTTTACTTTTAGAGTGGTAAATGAGTGGAATAAGCTGCCAGAGTCTGTTGTGGGTGCTATGACAGTGAGCGAGTTCAAGGCAAGGTATGATAGATACTGTGAGAATGTTGAACAGCTGCGTGAACATGATGTTTAGGGCCTTCCTCGATGAGTCTAAGGACTCCTGGAGTAGCCCGTGGTAATAATAATAATAATAATAATAATAATATAATACACATATTTATATAATACATGCGATTTAATATGATTACATACAATTTAAAGATAATACTACAATTTTCACTTGTGGTTCAATTCGGATTCCAATTTACTGTTTTGTTACATAATCTGCAGTCTTTGATTACGAGGATTACGTACAGATGAATGAGGCAAGTTAATCCCACCTACTTCGAAGCTTGGGCTAGCTTTTATGAAGACAGTGGGATTAGCCTTCGCTATTTATGTTGTTGTTATTGTTTATGGATGGGATGTAGGCATTGGATGCTGGTGATTTGTGATGTGTATATTAGTGTTAATGGTGTATTAACTTTGTTGGTATATTTTGCAGAGTTCGTGTTTTAATGTTCTGTAGTTATCTACGTGTTTTAAATTTCTTCGTAGGTTGTTGAGTAGCGTGGGTATCTGATGTGATCTCACAAAAGAACAGCATGGGTTGTTGAAGTGTGGGGATGTAGAGGGTTGTTGTAGGTCGTGTTATACGATATGTGTCTCTGTTGTTTCGATAGGTGATGTTGAAGTAATTCCTTTTTAATGTCATGTACTATTTCATGATTTTAATGCTCAGGATTCTGTGTATCGCGATCTGCTGGTCGAATATTGGTTGTTGCGCATAAGGTGTTTTACAGAGCATATCTGGATAATGTTATCAGTATCTTCATTACTGTTATAAACCTTACTGACTGTTTTGTTACAATCACTGTTAACACAATTTTCCTATATAATATTTCTAATTTTCTTAGGTGGCTGTTTGATGTGTTTTCATAGATCTGAGTAGGGATTCGCAGATACCGTGATATTGGAGTTTTTTTATGTTCGATGGAATAATGCCTTTTACTTGGAAGAGTTTCGCTGCGATCATGCGGAGTTTGGTATGTAGGTATTCTATGTTTTGTCCATTTAAGGTGGCAATCTATGTAAAGACCAAGGTATTTTGCATGTGTTACAGGTTTGATTTCAGGATTTTGGCAAGTTTTATGTTGTTAATGCAGCGGTATGTGTGACAGCGTATCGATAGTGGTGCGGGGCGTATGATTCTTGGGTTGTGTATTATCAACATCTGTGTTTTGGTGCCGTTGATTAGAATTGCGTTTTGGTGGAAGTATGTTGTGATTTCGTTTAGGTCTTGTGCTTTGCAGAGAGCTGTGTTCATGTCTGTGTGGATCGCTCGTAGTGAGGTGTCATCTGCGTATTGAAATATTTGACTTCTTATGGCCATGTTATGAACATCGTTAATGTGTATGTTGAATAGAGTGGGTGATAATATAGCGCCTTGGGGGGACACCGTGTTTTATTCGTATACCCCGGCTGTGACGTGTACCTATTTTTGTTACTTGTGTTCTGTTTGAGAGGTAGTTCTTGAACCATGTATGCAGTGTTCCTCTTATACCTATTGAGTATAGTTTGGTGAGTAGTATGTCATGTTCAAGTGTATAAAATACTTTGGTTAAGTCAAGCAGTATAAGGACGGCGTACTTGTTTTTGTCGAGAGCTTTGTTTATTGCGTCGGCGATGTCTTCTAATAATGTGATGGTGCTTTTTGTTTTCTGAAAGCCGCATTGCTTTTGTGAGATGATGTTGTACTTCTGTAGATAGTTCTGTAGTCTGGTGTGTGTTATTTTTCTAGAATTTCTGAAATGACTGGCAGGGTAGTTATTGGTCTGTAGTTCTGAGTATCGTTTCTTTTACCGTGTTTTTATATTGGCGTAATTATTGCAGTTTTTAGTTGTTGTGGAAAAATGCCAGTGTCGAATTATGTTTACGAGTCTCAAAAGTATTGGATTTATTTGTTCAAAGTGTGTTAAAAGGTCTATGAGTGTTATTTCGTCTATTCTGTAGTGGTCTTTGGTTTTAGTTGTAAGAGTGCTTCTTTCAGTTCCTGTTTTGTTACGGGTGGAAAATACATCGTTTGTTGTTGACTTTGTATCGGTAGTTTTTTGTTGATCGTTGGTAGTTTGTCTTTTTTGTGTTGTGTGATATTGTTTGTGAAGGCATGGTTGAATGAGTCTGCTAGTTCCTCTTGGTTTGTGTCCTGACCGAAACGTTTTGTAATAAAATCTTGTGCTGAAGTTTTCTTTTTCGAGTTATTAATTCGTTTAGTGTAGCCCATGTTTGCTTCATGCTGTCGTTGTATTCCATGAATTTTTGGAAGTAATAGCGTCTTTTTGACCTGCGAATTAGTTTATTTCTTGTGTTTTTGTATAAGGTTTGTAAATGTGTGTTACTGGGTGACTTTTTGAGTTTTGTCCATAGATTTTCTTTTGCAGTAATACTATTTAGTATGTCCTCATTTATTCATGGATTGTTGTCTGTTTGTTGCCTCGTTTGTGTAGGCTTTGTTGCTTTTTTGTATATTTCTGTGAACTTTAGTTGAAAATTCTCGTATAATGTTACAAGATCGTTTATTTTAAGTAGGGAATTCCAGTCTGCATTTTTTTTACTTGGTTATCGACAATGCTCTTTAGTATGATCGAGTTTTATCGACTTTTGTGGTGGTGGGAAGAGGGTAGATAACGTAATAAAACGAAGTTGAGACAAAGTAGTGATCGGTAATTTTGACGTTAATTACTGATTGTGTATATGTATGGATGGGAGCTCGTATGTTGATATGAACAATACATGATTGTGTTAGTGAAATGTTGAGTATTTCTTCTCTTGTTGGGGAGTTAATGGTAGGGATTATGTTGTACTGACTTAGTATATCAAGATATGTGTTAGTGGTTGAAGAAGCGTGTTCAAGAGCATTTATGTTAATGTCTCCTATTAGGATGAGCCTGTGTGTTGTACGCGGTTCGATGCCGCTTAGCCATGTTTCTAACTCGTGAAGAAAACTGAGTGGATTATTTTCTAGGGATCTGTATATTATGTTTATTGTGTATTTGTATTTGATATTATGTTTGTGGCTATTTGTGATTTCCAAAATTAGTGTTTCGGCATGTTCGAAACGAGTTTATTTTTCAGTCACATTGTATTTTTCTTTGATAAATGCCACAATGCCACCTCCTCTTTTGTTTGGTCTACAAGAGTTGTAGGTTTGGTAATTACTTATGTTGTATGCGTAAATTTCTGTGTCGTTTATTGCAACTTTAGTCAGTATTAGCTCATCTATGTTTGTCATGGTATAATTGAGCTGTGTTATCAATGTAAGCCAGTGTTTTTTTATACTTCTTATGTTTGTGTGTACGATAGTGAAGTTGGTATTGGTGGAAATGTTGTCTGACCATTTCTTCAAAGAGTCAAAGACTTTGAAGTTTATATTGTCTGACTGGGTATGTTCGCCTATGTTTGAGATCTCCATTATATAGTTTTTAAGTGATTGCTAATCTTATTCTTAAGGATGGGAAGAGTTAGTTTTTATATTGGTAGGCTGTGTAGGTCGGATTCTTTTGCAATTATATAAATTCGAGTGTTTTCATTCTTTCTCATAAATATCTGCAACTCGTATATTAATAATAATAATAAAAAAACTGATAATAATAATAATAATAATAATAAAAAATAATAATAATAATAATAATAATAATAACTTTGATTCGCTTAACAGCCGTACTCTAGATGATTTTTGGTTCCGTAGAATGGTTTAAGTATGTTTTTCTAGAGATGCACCTTGATGGATGAATCTCCACCTTTAACTGTTGCTGAGAGCTGGCTCAAGGCTATCAATGATCCAAATGCACCCGGGAAGTACAGCACCAGCAAACTGCTGCCATCTTGGGGCTCCTAACCGTAACTAGGTAATTCTTTCTTTCAAAGTAAATCAATACATCTTTCTTTCGTACTGTGTCGAAACTCTGTCTTATTCCTTTGTTTGAGTTTTGTTGTCGCATCGATGCCATTCGTCAAAAGACGATTTTAAGCTATTTTGCCTATTCATTTTTTTTTTCCCTGCAGAAACAGTTTGTTTTCAGAGTATGGTCTGCTTCTTCTCTATCACTATTTATAGCTTAGAAAAATGAAGTAACACACTTTTTTATGTAGCTTAATTATCTCATTAATCCATAGTTAAAAAAATAGAGTGAATTTTGTGGCGAAGCCCTTAGCTATTCCAGAAGAAGTTCACACACCGTATGTGTAGGTGGGAAAAGCATACTTTCCTGCATTATAATATGGCTCTTCTGTTAGTAGTCCATCGGCAGAGTTCATTTCGATCACACCAACGACACATACCGGCCACTAAATTAGAAACATTTATGAAAATGTACATGAACGTCTTACGCAGAGTATATGCAAAATAATTGGTCACGTGTGTCACTACGAGTTCTAGGCGACTATTTAAGAATGTTGCTGGTCAGTAATCGTCAATAGTATTGATCACAATTGGGAAAAACAAAGGATCTTTCAGAGGGAGCAGTGGCGCACCCAGAGGGAGAAGGCAAGCGGCCCTGTTTCCCAAAGAAAAAGGAAAAAAACACTAGAAAATTTTTCAAAAAATCTTTTCCTAATTAAAATTCATTTTTTTATTTATGTTGTGTCGTGTCTTCTATTTCTATTCTACTTATGAATTAGTGATCATTGCAGATGATCAGTCATAGGTGGTATGCGATGCGTAGTGTGTATTCTCAAATTGTCTACTCAACTCGCTTCTCCCCAAGATTAAATCCTGGGGGTTTTAATCTTCGGGGTTTAATCAGTGGAAGAATAATCCATATTCCTTGTCTAAGAGGCGCAACTGCCGTCTGTGAGGAACGAGATTGCCGTCGTCTGAGAACGCTTGTACGAACAAACAGAACTTCCTATATGCAGCAGTCGACCGAAGCATTTAATGAAGGCTGTTCCCGACCCATATCTCACCGAACTATGAGCAGGGAATTGAAGAGGACTGATATTGGCAGTCGCATATCTATACGGAAACCAATGATTTCTCAAAAAACTGGAAAGTTCGTCTGCAGAGGTGTCAGGAAAACCGTGACTAGGCATCGAAAGACTGGAAAGACGAGTCACGGCATACATGGCTCTGTACCTACGGTAGGTGGAGAGCTTGACGGGAGCCCTCATGAATCAGTGAACCCAAATTGCTTTGTAAACACAACTCGAGGTTCTGGAGGTGGTGTCATGATGTGGGGTATCTTCTGTTGGTACAGAATGGATCCCGTGATATTGCTGGAAAGTCGGGTGTCCTCTAAGGAATATCTGAACATTGCTGCCTATCAAGTCCATTCCGCAATGTTGACTTTTTATCCAGCAGGTGACAGTTGTTTCTTTGACGACAATGCTACTGTCCATCGTGCAAGAATTGTTCAGTAGTGGTTCAGCGAGCATAACAGCAACTTCCACCATCTTCTCTGGTGGCTTCCCTGAAATACCAACCCGTATCTCAACTCCAATAAAAATGTATGGGACATGTTAGAAAACCAGATCTTCGAGAAAAGTCCTCTTCTGTCAGGACTGTCTGGTGAACGCCTATAGGTTACACCAAGAAGGATTGACATTTGTTTCAGGCGAGACAATATTGTGTATCATCATAATCCAGTTCAGTGATCCACGTATAGTTTACGTGAAATTTAATCACCTTCATATTTCATGTTTCTATTTTAAAGACTTGTAAAAAAATAGTGAAATTAAAAGAGCAAATTATTTACTACTTACCGGCTTATATGCAGCTCCAAAAAATACTCATCCTAATTATTAACGTTATTAATAAATTTTGATGACACTAACATTTTTTTTTTCCCCCAGAACACTATCACATTCTATCAAACCGATCTGCTATTTCGGCAATGTTTGTAATTGTGCATCATACTGTTTTTTTTTTCCAAGTTTTGAATTTCTCCAATATAACTTCCATAATAGTAAAATTAAATTTTTCAATTTTAATTATTTTATTTATCATGAACATCTAGCTTGCTTTTCTAGTTAAAATGACGCAGTCCATAGCAAACTGTACGACGCACAGTGGTCGGTTCAAATGATTCAAACCCCAACCTTTCCGTATTCTTGTTCTTTATTTTAATCGCCAAATAAGAAAGGGAATTAGTGAAGAAATGTTAATGTGTCAGAAGGTAATAATAATTATCCATAGTTGATTAAGGTTACACCTCAGTAAGGGTAAAAAGAGTAAGATTTATTTTTATTTTATTTTGTCCTTGAGAAACGGATTCTTTAAAATGCTTTTAACACTACTCATTAACAACTTTCCACTTTTGTTGCTAATTTCCCTTTTTCTCTTTATTTTTTTATTTTTTTTATATTTATCTTTGTTTCCCGGATGAAATAAACTATTGTACAGGCTACATTCAAAAGATTTTCATTCGTAACTCTTCAAGTGCAAACAAAAAAATGCATTGAGTGGTCCCTTTATTAGAAACACTGTTAGGCAGCATGATAGAACCACATGAGCCTTCAGAACAGCTTCGATATACCAGGATATCGACTCCGAGAGGATCCAGAAATATTCCATAAATATCCCATAAAGGATTTCTGTAGCTCCACCAGAAATTCCTGATACAAACATCTAGTTACGCCATATCCCGATCTTTGGGATATGGCGTAATAGATTGAATTTTTTCCTAATTACTATACACGCAGGAAATAGATACTGTCTCTCGGAGGCTATCTACTAAGTGTTTATAGCCGGTACGGGCCATATGGAATTAGCTGTATGCTTGTGAAGGATTCCATTTAACATATGGATGTTTATAATATTTTTGCCACTAATTGTATGCATATAGCTAATTTCATAGGTATTATTATTATTATTATTATTCCTGATACCTCCAAGGAGTCCGAAGACTCATCGTGGGAGGACATCTACAACTGTCTCTGCACCTAACCTCTACTACGAATCATCTCTATCAACGCCATCTGCCGCCCACCTCCAACACCACCACAACTAGTAATTTTTGTCTGTAAATTGCGTGTGTTCTAAAGGGCCGATTTGTATGTATGCGGGATGAAAAACCCGAGTTTCCGGGAGAAAAAACCCTGCTACCTCCGTATGAGATCGGCTAACTCACCTTATCCTAGGTATGCTAGTTGAACATCTCACTGTAACGAACAGTCGCTGAGCTAGTATTTTATCATTCAAAACTCTTCTAAAGGTTTTCTTTATGATCTGATTAACTGCAAAAAGAATGGTGAGGATGTAGAAAATGACTGCTAGTGGACAATTTTTAAAAATTATTTATATATTTTTCGAAATTACAGAGTGGAGCAGTAGCTTTGCAAGCGATGCGATCTTACAAACTATTATTTTCATTTCTAAACATCATTTCCTGTTTTCACTTCACGTGATTTTTTTTCATATATGATTCAATATTTCTGAAATTGTGATATATACTCCAATCAACTGTTGTCTTATTATTAGGATATTATAATACAGATCGCATTAAAATCTGTAGCGCCCTCTTCTGGCATGATATACATAACTTGTATGTAATGCCACAAGATGGCGCCACATTACAACTATCTAGATCTATCTAGAAATGAATCCTTACAAAAGTTAATTGAATATAAAAAAAAGTATATATAATATATAATATATATCAAAAGCTTCTTTCCTTTGCAAGTAAGAGGACTGTATAAATAGTAGTTAATCCGCCATTTAATGCTTTAAAATGCATTCATGGTGATTTATATATATTATAACAGAATAAGACAACAATAATAATTATGAAGAAGAAATATTTAAACATATAAATAACTACTGAATGAAGTAGGAATTTTGGGGAAAATAAAATTAAAACAAAAGTGACCAAATATTGCAAGTAACTGTCTTGCACAAATAAGAAAACCAGATATACTTCCTGGATAACTAATAAACTCTCAGACTCTGGGTGAAAGAAATGCAAAATATCTAAACTAAACTGCTTCAATATAATAATGATAATTAAATTAAATGATGACGAATTTGGCAAAAGCGCCTTATAAAATAAAGCAAAAACTGAATGGTTAACACGTCAAGCAGAAATAAGTACAGAAGAATATAAAGCAGGACTATAAAACCCTTTACGAAACAGATATAACAGCAAGCTATAAACATATATAAGTTACCATGGAAAACATTGATAGCCATATTACTAAAGACATAAAGTAAATAGAAGATATAAGTTGACTAGGAAACGTTCCAGGAGAGAGAGAGAGAAGGGGGGGGGGGAGGATCGTACATTTGCGATACCCTAAAGATAAAGAAAAAGCAGGAGATATTAGAAATAGAAAGTGAATAAAGCAATTACCCAAACAATGTCTAATAAAATACCAGGAATTAATAATATCTCTTGAGACTTGTTTAAATATGAAGGGTAAAACGTACAAAAAATATTAACACTGTTTTGGTATGATCCAGAATGACTTGATAAATAACTGTTGGAGCTATTAATGATAACCTGTTGCTTGTTGAGAGATTCCACTGACGTTTAAAGCAACAACCATTTTGTAAGCAGACAATATTAAGTCATATAAAAGAATGAACATTCTTTATAAAAGAATGTTCATACTCTAAATTATAATAAACAAACTAAAATAACACAAGCGAAATAAATGAAATATAAATAGTGTAATATTATATCAAAGAAAGAATTTGATTCTCAAAATCGCTAATTCAAACGTTTCGATTATTTTTTTAATAAACGGGAATTTCTATTTTATATGACCGATATACTATGATCCCGCCATCTTCTGGGCTAAATGAAAACTATTTATTTTTAATTATAAGAACGGCCTGCCGTATTTCAGTATACTGCATAACTAGCGTGTTTCGAAGCTGTATATATATTCAATGACAACTGATAATTATTGATAATTAGAATTTGATTATTACTATTGATGATAGAATTTGATTATTACTACTGATGATAGAATCTGAGTTTAGTAAAACCTATTTATTATTCGTTCCATGGAATTATTACAAATACAGAATTTTATTAGAATTTTTATCCAAAAACTAAAAAAAAAAAAAAAAAAAGAAAGAAAGAAAGAAAGAAAGAAAGCTATCACTTCGGTTCTCTCATCATTAAAAACTTCACTTTCCTAGATGTACTTTCTTCCCTAATCCCCTTAGATTTTAGACATTTTTCACGGGATTTTTACATCTCGCGTGGATGGGGGCTTAAAAAACAAACACGGTCGTGTGTGATTTGATCGGTTTCTCATGTTTATGATATTTCTATTTTTTGTTCTTCAAAAGAAAAAAAAAAGGTAATTGACATGGATTCTGTATTTGTACAGGGCTTAGTGTTTTCTTTTTAGCAAGAACGATCTAAATGGGTATGAAATCTATGTGGAGATAAATCCTAAAAAAACTTGCTTTCGATTCAATTGGACATGATCAGTGAAAAGTTCACCAAACATTATCTCATCCTGTCTTTATCAAATCCTTTGTTCTCTGTAATTTGTTTTCAAAAACCATTCATTTTCTTTCAAGGACTATTTCAGCGACAAAAAAAAAAAAAATTAATACACCAATTACTTATATAATGTTCACAATTCCTGGAAACGTATGTGTGTGTGTGTATGTGTCATGAGTGTTGTCAGGTGGAACCAGTTCTAATCATGGTTGTTATCAGATTCGTAGTATCCATTTAGCGTTTCCGGCAAGTGCTCAAGGCCCGTTTCAATGAGAGTTAATGGGCCAGCCCTTAGGCCTTGGGACTCAGTACTGTCCGAATCATTATTTTCAGTAAAATTTAAATGTTTTAATGAGAGGTTAAGTTCTTGACAGGGTCAAGAACTTAACCTCTTTCATCAACTGTTCCAACGACCAAAGTTTTGACTTTGGTCGTTGAGTTAGCCTGTCTCATACGAGAGGGGTTTTTTTTAACCTGGAAATTCAGGTATTTCGTCTCTTTCAGAAAAAAGCAAACCGGCCCCCGAACACACACGGATTTACAGTCATAAAATACATACTTAATCCCTCACTAAGGGGGCTCAACCAGTCCAAAGGGATGGTAGAATGAGGGGGGGGGGGAAACCACACGAATAAATGAATAAATCATTATTTATTTTTATTAATGATTAAAAAATCGCCTTTAAGGTAGTGATCAGTAAATAATCGGGGGGAAAAAAGTATTTGTTTTAAACATCACTTTGAGCAGAACTGTCCGCAGAAAATTTTCCAGGGGGGGGGGCATAGCTTGGAGACAAATAATTACATCAATACATTTTTATTTCATTATTTAATTTTTTTTTCACAAGTAGATTATAGAATACAGTATTCCATCAATACAAAAACGCATACATAATGTATATAAATTTACAATAAAAATACAATATATATATATATATATATTTTTTTTTTTTTTTTTCAAGATGCCATGTAATTTTACATAAACTTGGTTTTTAATCCTATTTCCCATGTGAGCAAACAGACAAGTAAGTCAAGTTTGCGCCTGCACGTAGTGCAAGTCTGAGCCAACTCATGGTAGTGCCACTCTAGGCAACTCGTGGCAAAGGTGGATTAAGCTGTGATCACTTTCCTTAGTATTTTTCCCTTGATGTAAAGCACATCCCCTTACGGAGATGTATGATGCTATGCATTAAAGGCAATGGTCACTACCCATACCGGTTTCGACCTTTATTGAGGTCTCATCAATGGCAGCCAGACCTGACAATAATAAGGTTGAAGTAATACAGAGCTTATGAAATTTACCTAAACAAGGTGCTTTGACCTTATTAAATAAAATCTCAGGATGAGAGACAATTTTCCTCCAAATTAATTAGTTATCTGTCAAGGCTCCAACATTATCAGAGCTAATATTTCTAAGGCACTTTTAAAAGGTCGAACCCGGTGTGGGTAGTAACCATTGCCTTTAATGCATAACATCATACATCTCCGCAAGGGGATGTGCTTTACATTAAGGGAAAAATACTAAGGAAAGTGATCACATCTTAATCCACCTTTGCCACGAATTGCCTAGAGCGGCACTACCATGAGTTGCCTCAAACTTGCACTACGTGCAGGCACAAACTTGACTTACCTGCAATAGATGAAACAAGTGTTCTATGGTTACCCCGTTTCTATGGAAACCATACTTATTTACCAGTATGGTTAGCGATGAGTAGATAGTGTTTCTTCAACATTTACGCCTATCTTATTTATATAGAAAGTATGGAGTTGAATGGAAGAAGCCAACAAGTCCTAAACATCTGACAAAAGTTCGAATTTTAACGACCATAATTTGAAAACGCATGAATAAAAAAGTATGAGAATAATCTATATTTATCAAGAATGCAGCACAAATGCAATGATTAAAAATTGAAAAAAAAAATAATAATAACTACAGGAGATATTTTTGAAAAATGCCTAATGTAAATGACTCGGTTGGCTGGTTCGAACTCCGTGCAATCATGTACGCTTATGCAATCCCTTTATAGTAAAACTAACATTTTCTTGATATAGGATGTCTTAAAAGCACAAGAAACGTATTATTAAATCATATTTTTTCTTCTTCCTCAGTTAATCCTAATAACTGCTGGGGCAGTATGTTAGTTTTGTCTAACCTTTATTATTCCTAGTGATAGCAAATGCTTTTAATCTGTTATGTTTGTAAACGATGTACATTCCTGCTACTTCCAGTTCATCTGAGACTGGTTAGTTCATCCTTCACTGAAAATGCCTCCAGAATTCGATTATTTGAATCCACTATGTCCAAACGAAGTTATATAAGACTGAACACTCCACCCGGAAGATGTTACGTATAAATCCCTTGGAATTGAAACTAAATCATGTGTCTCTCAAGTAGTAGTTCTCGATATGAAACTTTCTCAAAACAAGTTGTCTACACCTTGGTTTGTATAATGTGCTTATCACTCTATCTTTCAGCTCACTTTCCCTTCCCCCAGTTGATTAAATTCCTTCACACAAAGTGATTACTCAGCACAAAATTATGGATTAAACTGGAGATTTCGATGTAAAACAATTATGTTTGTTTTTATTAGTAACCCAAACCCTTATTTCAATTTCCAGGATATATCAACAGAAATCACCGCAGTTTCTGTTGATATATTTTAGAAGTTCTCGCTTAGGTTTTATCAGTAATAAATTGCATCTCTTGTCAAGCTTTCTGGGATTCTTTTCAATACGTTTCTTTGACTTCATTAGGATGGTACGAATGTGTGTAAATCCGTCGAGTTTTTTTATCGGGGTGCTTAAAATTCTTTCTTACTCACTCTCTCTTCATTCCACTTGAGTGAGATCGAGAAACAAATCCATTATCGATAATTCATTCCAGACATCAGGAGGAGAGAGAAGTTCTTACAGCGCTGCTTGTGTCGTAACACAAGAAAATTGATAACTCGTTGCTTTTTCGGTGATAGTAAATACCGTACAATCAAAGCACAACTTAAAAGCTTTTGCCTCGGCTGTCATAAATTTGGAAGGTATTTTAATATATTTTAACATTTAATGATAAGATGAAAAACGAACAAGAATTTTTTCTTGCTCTTTTCAAGCAAAAGTGGCATACTACTCTGTCGCTTCAATACATCTTTTTTTTACCACACCAAGTTTAAAAAAATTAGTGTTCACTCAGTTTAACTTATTTCACAATCTTCGGTCTCTTTAAGCTGCAGTTAATTTGCATTACAGCATCCAGATTCGAGGTCGAATCTGGAAGCTGATTCGAGGTCGAATTAAATAATTTATTTTTTTAATTTTTTTAATTTTTTAAATTTTATTTTAGCTTAATTTGACTTACTTTTAATTTTTAATTTAAATTAATTTAATTTTTAAATAAACTAAATCTATTGAATTAACTAAATGAATAAATAAATAATTTTCTTTTCTATTACTTGTTCTTGGTTTAATTCTTTCATAATATCTTCGTTTCTTTTGTGATCAAATAGGGTATACTTTGCAGTTTTTCTCATAAACTTCATTTCTGCTGTTGTTAATCTTTGTTTGTCTTTTTGTTTTATTGTCCAGATTTCGCTTTCATACATTAAGACCAGTAAGGCTAATGTATTGTATACTTTTAGTCTGGTTTGTTTTTGAACTAGGTTTGGTTTAAATATAGAGTTAATTACACCTGTTATTTTTAAATATTTTGCAATTTTTACGTTTATATCTTTTTCATTTTCATATGTGATCATACATCCTAGGTATGAAAACATGAAAACAGAAAGATTACCAAAACAAGCCTTAAAGTACAAGCCATTAGGAAAAAGAAAACCAGGAGGTCCTCTTAAACGATGACTTCTATGGCCGGAACAGGCCATACTAGGCCTAAATCCTTGATACGCATGATGATGATGATGATGATGAATAAATTAATTAAATTAAAGGATTAGAAAAAGTTCAGTAAACATTTCAAATCCCAACATAAATCCATCCAGCCAGTACTTCCTCTCATGCGTGGTGGTGGTTTCGATTAAAAACAAATCCACAGGAATACTGGATTGCATACGGTATACTACCATATCATAACATCATAAATTGCAATAATTAACAAAAAACTATTAGACATGCTCTGTTAGATACGAAATGTGCCTAACCGCTAAGATTTGTCTTCGTTTTTTAGATAAAAACGAATATAATTAAGGCACTTAAAATTAATGTTATTATTATTAATATTATCATCTGACCTTCATGGAGTCAAAAGACTCATCGCTGGAGATTCCACTGTCTCTCTCTCTCACACACAAAATTCAACATAGCGTGCCTTAAATACTTTCACCATCTCCGCACTCACCACTCTTAGGCAATGCATTCAAATCACCCACCACTCTTCTTGCGAAAAACAAAAAACTTGCTCCTGATTCTCTTACTCACCTTCTTATACTGCTTTCAAGGATGACCTCTTGTTCCCCCCGTGTCATCCCCTATTCTATATAAAACCCATTCCACATTAATCTGGTAATAACTCCTTAACAACTTATATGTCTTGATCATGTCCCCCCCCCTTCTAGAAACCAGCAACCACCTTGTTCAATCCTCTCTGAGTTCTATCCAACCTCTTTTCATCTTTTGCAAACGAGGTGACCAAATCTGTGCAATTATCCATATGCGGCCTGATCAGAGCCTATACAATGGAAGCAGAATCTCCTTACTTTTTACACGTCAGTATCTTTTAATTAATTTTAAATGCACGTTATAATTAATGCATTAAAAACATTATATTTCTATAACTCCACCTCTGGTGGAAGGATTTTGTCGAAATTTGATACTTGAGAGTTTAACAAAACGTAATATTTAAATCTTTATCTTGCTGCTGTTATTATTATCTTTGTTACATCAAATTATTTACAAGAAAAATTGGGATAAAGCATTTTGAAATGGAATAAAATAAAAATTTCATTCTGGATGAAATTTGGTGTCTCCGGGAATTTTTCAAGTGGTCTCATAAGACTAAAATTACTCTTGGTGGTCCATATATAATGAAGATAATCTGGAATTAGCTTTTTACTTTATTCCCCACAATCCCACAGAGATAACCTATATTATGACAGAAAGTTAGAAAATCTATTAAGATACCTTTAAATGTATTTAATATTTAATATTAATATTTAATTTTTTAATATTTAATAATATTTAATTTAATAAATGAAACCCTTAATCCTGATTTAAGATATTTTAATCATTGAAATATTTTAGCAATAAATATTAAAATAATTTTAAACATTTAACTATTTCAGCAGCATCCACATTACTGTATGGAAAGGAAGTGTGGACATTAAAACAATACGATACACAAAGAATACAAACAAGGGAAATTACATTTTTGAGAAGAACAGCGAAGTATGAATTATGTAACCACAAAAGAAATGAGGATACGTTAAAAGAATTAAGAACCAAATCTATAGGAAATAAACGAAATAAAAAGATTTTCTAAATAAATATTAAAACCAAAAGGAAAGAAAAGGCAAGAGGGTCCTGGAAAATCTATCAGAAAACAAAAGAGACCGGAATAGATCTAACGGGCCATACCCAGAAATAGTGTTACGCTATCATAATAACTTGTTTAATTTTTCATACGAAAGTATGCTTTAGAAAAGCAGAGTATACTGTATTCATTCCTTCAAAAAATAAAGAAGTAAATAAATAAATAATAGAGATTTTACGACGTCTACTATTATATACCATTGTGACCCAGATTCGAAGGTGGACAGAAAAAAAGGAAGAAAAAAAATAAGACATTCGGATTCATACAGAATTATTGCTTTAAATAAATTAAGAGAGAGCCCAAAGGGGGGTTGGAGGGGGGGGGGGAATCAGTTATTCCTTTCCTGTCTACATCGATCTTTAGCGTAACTCTACGACGCACCTCACTTCATCGTTGGCTGTCTGGATGTTTTCCGAGACACGCGAAGTACTTCGATGTAACACGTGAAATCCTCGTGATCCCAGCTATTCTCCCGCTTCCATATCTGCAGTCGGAATAACTCGTTACTTATTTAGAATCTCTTGTTTTTTTTTTTTTTTTCCTCGTGTACAGCAGCAGCAGCCTACTGAATCCTTTTTGCCAAGGTCACTCCTCTCGCCACTCAGCGAGATACAACAAGGTCAGCCTTCGCACTTACGTCAAAGAACCCACTCGCTGTCTTTTACGGAAAAGAAAACACGATCTTCTATACGACGCATGAAAGGAATCCGTGGCTAGCAGCACATTGTGCAGCTGTATTTCACGTGTTCGAATCATTTCTTCCGGAACGGACTAATGATTAAAAATATTCACTAACTGTCTAGCTTTCGGAACGTCATATCTCCCCTTTTAACCCTTCCTCGTCCTACAGACTACCTTAAAAATTAGGTCAAGCCGTACCAGACACAAATGTAGCTTCCGTATTGTGTCTACGACCTGTTGTTTCGTAATAAAACACAATGAAACAGGAAACAGAGCTTCACAGATCCGCTTTTGGAAGAGGTTAATGTAAACACAGCAGGAAAAACTCGTGTGAAATGTTTGAAGAGTGGAATCAACTCTAACAGACGTCCAACTTTGATACTGTGTGGCACAAGAGTACAATACAGTGTACTGGCAAACGTTTTCAAATCACTTAGTGTATTGTTTATCACAGGCTTTTATTTTCATTTAGTTTGTAGTAAATGAATTTCATTCATTAGTCAAATTTCATGTCATTTAAACATCTCGAGTGGTGTGCTTCAGTAGCATCAGTGATGTTCATTCTGGTTGATCCATTTATGGAATTCTTGAGTTCTTTTAACTGATAGTTGTTTTATTTTGTTTTTTTTTAAAGCTAAAACCGAGACATCGGCATCTTGAAATAATTGTGACTTATGTTTTGTACGAAAAAAAAAAAAAACCGTATATCAAAAAATGAGCCAATTACTGTGAAGACAGAATTAGCTACAGTTTGGAAGCAGCTACTTGATCGACGTTATTCAGCTGACGAACACTATAAATACCTAGGAATATTAGAAGCCAACGATATTCTCCACTCGAAAGTTAAACAACAGGCAGCATCAGAATACATTAAAAGAGTTAGAAATATTCTGAAAACAAAACGAAATGGATTAAACACAATTAGAGCAATGAATTCTTGGGCTATACCAGTGATCCGATACACAGCTGGCATAATAGATTGGACAAAAGAAAACCTGGACAAACTGGACCGCAAAACTAGAAAACTAATGACTATACATCATACATTGCATCCACGAAGTGATGTTGACCGGTTGTACCTACCGAGGAGGATAGGTGGATAGGGTCTGCTGCAAGTGAGACAGACTTTGGAAGAAGAAGAAATTGGTTTAAGAAATTACATCGACAATAGCTCTGAGACAATGCTTCAAGCAATTACACAAGAGGGCCTTCTTAAAGCAACAGGAAACAAATCCGATTATAAAAAGGAACAACAAAACATCCAATATGTACGCTGGAAAAATAAACCCTTGCATGGCCAATTTCTTAGAGATACTGAGGGAAAAATTGACGTGAACAAGACACGGCAATGGCTTCAACACGGATACATTAAAAAAGAAACAGAAGAATTTATTCTAGCAACATTACAAACAGGCATTACAAACTAATGCAATCAAAGCAAAAATTATGACCATTAATAATAACAGCAAATGCAGATTATGCGATCAGAAAGATGAGACTGTAGAACATCTAATCAGTGCCTGAAGCAAGATAGCTCAAACCTACAATAAATACAGCCATGATCAAGAGGCCAAAATAATTCATTGGCATGTATGTAAAAAAATATGGCTTTCATACATCTGATAACTGGCGGCAGCATAAAATAGAGACTGTATTGGAAAACGAAACAGCAAAAATTCTCTGGGACTTTCGAATACAAACTGATCGGGCGTTTGGAACACAATAGACCTGACATCACAATTATCGAACATCGATAAATTTGGATTATCGATATTGCAGTACCCAGTGATAACAACATTAACAACAAAGAACTGAAAAAATTACTAAATATCGAGATCTGGCAATCGAAGTTGGCCAGCCATGGCTTAAACACACCAAAGTCATCCCAATAGTTATTGGTGCAATTTCAAAGAAGCTGTCCAACTATTTACAGCAATTAAAAATCAGTGAAGTGACCCCATATGACCTACAAAAAACAGCATTACTTGGAACAGTCCATATTTTACGACGCTACCTGACGGACTATTCTTAGATTCTTGGATAGAATCTGAATTGTTCTGAATCACCAGTCAAATTTTTATTTATATGATATCTTGTTTTGACTGTGTATCAATTATTATTATTATTATTATTATTATTATTATTGGTGTTTGTGTTAATACTATTGTTATTTTTTTGAACCAACTTTCTGCTATCGCAAAATTTGGCTCATATTTTTAAGTATGAGATGTGTTTTAAGATATAACACTTGTACTGATTTATTTATTATTATTTAGCTGTTCAAAATTGGTTAATTATTGTGAATTGAGGAAGTATTTCTCATAGAATTTTACTTTCTATCCTTCTTCTCGTACACTACTTTTATTTTAGTCCGACTGTACCGAAATTCTCAAAAGATCTTGAGAAATACTTGCTCAGCACACTGCTCAACCTGTAGAGAAGTCTTCGGAGAATAATAATAATAAAAATGAGAAGAAGTAGACGAGGAAAAAATATATATTAATATATATATAGAATCAGAATCTAGCTATGGTACTTCACTTAAGATTCTTGTTGACACAGAAATCGACCAACATAAGTGATTTCAGATTAAAGCTAATTCGTATGAACGCTGATATAAACAAACACAGATGAGCAAGATATCCTCATGCCTCAGTTATTTCATCGATCATTTCTTTTCGAGTTTTTATCTATCACAAAACAATTCTAAATAATTACTCTTGCAAATTTTATTTTGGTGTAGTAAATGCTTTCATTATTATTGTTGTTGTTGTTAATTATCATTATTATTATTAAGCAATAAATAAAAATGCATTTGTCCTTTCTTTTCCTTATTTGGCATATGTTCGGATTAGTACCTTCATTATATAACAGGGGTGTTCAACCCGTCGATCGCGGAGCGATTTTTGGTCGATCTCTTGTGTATTCCTCCTTACTTACAAATTTAATTAAAACTGAAAACATAATATTTTATTTATCATTATTTTGTATTATTTTTAACTCGCTTTAAGTATATTGCTATTGTTTATTTATTTTTCGTTAAAATTGTCAAAGTAATTTTCTTATAAGTCCGAGTAAATTAATTAATTTGGATCAGTGGAAGTCAAACAGCAAGCCGAGTGAATACGATTATAAGCAAAGTGTAAAAACTCGATTGTAGCTTAAATATTAAATATTCCAAAGCACATTACATCGATTTTTGCTTAGGTTAAGTCCCATGTGAATATTGTAAAAAATAAACTTTGTTTGTCTCGGTATAGTTTGTATTAGATGTTTTTATAAATAACTCTTTTGAAGCTAACTGTATAAACTGCTTTAATAAGAATATGTTAGAGAGTTAAAAACAAAGGCAATGTTTTTTGTCGCCGAAGCTGTACATGGCTGCATTAGAAAGATTGTTATTGAAACTTGCATGTATGAGAAAGGCTTGCAGGCTCTAAGTGTAAACATCTCCGAAGTCAGTCAGAAAGAGTACAAACAACTTTCCGATGGGTGGCAACTTACAAAACTTATCAAAAGAAAGCGGAGGAGAACAAAAGGCGTGCCGAACTTGAAACTTAAGATGAAAGACTCATACCGATTCTTTGGGGGTTGCCAAACTTCGTGCGTGGTCTCAGAGGAGGCCTGATAAAAAGGGACTGAAGCAAGCAGAAGGGGGTCCCGATTCCAGAATTGCTGTCAAAGAGGAGGCCCACCCAGTCCAGAGTCGCCGTCAGAGGGACTGCCTGGTCCAGAGTCGCCGTCAGAGAGAGACTGCCCGGATGCACGTTGCTTGAGAGAGGAGTTTCCCGCTTCCAGAAAGGAGCCTCTCGGTTCGAGACGTCGCTAGAGAGACTACTTCTAGGCTTGCAGACAAGGTTTCAAATTGCCGAAAGGAAGAGTTCCAATTGCCAGAGAAAAGTTTCCAGGCCAGGTTAATGTCAGACATTCACCAGTGTGTTCATTGATTTGCTCAGTTAATGGTATTTATTCGCATGGTATTTCAAGATTATTCAAGTAAAAAAGAACTTTTGAAAATTATACCATTATTGGGAAGGCTTAGGGGAGAAGACATTTTTTCGGCATTTGATGAATTTGTGAAGCAACACAAACTTCCACTTTTTAAACTTGTGTCTATTACTACTAATGGTGCTCCTGCAATGATAGGTAATAAATCAGGCTTCATTTCATTATGTAAAAACGATGACAAATATCCAGATTTTTTAACGTACCACTCTATTATTCACCAAAAAGTGCTGTGTAGTAAATGATTAAACACAAAAGATGTTTTCGATATTACATTTAAAATTGTAATTCTGTTCGAGGAAAAGCCCTGCAACGGCGATTATTTAATTTACAGGCAGATGATGATAGTAGTAGGGGGAGTCACTTCTGACCATATCAAGATAAGATAAGAAATCGTGACGTGATTGGTTGACGTCAATGTGGGCGTGGCTTCATGGGTTTGGAATGTTAGGAATTTCGCTGTGGGCATATGTGTCAATGGCTTCAGTTGTTGTGTTTTGGTTCGCATATGGAATTATGGGTGATGGTAGAGATAAGGATTCGTGTTGTGATTGGTGGTGCACTAGTGACAAGATGAAGATCAAGATAAGATAACCAATCGTGACGTGAATGTTTGTTGTTATGAGATGTAGATAACTGACGTCATTTGTTATTTGTAAATAAATGACGTCATTTGTTATTAGTAAATAAGTGACGTTGTTGTTTTGAATGGAAAAGGGAGATATATTAGAGATAAGGATTTGTGTCGTGATTGGTGGACATTTTAAACCAGATCAAGATCAAGATAAGATAAGGAATTGTGACGTGAATGTTTGTTGTTGTCAGATGAATATCAGTGACGTCATTGTTAGTTGTAAATAAGTGACGTTATTGTTTTGAATGGAAAGGAAGATATATTAGAGATAAGGAATCGTGACGTGAATGTTTGTTGTTATTGATTTTGGAATTTCGCTGGGGCCCTCGTTCGTCTGGGACATCACGTGAATAATTTAATTATATATACCAATGTAACTCAAATACACTTTTTTTTTCTTCTATAAATGATTGTACTAATTTTCCAATACATTTTTGGGGTTTTCTTTAATGTTAAAGGGTGGGAATTCTTAGAGTACGTCGTGATGGCCATTGTGATTAGGTTTTCTGAATAATTAATTATACTTGTGTCCCTTAAACACACACACACACACACACACACACATACACATTAGACATGAAAAGTCGTTAATATATCCATGTTGGTACTTTAATATGTATCCTATGATTATTCTTATGAAAAAAAAAAACTATTCAATATTAGAATTACGCTTACCAAAAAACATACGAACAGTGATTATTGTATTACAATTATCAATTGTTATGTTCAAGTTAAAAAAAAAAACTTACATTTCTTTCCAGAATGGGAACATCTTGGTACTATCTAGGTTTTCTGAATATTCCAAATTGTTGATTAACATATATTCACAGAACACAAACACGTCTGAAAAGACATTTCACTTTTTCATTATAGGTTACTGTGGCTAACATATATTCACACCACAAAACACACAAAACATAGGAGTTGAAAGATATTTCTGTAAATAACCAGAAAAGCTAGTGGACTACTTAATTTACTTTAGTATCCGATTGGTTCTCTGTATTAATTCTTTCCCACTGTTGCCCAAGCTTGTTGGGAAAGTCAATGCACCGTTTTGTTTAGGGTAAGTGTTATTTTCGGTTTCGAATTCCGATTGCTGTTAGAGTATGGAATTCCGACAAGTGAAATTATTATTTTTTTTTTTCAAATTGATTGGTTATTTTCTGTATTTTACTTTTAAAGGTCATATTCTAACAGAATAACTGAGCAAAATTAATAAATATATAAAGTATATGTGAATTTATTTTCCAACACTGAATATTTCTCATTAAGTCTTATCTTAAAGTTGCCCAAGCTTGGTGGGAAAGTCTATGCGCCGTTTTGTTTAGGGTAAGTGTTATTTCCGGTTTCGAATTCCGATTGCTGTTAGAGTATGGAATTCTGACAAGTAAAATTATTATTTTTTTTTTTCAAATTGATTGGTTATTTTCTGTATTTTACTTTTAAAGGTCATATTCTAACAGAATAACTGAGCAAAATTAATTCTGAATATTCTAAATTGTTGATTATTAACATATATTCACAGAACACAAATACAAGTCTGAAAATTGCAGTTCACTTTTTCATTATAGTTACTGTGGCTAACATATATTCACACCACAAAACACACAAAACATAGGAGTTGAAAGATATTTCTGTAAATAACCATAAAAGCTAGTGGACTACTTAATTTACATTACTATCCGATTGGTTCTCTTGTATTAAGTCTTTCCCACTCTTGCCCAAGCTTGGTGGGAAAGTCTATGCGCCGTTTTGTTTAGGGTAAGTGTTATTTCCGGTTTCGAATTCCGATTGCTGTTAGAGTATGGAATTCTGACAAGTGAAATTATTATTATTTTTTTTTTCAAATTGATTGGTTATTTTCTGTATTTTACTTTTAAAGGTCGTATTCTAACAGAATAACTGAGCAAAATTAATATATATATATATAAAGTGTATGTAAATTTATTTTCCATCACTGTATATTTCTCATTAAGTCTTATCTTAAATATATCTCACTTATCCGCTCGCTGTTTGTGTACATAGGTGAGAAATCGTGTGTTTTGGTTCGAACTCTTGGTTTCCATGTTTTCCATTTTTCCGGAAATAACACTTACCCTAAAGAAAACGGCGCACAGACTTTCCCACCAAGGTTGGGCAACAGTGGGAAAGAATTAATACAGAGAACCAATCGGATACTAAAGTAAATTAAGTAGTCCACTAGCTTTTCTGGTTATTTACAGAAATATCTTTCAACTCCTATGTTTTGTGTGTTTTGTGGTGTGAATATATGTTAGCCACAGTAACCTATAATGAAAAAGTGAAATGTCTTTTCAGACGTGTTTGTGTTCTGTGAATATATGTTAATCAACAATTTGGAATATTCAGAAAACCTAGATAGTACCAAGATGTTCCCATTCTGGAAAGAAATGTAAGTTTTTTTTTTTTAACTTGAACATAACAATTGATAATTGTAATACAATAATCACTGTTCGTATGTTTTTTGGTAAGCGTAATTCTAATACTGAATAGTTTTTTTTTCATAAGAATAATCATAGGATACATATTAAAGTACCAACATGGATACATTAATGACTTTTCATGTGTAATGTGTATGTGTGTGTGTGTGTGTGTGTGTGTGTGTGTGTGTGTGTGTTTAAGGGACATAAGTATAATTAATTATTCAGAAAACCTAATCACAATGGCCATCACAACGTACTCTAAGAATTCCCACCCTTTAACATTAAAAAATACCCCAAAAATGTATTGGAAAATTAGTACAATCATTTATAGAAGAAAAAAAAGTATATTTGAGTTACATTAGTATATATAATTAAATTATTCACGTGATGTCCCCGACAAACGAGGGCCCAAAGAAATTCCAAAATAAATAACAACAAACATTCACGTCACGATTCCTTATCTTATCTTGATCTTGATCTGGTCAGTAGAGTCCCACCAATCACGACACGATTCCTTATCTCTAATATATCTTCCTTTCCATTCAAAACAATAACGTCACTTATTTACAACTAACAATGACGTCACTGATATTCATCTGACAACAACAAACATTCACGTCACAATTCCTTATCTTATCTTGATCTTGATCTGGTTTAAAATGTCCACCAATCACGACACAAATCCTTATCTCTAATATATCTCCCTTTTCCATTCAAAACAACAACGTCACTTATTTACTAATAACAAATGACGTCATTTATTTACAAATAACAAATGAGGTCAGTTATCTACATCTCATAACAACAAACATTCACGTCACGATTGGTTATCTTATCTTGATCTTCATCTTGTCACTAGTGCACCACCAATCACAACACGAATCCTTATCTCTACCATCACCCATAATTCCATATGCGAACCAAAACACAACAACTGAAGCCATTGACACATATGCCCACAGCGAAATTCCTAACATTCCAAACCCATGAAGCCACGCCCACATTGACGTCAACCAATCACGTCACGATTCCTTATCTTATCTTGATCTTGATCTGGTCAGAAGTGACCACCCTACTACTGATGATAGGGAACTTCTGTTGTACAATAATGTTTGCTGGCTCAGCAGAAGTCAAATTTTAGAAAGATTTCTTGTATTAATTAACGATATAAAAATTTTTCTTGATGAAAAAGGAGATATTTATCCACAATTGAGTGATTAAAGATGGTTGTTACACTTATCATTTTTAGTAGATTTCTGTACGCAATTAAGCAATTAAATTTAGAGTTACAAGGTAGAGATAAAAATTTAATTGACGTGTTAAGTTCAATAAAAACTTTCCAACAATACTTACTTTTTGAGGAATATGAAGAAACAAAGAATGAGACTCTAGAACAGCTTAAAGAATTTAATGAGAGTCTTAGCAAAGTGATGTGTGGGAATATGACTCGTGTAGATGAATTGGATGGAATGCAACTTGCTATTCAAGCAGCAATCAGTAAAGCATTCAAAACTCCAGAAGTTATTTCCATGTTTGCGAAAAAACAGCCTGGGCAGTTAAGAGAAAGATTAGCTGAGCTACAACTCTTCATAATTTTGTTAATACTTACTTTTATTAAAGAAAAATATAAATGACCGCGAATTTAGACATCTCTCATATTTATTAACATTTTTTGAACAAAAGCAAGAAATGCTTCGCTATGATTTAAAAGAATTTATTCGTGAAATAGAATGAGCTGAGGAGGAAATAAATTCAAGATTTACAGATTTTAATAAAACTGAAACGATTGTATCTTTTATCAATAATCCATTTCAAGAAAACTTGAACATCACAGAAATTTCAAATAAAATTAGTGGGCTGTTTGATATAAACCAAGCTAAAGTAGAACTTGAGATAATAAACTTTCAGAATAGTTTACATTTAAAATCAATAAACAATGAAGTCATTTGGAAGTATGCACATGAAAAGTTCCCAATATTAACTGATATTGCGCGAAAAATTCTGTCGTGTTTCGGATCGACATTCTTGTCAGAATCCGCTTTTTCAAATATGACCGTCATAAAAAATCAATTAAGAAACCAAATTACAAATGATCATTTGGATGATTGTCTGCGATTGGCCCTTCTTCATATCAACTTGACTATGAAAATATTGCGAGGTCCAAACAATGCCAAATTTCACATTAACTTTTTTTTTTTTTAATCAACCAGCATTTCCTGTAACTTGTGAGTTTGTAATCCATCTGTTGTATTTTCTAACTTTGGTTTTCCAAAATAGAGAAATAAATATTTTATTCCAATATTTTTTTTTGTTGTATTAAAATAATTAAATGATAAATAAATTTTTAAATACACAAATAAAGGTTTTAGTTGTGTATTTTTTTTTAGTTGTTTATTTGTGCGTAATCAGATATCAGGTTGGGGGAACGTGATCTATATAAGAGAGTAGATCGCCGAATAACTTTTTACAGAAAAGTAGCTCGCGTAGTAAAAAAAGGTTGAACACAACTGGTATATAATATCATTTTACTAATATATAATTAATAATAAAAAAACGAAAACATATGTAATGCATTTTGATATTGCACAAAGGTTTCAGTTACATTTACCCACAAATGACAAATTCCAATACCAAATTTTAATTGCAGAATTATTTCACTGAAATTTGCAAACCAAATATATTTTTATAATTATTTGTGCTTCTATCCAGAAGAGGAAGATTGACTTTTTCCCACGCCTACAGTTGACTGAGACCATTCATCCCGATTAAAAGTAGAAGTTCGCGAGCCTGCGAAGTATTTAAAGACAAGCAATTATAATGATTACCAAATATGCATTTATTTTTCTTTGCTGTTCCATTTTACTGAATATAGTTTAATAGGTTAAATATTTTAATCACCTTAAATTCCCCCCCCCCCCCCTCTTCCTCCAAAGTAAGCACTGCATCCATTGTATATTTGCACTACCGGAGCTCGGTCAGTAGGATGCTCTTTGGTTGCGCGAATAACGTGGTTTTTTTTTTTTTTTTTTCACCTTCAGGTGAGTTAGCCTGTCTCGTACAGAGGTAGAGGAGAGAAGGTTCATAATACGTTGTCCTAATTGAGCTACTCTGAGCCGCTTTTGGCCGTAATCTCAAACAATTATAGCACATTCGTGTGGGCCATATAACATTTGCTCTTCGGGTTGGAAGGCCTCCGATTCGAATGTCTTCTAAGATGCGATAAATCTTTATAAAGTCTTTTCAACTGAAGGTGAGTTAGTCAATCTCAGATGATGGAAGCGTTTATTCTGCCACAAAACCTACGAACTGGCCTTAGAACACATTCAGTATATAAAAAAACTGTCCTTAGTTTCTTTTTTCAGTAATTTCAATGAAATCAAGCATGAAACGTTATGAATTTAGTTATGAATGAAGCAGGCACGAAATAGAATATTTTGCAACTGATCAAGATGACTTTGCATGTTTCTTACCACTCACAGGTGTTAAAAAGAATTGCCAGAATAAAGAAAGTTTTGTTTCTTATTAAGTGCAAGGTAATGCCCTTTCTCAATGAGGTCTATTATCTTTCTCAATGAGGATTAATATTAATATTAGTACGCTAATATGATAATTAATATTCCAACCATAATATTTTATAGAATGCAAAAAATTATCAACCCTATTACATCATTCTCGCAGCGTTTTCAGTAAACTAAGAAAGAAAGAAAAAAGCAAATATTTAGACTGTTTTTAAATCATCTATCACCTCATTGGGACAGTCCCTATTAATTTACTTGTAATCAAAATAATAGCACATGCTTTTCACGAGATCTCTACATGACTTTCTAGCTGAAATAGTTTATAAACTTGCAAGAAATCTTTTTAAGTGCATTCGTTACACAATTCGAAGTGATAAGAACGCGTGTTATTTTTGGCAACCTGGAATTTATTTGTGTAAACACTTCGCGAAGGTTGTTGTATTCCCCTTTACCTCACAGTTAAACGTACACACGTCAGACACCTACGTGCTAAGAATAGGGGGTAAAAGTGATTTCTGTAATGGCTCTCAAAAACAGACGAGAGATCATGTAGTGGTAAAAGTTACAGTACTGTGAACAAAAGAAGAGAAGAGTGAATGTAATTTTAGCATCTACTCAGCGATAGCATAACTGTAGCTACCATAGTTGATTGCGCGATGGTCACCTTGTTCGCACTTATCTGACGCTGAGGTGAGGTCATGGAAAGTTTCGTGACTAAACGAAATGTTAATCGGATATTTCCATTATTATTTTTGTCTGTTTTAAAACACAATAGGCTTTTACGTTCTCTTTTTTATTAAAAAAAAAAAAAATATATATATATATACACACACACACACACACACACCAGCCAATGTGGATGAAATAGTGACACCAAATTTCACTTCTTATCCATGTTATTCAATGGGTTTTAGAGCTTCGTATCCAGATTTATCAGGACGTCTATAGACGTCCAGTTGAGGGGGAGGGTTCAGTGTAAAAATCATAGCTCCTCTGACAATGACCCACTAATTTATTCACTTAAAAAACAAAAAAATAGGAATAAAATAAAGAAAAAGTACTTTTACATGAGTTAAACACGAATACCTTCCACCAAATAACAGACCCTATCGATTGCGCTGCAGAGACGAGAGATGTCAGTGAACGTTCCTTGTAATGTTAGTGCACGTTCCTGAAGCTGTTCCCAGGAGTTAACTGATCAATACGTAGACTTCTTTAAATAATTAATGAAAAAAAAGGGCTTTTTTCCATTTATTATTATTTTTTATTTCCATCTAATACAATGCAGACTTGAAACTTAGTTAAAAGCAGAAAATTCCAGTTTGTAGAATAATGTTTAAGATCAAATGTATCCGTAGAGCTGTTAGTGGTAATAACAACCCCTTTAGCTAGAACAAAAAAAAATTGTGTCGTAATAAATGTTATTTTTTTAAAATTTTGTTTTTACAGTTTAGTCGTGCTTGAATTTGCGCATGCAGCCATAAATATTAAAAATTTATTTATCGATTGATGTATTTATTTATTTAAGGAATCTAAACCTTAACTAATCGGCTTCCTTGCCGAATTTATCGATTACAAATGACAATTTCCTAACCGTCTTGTGAGGAATTAGACCTCACTGTTCGATTCTTGTGGTGGGATGAAGGTACAAAAAAAAAAAAAAAAAAAAAAAAAAATCAAACGAAGACTTAAAGAAGAGTATGGCGATACTTTTGCCTCAGCGAAATATATGCGAGCGAAAAATGGTTGGTGTAGATATGTCCCTAATCGGATAATCCACTCTACACATTTCATTGCTGCAAATCACTGTTGCCAACTCAATTAGTATCGATGATGCCTTTTTTGGTGGGAAAGACCTGGATCGAATCCCGTGAACGATGGGAACTGAGATTATTATTATTTTTTTTTTAATGTTTCTTCCAGAAACTTCGTTTTTTCGTTCTACAAAACGGGGAAACCAGCCAGAGGAAACATGTACACATAATTAACAAACATAGTACATTGACAACAGTCTTAGCTGCTTCTGCCATAACTGCATACGATCCAACAACAATAATTGAGCAAAACAGCTAATTAGTCAAGGTCAAACACCTCGCTTAAATAACAACACAGTTTGGGTGTTTACAAGTGATTGCGCATTCATCAGAAAATACGCAGCAGTTGTAAACATGTAAACATTCATCAGCAGATTGGACATTCATCTTTCTTATCCCCAATCGGTAAAAAAAAAAAATAATAAATTAAATAAAATAAATTAAAATACTGTGAAAATTATCTTACTTAATTTCTTATATTGATACATGATATAAAAAAGAATAATAATAAAAAAAAAACTAGACCTCTAATATTTTTTTTTTTAAATCTCCAATTCTGTTTCAGTAATTTACCAGTAGATATACTTACATATCATACGTATCTACGGTAAACAAGTCGATGTCCGCTCCAGACTAAACGAAGTTCAAAAAATGTCACTCTGTGTGATAGACTACATCAACAAAGCATGAAAAAAATATGCAATATTCAGTTACTATTAGGATGGCAACCTCTGCATCTTTAAACATATAAACAATTCACAAACACGTCCTAGTACAACCAGAAGAATAACGTGCTCTTTGGTTGGAAGGGCTTCGATCTGAATCCCACCTGGGACGCAAAGAACATAGAGAAAATCCATGTTCTCTGATGTGTCCATAAAATCGGCTGAAAATAGATTACTCTTCCTTCTTTAGCAAAAAAAAAAAAAAAAAAAAAAAAAAAAAAGAAATGAAGAATAATCGCAAAGCTGTTAGAATAGCAGAAAATCGTGTTATTAATCTAGAGATTAAATGGGAATTGAAATATATTTTTCAGATTATAATCTACAAATTATATTTCAATCTCAATCTAACCTTGGTAATAAAACTTGCCTGAGAAGAAATAGGTGATGGGAAAAAAAGTTTACAAAAAATAACAGAATAGAGCCGATTACCGACGAATTTCAAATATAACCCACTAAATGAGGTTTCAAGTTAAGGTACTAAAAAAAAAAAAATTAACTTCACAATATCTTGGAATTTAATGTCACCATTTATCTTTTAAGTGGCATCTTTTGCTTTCATAACACCGCGTAGTCACTGATCAATTTCGCGTAACTTTTGTTCGCCAGTTTCATAAAGTACTTCATAAAAAAGAATAAAAACAAAACTAAATATCAACATCTGTTGACTCAAGCATTTACTGTACCAAGAGAGTCATACAACATTGTAATTTCTTTTCTAGAAATAATGCTGCTCATTAGTGTGTCTAATTAATTTAAAGTGTTGCTTCAGTATAAAGAAAAAAAAAGTTACTATACAAAATATATAAGTAACAAAAACGTATATTTTGAAATTCTACTGACCTAAAGCGTTTTATTTACAAGATGCCTAGAAAAGTGGGACCTGCCGGCTTCACAATTCATTCTACTTACGCTGACTTCTTGACGCAAACTTTTCCCATTGACAGAAGAGAAAATTCAAGGTCACGGTGGCGACCTTCAATCCAACTCTGACAAATGAGTAAAAATATATGGAAGTTACAAAGCAGCTTATATGTCAGAAAATTTGCACTCACAAAAATCATTCAGGCAATAAATCGCATATTGTTACGTAGATACAACATGAAGAAAGAAAAAAAAATGCAAATCATCGTATGACATAACATTATGTGATTGAGGACCGATGACTAATTGCAATTGTACAGGTAGAAAGCGTCGCCATATCAACCGTGAAACACTGAAACACGAAAGATAATCATAGCTCTTTGAGAATAAAATATAAGTCATTCAAAAAAAAAAAGATCTCATTTGTAATTTATCTAAAATCGTGCATTTTGTAAATTCTTTTGGAACATGTATCTCGTTGTCGTGAACTAGGGATGTAACCACTTAGTTTCTCGAAGCTAATATTAACAGTAATACTTTAAAATCTTCGAGTCGAAATCCAAAAGTGCATCTTAGAGAAGTCATACTTAAAAAAAAACAAAAAAAAACAAGAAGACTTCTCGTTCTCAATGTCAAGAAAATTATTTGATTTGTTCTTCTACAAACATTATTCTCAAATTCCTTCAATGGTTTTAGTTGCTCTTTCTACTGACTTGTTCATTTTTTTTTCGTAAGCATTTACATGGAAAATATTTTTTCTTTAATTCAATACAAAAAAAAAAAAAAAAAAAGCCAGTGAATGACTATGTGGGCCGACAAAATATCTAAATATTAGCGAATGATCTCGTGTTGATAAATCGTTAACAGACCTCTTTTTTTTTTTTTTTTTTTTTTTAACAGAACGAAATTTTTCCAAATGTAGAGTGTTTCCCGTTGATTATTTATCTATATTATTTAAATTAGATTATTATATTTTTATTAGAAAAATAACAATGTTGAACTTAAGTATTTTTAATGGGAACTGATGATAAGATGTATTACATGACGCAGTATACTATTATAAAAAAAAACATTCCACTAGACTCAATTACTTCATTTCCACATCTTAGTTATTCGTTTTTTTTTTTTTAATTTTATTAGAAAAATGTGTTTCCAAAGAAGAAAACAAATCATGGGTTATTTATATCTTGCAAGATTTGAAATCTTTCAGGAAGAGCTCTTTCTTGCCAACGCCTTGTGTCACATTAAGTGAAAATTCTTCTAATAAAGACCTAATTTTTGCAAGTCCTCTTTCTTTTATTCAATAAGTTTACTTAGATTCATATCTTAAAAAGGATATCCTGAAAGATTTGAATAACAACCTTGGTTAAATCAATATCTTTTCAAGTGTTCTGTTGTACACTTATAACGTGAAGATTTCCGTGGACTTTAGCAAATAAATATGCACCTGTGGATTTTTTTTGAAATATTTTCTATAAAAGCGTAGCTCACCTGTTTATTATAGTTGTGTTAGCAGACTTACACGTACAACTTCCGTTTTGAATTCCATGAAAGCTATTCAATCACCGTAGTCCTCTACAGTATGTAACCACGTGCGAAGCTAATAACTGCTCTTGGCAGTCAGCACAGGCAGCATTTCTGTTGAATTTAAACGAATTGATGCAGTTTATAGCTTGTCGTTAAAAAAGAATATAACTTTTAAAAAAAGAATGTTTCAAAAATAATGAAACATCATAGCGAGATATTAATGCCAAGTAACATACTGACACATATGGTACAACATATAGACTTGGTCATAATTTTTACTCATTTGTGGTAGTTGGCGTGGAATATTATTATTAGTATTAAAAATCCATGGAGTCAAAAGATTCATCGAGGTTGGTCCCACTGTCACACACACACACACACACACACACACACACACACACACACACACACACACACACACACACACACACACACACACACACACACACACAGTTTATTATACTGTGCCTTAAATATGTTCACTGTCTCCGCACTCATCACACTCTTGGGCAATGCATTGCAATCACTCACCACTCTCCATGCTCACACTTTCCTTATAGAGCTTCCAGGAATGACTTCTTATTCTCTCCCTTAACAACTTTTACGTTTCATATCCCCCTCGTCCTCCTCCTCTTCCTCCTATTCATCAGTTTATACAAATTGCATTTTCTTAATCTGTCTTCATATTCAACATTACACAAACCAGAATTCATCTTAGTCAATCGTCTCTGGACACTTTTCCATACATCTTTTTTTAAAAAGAAGTTACAGAATCTGTGCATAATACTAATCTATATGTGGCCTGATCAAAGTCTTATATAATAGAACCATAATCTTCTACAAGTCAGTAGAGGTACCTCCACATCATTCCCATTATTGGTGTCTGTCTTCCCAATTTTAGCAATATCCCCCAAATTCTAGTTTCTTGTCCACAATCACTCCCAGGTTTCTCATACGCTCTGCCTCATTCTCCAAGATATTTTCACCAATTGCGCACTCTACATTCCATCTTTGCTTCCAAATTTCAAAACATTACACTTCGCAACATTGAACTGAAAACCCCACTAAGGTACCCATTCAGCCAGTGCATTCAAGTCCTCTTACAAAGCCACAGCATCCACTCTACTCCTGATTACCCATATATATGAATATATATATATTCATATATATATATATATATATATATATATATATATATATATATATATATATATATATATAGAAAGTATTTTACCTTGGGTATAATAAATGTTAAAAATACCAAGCAATTTTAAACCTGGTTTTACTCCATTTCACAAGTAGTAGTGCAAGACCAAGGCAACTCGTGGTAAAGGTGGCATAAGCTCTGATCACTAATCTTAATATTTACCCTTAATGCCAAAACACATCTCCAAGAAGGGGATGCATGATGTTTTGTATTAAAGGCAAGGGGCCACTACCCAGACTGGTTTCGATCTTTGGAGGAGATATATCTCCTCCAGAGATTTTTATTTAATAAGGTTAAAACACCTTATGGCAACTTGTTCTGGTAAAATACTTATAAGCTCTGTATTACTAAATCTTAGTATTTCTAGCCTAGCTCCCACTGATGAGACCTCAATAAAGGTCGAAACCGGTCTGGGTAGTGGCCCCTTGCCTTTAATACAAAACATCATGCATCCCCTTCTTGGAGATGTGTTTTGGCATTAAGGGTAAATATTAAGATTAGTGATCAGAGCTTATACCACCTTTACCACGAGTTGCCTTGGTCTTGCACTACCTGTAGGATCAGCTAGACTTGCATCACTTGCAGGCGCAAACTTGACTTGTTTGTCTGTTTGCTTACTTGGGAAATGGAGTAAAACCAGGTTTAAAATTGCTTGGTATTTTTAACATATATATATATATATATATATATATATATATGAAAGGTGGAGAATGCATTCTATGCTTCATTTCAGAGATGTACTATGCATACTTAATCTACGAATAACAAAAGTGAAATCAGATATCTAAAAAGGAAATTCCGGCTGCGGTATAATCTTGAACAGATGATTCAGAACAGTTCATTTTACAGAGATTATATTACACTGTTCAAATACTAGAGCTGAAGGCAATTCTACCCGTTGAAATAAATCAGAAATTACAGTATTCGTATTACTTGTGCCGAAGATATTCATGAACAATTTTGTACTATTGTGCTATTGACATTCATGATCGATCGATTCAGAGGTTTTGTGCTATGTTATCGGGGAGAGAGAGTCTCAGGAATAAAGAAACTACAGAAATCTATTAATAACTTTCGACAAATTAATTAATGTAACCTTTCATTCTGCTGTTCTCCATTATTCCCTCTTTCTCTCTATCATCCAGACGTACATACATACACGCGTGCTAAAATTGGTTTCAGTGTTCTTGTAAAGGTGAAATTCTTTGATGTTTCGGAGTGTCGCAGTGACATACAATCAATAAAGTTCAGTCAACTGTGACGTAAAGTGAATTGCGTGTTTCGGTACTTTCTTATTTCTATATTTAATTACTATTGTCTAGCCTGTTGGGATGGATCTTAACGTTGAAGTTTAAGTCATTTCCTCTGCCTATCTATATTTTGCTTACTTAATAATTGTTTCAATATATCATGGCGTGTTTTATATGGTCAAATTCGTTGTGTTTTAATCAATTTCCAGTTAAATTCATGTCTTTTAGATCTGCATACAATTTTGCAGCTGATTGTACAGGATAAGTAAATCAGCTGCAAAATATACATCATTACACTACTGCGTGGTGTAATCGGCGCCCATCAGTGATACCCATGAGTTACCATGGTGATCCTAGTATAACCAAATGGAACAGTGTACTCAGTAAAAATATGCTTATTTCAGATTCTTCTTAACATAAGCATTTCAGTGACTACTTATTTCATGTTAAAATCCAAATATACAGCATTACAGTCGCTGTAAAAGTAACTGATTATTAATAAAGTATTGTAGGATAAATCCAAATAGCAATATACTATAATTTACTAATTAGAACATTGAAATTCTTGCATGAGCTGATCTAAGGAGTAAAAGTCTCAACAATCGTGGCTTACAATGAAATAAAACTTACTGAAAAATAAACTCTTCATCATGTTTATTACTGAAAAGGAAATTCAGAAAGTATATTTTCTTTTAGAGTATATAAGATCTTTATAACTGTAACAGCTTCTATTCTCTCGGTTGCATTCTTTCGCCGTGCTATTAATTGGGTGAAATTGAGTCACGCATTTCAAAATTAATATAACAAACATGTGTGGTGAAAGGAATTATTTATTCTTCCATTGCAAACACCAGGATTTCGAGTCTCTGTTCTAATCTTTAGGATTTGCTTTTCCTCTCTATTTCCGAAACTTCTAGTTCAGACTGATGGATAACACTTGTTTCATTCCTTTTGCAATTATTTTTTCTCTAAATAATCATAATCAAATTCTTACAGATTTAGTTAATACCAGAGCACAGTGTTTCCTCTCACCGCACCTAGAACAAAAATGAATTAATCTGATGTCTTCTTACATACCCTAACAGAAAAGATACTTTCTGAAAAAACATTATATATATATATATATATATATATATATTATATTATATGTTTCTCTGCTCGAAGGTATGTTCATAAATGTGTTTTGCACCCACGCAACATGTTCCTACTCTGTAATTAATCTATGGCATCGCTAACCATGAAGGGCACGTAAATAAATTGAGTAAAATAAATAACTCCACGAAAACAATTGGAAAAATTCATAAAAAAACATGAAAAATGCATCTACCAGAAAACATAAAAACAACAGATATTCATTACAAAAAAAAATAATAAAATAAAAATAAAAATCAACACCTACTTAACGTACGTGTCGATTTTGCTTTATTTCATTTTTCTTTTCTTTTCTTTTCTTTTTTTTTTTTTATCTAAATCAGACCTGCTATTTCTGACAGAACCACAACTGGAAAGCTTAGCTAATACGGTCCGCTTAAACTGGCCGAATTACACGTGACATAACATGAGTAATATAGGTAGTATTTATGCATTTATCAGATTTCACAACCTCTGCCAGAGAATGCCAAACATAGAATCTGATATCCTTTATATCAATTGAGCAATCTCTTTTCTCATGTATTTCTCAAAGAGTACAATTTGCCATTTGTGGAGGAACTCTTTAATATTAGTTAAGGAGTTCCTTCTTTGCCTCAATATTCATCCACTAAATTAGTGTAGATCGATTGAAAAACCTCTCCTGTTTATAATTATTTACAAAAATATTATTTTTTGTATCTTGAGTAATACAATCTACACTATCTACCAATAATTGTCCGGACCTTTTAGCAATTTACAATTGATACCAGCAGGCGACCTCAAATATTGGATATGTCCACCTTTGGCTTTGATTATCTCCTGCACCCTTTGAGGGAGGCTTTCCACCAACGTGCGGCAGACATCAGGTGAAATTTATCTCCATTCCTCCATAAAAGCAGCACTGAGTTCAGCGGCAGATCGAGGACGTGCTGCTCGGGACCTCAATCTTCCCTCCAATTCGTCCCACAGGTGTTCGATGTGGTTGAGATCAGGACTCTGCGCAGGCTAGGGCAGTCATCTCTTCATACCATTCCCATTCCATAACAGCTGCAGCTTTGTGGAATGGAACATTGTCGTCTTGACTTTAACACAGGTCCGTTCCATAAAAAAAGTCCACAGTGTAGACAGCACCTGATTATCCAGAATATCAAAGTATTGAGTTGCCTTCATGAAACCAAGGACAACGACCAGTGGTCCCACTCCAAACCAGCTGAATGCACTCCACACCATTATTCTTCCACCACCACCAAAGTTTACTGTGGTAACAAGCGTTCAACAGGCTGCCTCTACATCCTGCCATCAGACTGGAAACAGGTGAATCTTGATTCATCGCTTCAGAATACCGTTTTCCACTGGTAAATTGTCAGTTCACACGCTCTTTGCACCAACCAGACAAGCCACCTTGTGCATTGTTATGATGTTCAGCTTGTGTGCCCTGCTCTTCCGTGGAAACCCAGTAAATGGTGTTCTTTTCGTACAGTATTAGTGCTCACTATGGTATTTCTGGCGCCCTGGAACTCATCACGGATAGTCTGTGTCAAAGGATCTACAGGGGTCAAGCCAGACAACAATCAATAGCGCAGAGAGCACGGTGGAGTAGCGAGCATTACGACGTTGCCATAGAGCCTAACCTTGAACGAAGAATCACGAATCACAATAGACGCTCCTCCATCTTCCAATCTGATGCTCGAGCATTATTGTTCTAGATGGTTTACGGAGTTTCTTTTGCTTGAGGGCTTCATCCGAACTGTAGATTTTTGCAGTAGAAGGTGAAGCCATTTCTTTTAATAGTGACATTAACCTTTTGCTGTACTATTTGGAAGCATGAACACTAAAAGATATGCAACTTTTCTGAAGAATGCCATGCTACCTACACTGTAGCAGTTTTGTGGAGGCTAGTGTTTCTTTCGACAAGACAATTTTCCAAGTCATATTGCAATGATACTGAGACACGATTTGAGAAACAATGTGGAAGAACTTCACTGGTCTGCACAGAGTTCCAGTCGCAAGTCAACAGAATACCCTTGAAACGAACTGAATCTTTGAGTGTATGAGTTCAGCACATACACCGTATAACATCACATGAAGTAGTGTTTATGCTGAAGAAAGAGTGGTCCAAAACAACTTAATCATATATATATATATATTCTCTGTTGGCCATTGAGCATATAGACCGAAGAAACATTCTTTGAATGTTTTATATGTATATACAGGAAAACGTCGCTTAACGCGAATTAAATATGAGCGATAATCAGTTAGCGCGATTGAGCGAAATGATACTATGAATATTTCCCGCTTTAAGCGAGTGATTAATCAGGTAACGCGATTTTTTTACGCTACGCGAATTTTTTTGTCGCCAATCTACAGCGAGCGAAAAGCTGGAAGCCATTAAGAGACACGAAAGTAGCGCTAGCAATACAATGATTGTGCGAGACCTGGGATACAACGACTCTACAGTTCGAACTATATTAAATAAGAGCAAAGAATGCAAAAGAACAAGAAAAAGTTGCTACTGCTTCTTTAAGCATGCAGATCACCAGAAATAGGAGCCATTTAATGATCGAGTTGGAATGTCTTCTATCACTCTGGATTGAGGATTATAACCAAAAAAGAATACCTCTTAGTACAGGCAAATATTCATGAAAAAGCTCCTCTCAATATTTTTACTTCATTGAAAGAGACCAAATTTCAAGAGAAATGTGAAAGTTTTACTGCGAGTTTAAGATGGCTTGATAGTTTTAAAAATCGAGCTGGACTGCATAATATACGAGTAAGAATAACGGTGGAATCTGCTAGTGCTAATAAAGATTCTGCAGCCAAGTTTTCGGAATTGCAAAGGATAATTCAGGAGGATGATTATGACGATCGCCAAATATTCAATGTCAACGAAACTGGTATCTTTTGGAAGCGTATGCCAACAAAAACTTTCCTAGCTAAGACTGAAGCATCTCAACCAGGATACAAAGTATCTAAAGATCGTCTTACCCTTTTATTAGGAGGAAATGCAGAATGCGACTATAAACTCAAGCCTATGTTAGTTTATTGTGCGCGAAATCCAAGATCTAACATTATTGAAGAAATCAGCACAATTGGAAAAGAACTTGGATTTAATGAACTGGATAATGAAGATGTGAGAAACTTGCTTGATTCTCATTCAGAACATTTAAGCGAGAATGATGTCCTTCAACTGGAAGAACAGCGTGTGCATATGAAGAAGAAGAAGAAGAAGATAAGGAGTACGAACAAGAAAAGAATGTTACGATTAAGAAGTTAACTGCAAAAGAAAATGAACTAGTTTTCAATCACATTGAGTATGCTAAGGAAATTTTGTGTGATGCTGATCCTGATAAACGAAGCTTCTAAGTCCGCCGAAATATTGATAAAGCTATAAAGAAATGAAAAAGTCGAGCACTGTTCACTCATCTTTACTTAATTTTTTTTTGTAAAAAAGTAGCTCAATCAAATGTTTAGACATTAAATAAAAATTTAAGCAATCGATTTTTATTAATTTGATTATTTTATCCTCTATTATAGCTTATACTGTATTTTTTTCCAAATTTACGCTAACTCATGGATCAATTATAATTATTCCTATTGTTTGTTGCATTCGCTTAACACACGATTTCGCTTAACGCGCATTAATTGATGGATTAATTAATCGTGCTAAGCGAGGTTTATCCTGTATATTGTATTCTCTGTTGACCATTGAGCATTTCAACCGAAGAAGCATTCTTTGAATATTTAAAATGATTTTTAAGTTATTTAAAATACGTTATGATATTATTTGTAAAATCTAAATTAAAATTCACGTTTATTGTATGAAGGTAAACAAATTGCCTTTATTATTATTATTATTATTATTATTATTATTATTATTATTATTATTATTATTATTATTATTATTATTATTATATAATGCTTTTGATACACTTGAACATGATATACTGATGACTAAACTACATTCAGTCGGAATAAGAGGAACACACACACTGCACACTATCAGGAACTATCTGATAGCACACATTGCAGCTGCCTATACAGATAAAACACGCGCTATATTATTACCTACCCTGTTCAACATATACATTAACAACGTTCACAACTTGGCCACACGAAGTAATATATATCAATACGCAGAGACACCGTGCTACTAGCTGTCCACAAAGATATTAACACCGCTCTTTCCAAAGAGCAAGACCTAAATGAAATCACAACATACTTCTACCAAAACTCAATTGTCGTGTGATATTTCTTCTGCGTCATCCTTTTCTTACGAATTTCTTGCTTAATTAGATTACACATCTATTTGACTCCTATCCTATTTATTCTTCGAACACCCGTAACACATTCTGATATCGCATCATTCAAGTGTTGTTTAAATGCTTCCCATCACTCTCGATATTCTTTCCATCCAGCAACCGATCCCATTCCACTGAACTCAGTATACTCCTCAGTTGGTCATAATTTCCTGCTTTGTAGTTCAGCAAGTAACCTTCCTGAATGGAACATTCATAAACTTAGCCACTTCCCAAGTGAGTACCACATTATCACTGCAACCATCCAGAGGAAGAATAGTTATGTCTTTAACTGAATCGCCCTCTGACACTATAATCAAATCTAACACTTTTTGACGCCAAGTTCCTTCTGTCACATGCTGCTTGAAGAAGTTGCTTCCTTTTTTTTTTTTTTTTTTTTTTTTGTAAGGTTGATGCCATTTCACTTCCCATTACTTTTGATAATATCCTGATCTTAAAACATTATCATATTTCTCTTTATGGGATGTACATCTCTTGCTTGTACTTATGTAAACACATTATGAAAGATTCTTGATCTGTAAAAAAGCGTCTCTCCGTAGCGCAATTGAAAAAGTAACAGTACATTGGGCCCTACAATTTGGGAAAAGATTTTGTTTGATTCTTATCATGACAAGAGGAAACCTCATATGGGTTATTTCAATTGAAGGTGAATTAGCTAATTTCATACAGAAGCAGCAGTTTTTTTTTTCTCATGGAAACTACAGGCAAATCAATCCTGGTCCACTCAACTGACAGACAAAAAATACCATTATTGACGATAGATGGCACTGTGTGTAATTGATTGAGTGAGGCGGAGGGTGAAGTGTACTTACCTAGGGATGAGTCTTTGAACTTCTTGGAGGTGCTATATAAGAGTAAGAATAGTAATAAACACACTACCAGTAGGTGTATTTTTCAGATCTTGATAATACCGTCTAACTTGTAAATTGCTAACTGTACAAATCCCAAATCTGCTTATTCATACCGCACACATTAAGAATGCTTGCTGCTACACAAAAAGGAAAACCCGAATAATTGAAAAACAATCTCTCTCTTTCTCTCTCACACACACATCAGTGAACTAAAGTGCCTTAAGCACAGATGTTCTCTTTCTGCTTACGTTGTGTAGGCACTCCTATTGACAATGCTCCTGCCCACTGGACCACCGTATTTATCTATTTATCTGTTCTTTTCCAAGACTAAAAGACCAATACCAGGCTGCTGGTGAATAGCTGCTTTCTCCTCTTTCATTCCATCTCAGTTGTTTGGGAGAGTATTTTGTCTTTCTTGCTGAAAGTTTATGCACAGAAAACTGTCAACAGAATAATAATAATAATAATAATAATAATAATAATAATAATAATAATAATAATAATAATAATAATCTTCACAGGTAGCCAATCAGAGATAGCTGATCCGTAACTATCACTAATTATAAGCCGCCATAATTGAAGAGACTGGCAAACAAGTACTGCTATCTCTTGTACCTAACCCTAATATGATATGTTACTGTCGTGGGTTCTAATGTCGATTTTCTCCTTAGATTTCTCCTTTGACCACATACTGTTCATAACAGAAAATAATCTCTCAACAGGTGCTTTACTTCCTGAAGAAGACAAAGAATAAACTCTACAATATTACAAAAGTCTTGAAAGTCTAGGCGTTTTTCACTCATTTCAAAAAAAATCTGTACTCTTCTATCAGATACAGGAATGTTTTCTTTATTCCATGTATCCATCTGCCTCACAATTATAGATTTTATGAGGGTCCACTGATCCACAAACGATTATAGGTTATGAATAATAATTTATGATTGACCAATATTAAAATATATTTATAGTTTCTATTAAAAACGCGACAAAATTCACATTTTTATTAAAACGACGGGACGGCCGGAAAATATGGAAAAAAAAACTGTACTGTCGAGTTCAAAACGGTTCGTATGGTCAGCCTAATTTAAGAGAAAGTCTTCATTTATTTACAGAAAGAAGACAGTGGGTGAAAGTAGAGAGTATATTCGAGAGTTGATATAAGCATTGAGAGATGGTAGTTTGCTGAAATAGCTTCCCTGGAGGGCTCGAATATGTTCTAAAAGCAGTGTTTTTTTGTGGGGGAGGAGATGTGAAACGATACGGCGTACAAGTATCTTTATATTAACAGTGACATTTTGACATACTGTTGCTAGGTAAGTGTGTAATATTTTTTACATATTTACCTAGTTGATCAAAGAGAGATTACCAGCACCAAATGTCATACATAATAAGCACTACCTAGAACTATCAAGCTTGCTGCCATGTGGTATTCTCCAAGTCTTTTGATGACAGGCGTTCAAAGGAGGATGGTGATGGCCAATAATCAGGTGTGGATGAAAACTGACAAATTTAATATTTCTGATTGGTTACCAAGTGGCTGACAGAGCTCAATGTGGTTATGTTGCAGGGTTGCTTTCGATTATGGCTGAAGCAAATAAGGCTATAAGAGCAGTGTATTATGTGTGTTAATTGCGTGTTTTCTGCTGGCTGATTTGCATGTTTTGCGTGGTGTAAAACTGAATATCTGAGAGGAAAATCCTGCTATTTCTGTATAAGGCTTGCCAACTCACATTCAGTTAATAAAGTCGTTTTAGAGATTCTTAGATTCTTCCTACATCTAGATGGAATTTGAACCCAAGTCTTATCAACCAAAGGGCATCGTCGATAACTGATCTATGGAAGCTCCTAGACGGCGAAGAAATTGCCATTCATGATTTTCTTCAGAGAAGCAATGTCTTTTAAACGGCAAAGTTATTTTGATATTATTCGAAGTTTGGTGTGTGTATGTGTGTGTGTGTGTGTGTGTGTGTGTGTGTGTGGCTGTTCCAAATTAGATCGGCATCGAAATGAAATCCGAGATCACGTGTTGTTTTCACCTGTGTAATGGTTTTGATTTTAACAGAAGCAGTGTATAGTATTATGTTAAGTTTCTATGGGTTGGATCCGGAGTTTTTGAATACCATTAGCTTTGCTTTTTTCAGAGTTTATGTGTATGTCGTTTTCAATTAACCAACTACGACTAGATTAATGTTGTATAGGCTGTTTTTACATTATTATGAATAGACACGATGGCCGTGTCGTTTGTGTATTGGAAGATCTTACTTTTTAAGGGAAGTTGGTTCATGTTGTGTGTGTGTGTGTGTATATATATGTTAAATAGGATCGGTGAAAACACAGCTCCTTGTGGTACTCCAAAGGTTACTGGTAGTTCTATGCATTGCGCTGATCCAATGCAAATGATGTGCTTTCCGTTTTCATGTATGCTTTGAACTACAGGAGTAGTCATCATCCAATTCCGATCTGTGTTAGTTTGTTCAACAAGATTATTATTATTATTATTACTATTATTATTATTATTATTATTATTATTATTATTATTATTATTATTATTAATAAGAGAGGGCGCTGTGTAGGCATACGAACGGTTGCATGGTCGTATCGCTCGTCCCGTTTTTATAATTTTAATGTGGTTCTGATTCCTGTTTTTAATTTAAAAGTGTCATAAAGAAACAAAGAAACTCTACTTGTCACGCTGAAGACAGTGACATATAATTCATCGAAATCGGCCAAGTGGAATCCAAAATCTGAGTGTGCTAAAAAAAATTGAAGGGTACACCGCGGTTGCTAATGAGTACAGAACAAAGGACATCGCCATCTTTGCAGCTGTCCAGAGGAAGAAAGGAGAGTCATGAAGTGCAACAAGTGTCAGAAGGAATTGCCGTCCGACGGATGTTACATAACCTGCAGGAAATGCCATAGGAATCTTCACTTTACATGTTCCGGACTTTCTGAAACAACCTGGCAACGCAAATCCAATGCCAAACGAGAAGAATGGAAGTGCCTAAACTGTAGAGAGAACAAAGAAACGCCACCACCCACGACGCAACTGATTACGCCGGAAGAAGAATCGGACGATGAACTGAACAGACAACAAAACACCGGTGAGTCTTATAATTTGAGTTCCGTTAATTTATTACTAGAAAAAGGTTTAGAAAATATAAAAGCCAGCTTGGTTGATATTGTCCAAGAACTATTTGATAAACAGAATAAAGAAATAACAAAAAAAATAAGCGAATATGAAGAGTTTGTTAAATTTAATAATTCAAAAGTCGAAGAAGTCTTACAAACGGTAAAAGACATTAAAACCAGCATTAACGTATTAACTGAGAGGCAGCACAAATTGATAAAAGACACATCAGAACTCCGTCAAGAATTTAATTCCCTGAAACAACAATACGAAGTTTTAAACCAACAACAACATAAAGAAGACCTTGTCATAAACGGTCTTCCAGAAACCGAATCCACAGAAAATCTCAGAGACGTAGTTCTAAAGTTAGGCCATGCAATTGACATCCTCTTACAGCATAATGATATTCAGACCATAAATCGATTTCCCAGGAAGAACAGAAAACAAGGTTCGCCACGACCGGCACCAGTCATAGTTCGTCTGACAAGCAAGGCTACAAGCGACAATCACATAAAAGCCAGCAGACTGAAAAAACCAGTAGTCAAGGATTTAAATGCATCGCAAGACAATACGCCAATCTTTCTATCTGAGTATTTAACACCTTTCAATCAGAATCTTTTGTACCAAGCAAGAAAGGAAAAAACAGAAAAAAAGTATCAATTTTTATGGATCAAAGACGGCAAAATATTCTTTAGAAAGTCACAGACTTCAAAGTCTATACAAATAAAAAGCTCGGAAGATATAGACAGGTTGCCAAAGTGAAACAAAAGACTCTAATTTAGTTCAATAAGAAGATCTCAACACAACAAAAATGAATGTGAACCATCAGATAGATGTAATTACACCAGAATACATCAGTAATTGTACTTTCGAATCTCTTGATGCATGTAAACAAAACACAGTACAAGCGAGAGGTCTCTCAATCTTGCATATTAACATCAGAAGCATCCGAAAACATTGGTTATTATTACAGGCTTATCTGAGGAATTACACCGATATTATTGATATATTAATTATTACAGAAGTATCCATAACTAATGACGAAGCGACTGCTTTCCAAATTCCAGGCTTCCAACAACATAGATCATGCCGCCAAACAAGAAGAGGGGTGGAATACTAATATTTATGAAACAAAAATTAATAGCAAAAGAAATGGCCTATCAGTTTGAGCATGCTGAAACCCTCTGCCTCGAAATCATTAATACCACGAATACACAGCATCCCATAATACTAAATGCTATTTACAGGCCACCCAACCCAAACATGATAAAATTCTTACACGAACTCAATTGCTGGCTTTCAAGCCAAGAAATATGCTCAACCGAATACCTAGACACACTATCCATGTACAATCTAATACCAACAATAACATCATGTACTAGAGAAGAAATATTCGGAAATATTATCACTGCCTCCTGTCTAGACCATATAAACGTCCGAGCATCACCAAATAGTTACACTGCATCAGTCATAAAGTGCAAAGTAGCAGACCATTACTTCACCGCTCTAAACCTGCACACCAAGACAATACCCATGCAATGTCCCACAGAAGAAAAACGACAGAAAACAATAATAGACGAAGAAATAGTCAACCACGAAATAAGAAAAACAGACTGGGAACACCTGGCATCAGATTCAGCAGATATCTTATACAACAACATTAAACTCACACTGCAGGGAATATATAAGAAAGCTACAAAGAAAGTCCGAATTCGATCAAAAACAACACAAAATCCTTGGATAACATAAAACTTAATCCTAGAAATACACAGAAAGGACGCTTTATGGAAAGAATTAAAGCGATATCCAAATAACACAACTTTAAAAACTGAATATAAGATAACAAGGAATCGCCTTACAACACAAATCAGAAATGCAAAAAGAAGCTACTACAGAGACAAACTAACCTCCGCACAAAACAACATGAAACAAACCTGGCATCTGATTAATGAGATGCTAGATTCTGTTCCCAACACCACTGCCTCCGAGCTTCATGAAAGACGCAAAACCTATCCAACAACTAGCAAATGACTTTAACCAATACTTTGCAGACTCCATCCAAGAACTTCACAGAAATATTCCCCCAATCAAAAAACGAGACCCTCCACTTGGACCGCGATCAAAACAGACATTATGGTTCCCAACCATAAAAGAAGCAGAACTTCTCTCAGCAATACATCAAATCAAACCAAACAAAGGCCCAGGAATAGATGGTATCAGACCTAAAGATATAAACCAACATGCAACTAGTTTAAGTCCAACATGCAACTAGTTTAAATCCTACTAAAACTAATAAATAAAATATTTAAAACAGGACAGATACCAAGTATGCTAAAGACCGCCATAATTACACCCATATACAAACAAGGAAAAAGAAATTTAATCAGCAATTACAGACCCATAGCAACATTACCAATTATCAATCAAATTATGGAGCGGATCATACTGAAGAAACTCACAGCATACACTGAGATCTTTAATATTATCCCCAAAACACAATATGATTTTCAGAAAAATAAGGGAACAACATCTCTCTTGGAAGACTTTACAGACGAAATTAATACCGCCTTAGACAAAAACAAAATAGCCATGGTAGTCTTTATAGATTTAACCAAAGCATTCGATACACTTACACATCAAACCTTGGTAGAAAAGCTGAGGCATGTTGGAATAGACGGGCCTCTTCACAGGTGGTTTACAAACTACCTCCAAAACAGAAAGCATATCACACGTATCGGATCAAACCGAAGCAGAGAGCTACCAGTAACCTGTGGAGTGCCACAGGGAGCTGTACTCTCCCCAACTCTATTCAACATTTACACGCACGATATTAATCAGTTACCACTCAAAGGTAAGATATTCCAGTACGCAGACGATACAGCAATAATATCCATCCATAATAACGCAAGCATAGCCCAAACAAATATGCAACATGATATAAATATGATCATAGACTGGCTCACAAAAAACTCCATACACTTAAACTCAGAAAAGACAAAATTAATGATATTCAGAAATCCACTGACTCGACCAGTTGATAACAAATATATAACCATCCAACATCCACTTTCCAACACAAAAAACACACAGAACAGCAAAACCACTACAATCACTCAGGTTGAAACAATACGATACCTTGGAATTTACCTCGATGCAGATATGAACTGGAATAGCCATATAAAACATCTACACAACAAACTCCGAACAATAAGTGGCAAACTCTACAGATTAAAAGACATAGTTCCCATACTCCTAAAAACACTAATATACAAAGCCCTATGCCAAAATATACTAAGATACGCTATAACAACGTATGCTTTCTGTGCACCCTACAAATTAAATAGATTAATGTCGCTACAGTACAAAATGACAAAACTGATCTTTTGCGAACAAAGAGAAAATCACGACCTTATAAACATTGCAATGGCAGAACACAAAATACTGACAGCAAAACATTTATGTCACTATGCAGCCTTGCTAAAACATTATTTCGATGCCAACTACAGGACAGTTAGAAATACATACCGTATAACAAGACCTCAGACTACTAATTATATCACATATAAATACAATAATCACTACGGAGAGGCCACGCGAAACTTCTACATCCCAGACATGATAAACAAATTACCTTTTGAATACAGAAACCTTACAAACTACAATAGCCTGAAAAGAGCTCTAAGGACATACTACGAACAAGAAACCCGCACCCAAAATACCATACAAACTTAATGAAACACAATATATTCGCTCAGGCTTCCAGTTCAGCGACGCATCAGTACAATTTATTGTGTGTGTGTGTGTGTGTGTGTGTGTGTGTGTGTGTGTGTGTGTGTGTGTGTGTGTGTGTGTGTGTGTGTGTGTGTGTGTGTGTGTGTGTGTGTGTGTGTGTGTGTGTGTGTGTGTGTGTGTGTGTGTGTGTGTGTGTGTGTGTGTGTGTGTGTGTGCGTGCGTGCGCACGCGAATTTCTCAATCATAGATTCCGTAGCATCCTAACACAGCAAAAAAAAAAAAAAAAATACATAATAACTAACTGGTGTCATCCTCAGATAAGCTTACATTTAAGCTTCGAGGATGAAAGGAAAAAAAAATTAGTTCTCATCCAAGATGTATCATATGTAACCAAATGCATGTAATGTACGTATCACAAGAAAACCAATGTATGTATTATATGTAAACCAATGTACGTAATGTAAATATCACATGTAACCAAATGTAAGTAATGTATCATATGTAAACAAATGAATGTAATGTATATAATAATTGTAACAAATGTATGTAATGTATATAATAACTGTAACAAATGTATGCAATGTAAAAAAAAATATATATATTTTAAAAGTAAATCATGAGTTTACACCGTATGTTTGTGAAAATAAGGACACATAATATTCAGATTGCATATGTGTAAATACTGTTGTATAATCACACCTTTTCAAATTGGAAAAAAAAAAAAAAATAGTAAACCACAACATGTAATATTATACAACTTATGTAACTCTGAACAATATAATTGTAAATTATTATTATGATTGTTATATATAAAAAAAACTGTTATCATCATTACTATTTAAATCTCATTATATGTAGCACAAAGTGCTGAACGTTGTAAAATAATATACTGAATAGATGATCATTGTACATATGTAAATATTTGAAAGAACAAAAAAAAAAAAAAAAAAAAAAAGACAGAGAGAGAGACCTCGAGGGAGTCAGGGTCTCATCGAGAGAGACCACGTACTACACCCACCCGCTATTATTCTTATTCTTGAATTCATTCACACTGCTTGCACGCACAACATCCAATGCAATCCATTGGATGTTGTGCGTGTTGTGCATTGGATCACGCACCACCCTATGAGAGAAAAATCTAGCCCTCACTCTGCTTGTCCCTTCCCCACCCTCCATAAATTGAAAATTAGTGCATCAAATGCTTTTATTAGATCAATAAAAACAACTGCTACTATTCAGTTTATCTAACGCAGCATTTAGTAGGTCTGTGAAGTCTTGAATGTTGTTGTTGTTCTTTTAAAAGCCATATTCTGTAGGAGTTTCATACGGAGGTAGGGGATTTTTCCACCCGGAAGCTTGGGTTTTTCGTTCCCGAAGTAAACCGGCCCGTGAACACACGCTTCTACAGACATAGGACACCTCCTGGAATAAGGAGTAACCAACGTATTCCGTAGGATTTCGGTTCCGAATACCTGCGCGGTAAAATGTATAGGAGAGGGTTCCGTGAGCGTAAATTAAGATAGGAGAGGGTTCTGTAGGAGGACAAAGTCTGACTGTCCCTCCTCGTAGTGCCCTCTGAATGATCTAAACAGCAGCATTTTTTTCCCCATCATGGAGACAAATTTCCTACTCCCCATATTCTGTTTTCGGAATGATGTGGGATGGAGAGTTTCTTATATAGAATGTACTCCATAATTTGGTTGATTACCAACCATGTTGCGTTATGGTTAATAAAATCTTTAGCATGTCGGGATCGATAATAAACTTCTAATTATTATTATTTTATTATTATTTATACGGATACTCCATGGAGTCAAAAGATTCAACGTGGGAGACCCACACTATCCATTAACACTAATTACAACTCTGTGTGCAATTTCTTCTTCACTGACCAAAAAAAAAACGAAAACTAAACAAAAACAATTATTCATATAAATCAGGTGGATATTAAATTCAGTATTTTATATATTTTTCCCCCACGATATATATATATATATATAAGCCTTTTCTCGACCGGTTCCCGAGTTAGTCGATCTCTGGCACGGACAAGCTGGTTTTTTCTCCCGGAAACTCGGGTTTTTCGTCCCGTAAACTCAAGAAAATCGACCGTAGAACCCACATTATTTCAGACATTAAATATGCTGTGTTAGGGTTTGGGACCACGAGATGGCGGCACATTTGAGCCGTCTCTTTTCACTGTGTACCGCTTAATTAGTGATAGCCTTGGGCCATCTATCTCTGATTGGTACCAGTGGAGATTGAACTGTCCACTCAGTCTCCAAAAGTTAGATAGGGCTAAATGGCCTCGCCTACTCCCCATATACGGGAATAAAAAAGCGTTAGCTGATTTATATATATATATATAGTAAACATTTATTAATTTTGCAACTAACGAAGTCTGGAAATACAGTATTTCTATTATATTGCAAAATACATTAATCTGAAACGAAATCTGGTGTTATAGTAGGTGGCGCTGCACGTGAAAATACAAATTACCGGTAGAGATGGAGGGTGTTAGTGCGAGAAACAATTTGTCTGTTGGAAGGAGAGAGATGCTTCGAATGGAATATAGTGGCGATGATTATAATTTTATTTCAGTTAATTTAAATAAAAGAAGGCTTTGAGGATTAGCTTTTTTTTTCTGATTAAGATAACCGTTTTTGGTACCTATGGTTTCATATAAAATGTAAACTTAATGAAGCGTATGCCTTCCCCTTTTATTTCATTTGATCGGTATATTATAACTTTGATTTTGAACGTCTTTTAACAGAGCTGGCAGACTATTCAAAATATTTCGAAAGGTGGAATCCATTACATAGGATTTGCCCCAGCATTTTTTCATACTGCAAATATCTTCCCTTTTCCACCTTCTGCTGGAAACAGGAGAACGCAAATATGCCGGGTACTGCAGCTGATGATTTTTATGGTCCCAAGGAAGTCGTGTTGCACAATGGCATTCGAATGCCGATTCTTGGCATTGGTGAGCAATGTTTTAGATGTTATAATTGAGTGAATTCTTCTACTTGAATATTAGATTATACGTTCACTACATTGCTATTTTATATACTTAAGAAAAAAAAGTAATAATGACCTTTAAAGATCATCATTTAATAGACGCGATTGATCACCGTGCCTAGTTTTAAACTGGAGTTATTAAAACTTCCCGTCTTGTATGATGTATTCTGTAAATATTAACTAATAATATTATCATCGCTTTCGATTGCCATCAGAGGTTGAGTTAACAGAATTAGAAAAACTTTATTTTCTGTATTATGTATTTATTTTTAGTATTTCCCCCTCCTGCCATGAGCGCTAGTAGTATTTCTAAATGAAACTGATAATACTTGGAGTTAAGCTTATGAGAATTAGCAAATTGATTGTAGTTTCACTAACTAGTTGTTTTACCATCAGGTACTTCTCATAGTGGTGGATACTCGCATTCAGCTATTGTGTATGCATTGAAACATTGTGGTTACAGACTTATTGATACCGCTAAGCGGTATGGCTGTGAAGAACTATTGCATTTGGCAATTGAGGTGAGTTGAAATTATACGAAGTCTTAGTAACTTTTCTATTGATATTTTAAGCTCGTGAAACAATTTATCATTATATTAAAATATGGAAGAATTGAGGTGTTTAAGATGTTATAACTGAGTGAATTCTTAAACTTGAATATTAGATGATACATCTCACTACATTGCTATTTTATATACTTAAGAGAAAAAGTAATAGTGACCTTTAAAGATCCTTGTCATTTAATAGATGCGATTGATCATTGTGCCTAGTTTTAAACTGTAGCTATATGATAGTATTTAAAAAAAAAAAAAAGTTATGCATATGTAGTTTTAAAACAGTTGATTACAGAACCACTCCACCTAATGTGAAATGTGATTACACCATGTTGAAGATTCAGTTGCTACAAAATAGATGTAAGAACAGTATTCTCAACAAAATTATAAATGCTGAAGACTATTTGTTCAGGTTGTGGAAATCAGTAATGAGTCAATGAAAAGAATCAGGAGTGTTAAACAAAATATATGTTAAGGATATAACTGTCAATATAAGTAAGGAGGTATATGTGTGTGCGTATATATATATATATATATATATATATATATATTATTCAAAAGTTTTAATGACTGATACTGAGAGATAAAGAGATGACATGGTATATTTGAAAAGATACTACTAGTTTCGTTGAATTGATCAACATCTTCAGGTATCACAATCAAAGAAATATATAAAAAATTACAGAGACTTAAAATTGCATTAACAGAAACAAGTACAAAAGACAGTAGCGTGTTTTAGCGTGTAAACAAGCTATCTTTTGTACTTGTTCTGTTAATGCAATTTTAAGTCTGTAATTTTTTATATATTTCTTTGATTGTGATACCTGAAGATGTTGATCAATTCAACAAAACTAATAGTATCTTTTCAAATATACCATGTCATCTCTTTATCTCTCGGTATCAGTCATTAAAACTTTTGAATAATATTTCCCACCGAGTAAGATGAATTATAATAATAATATATATATATATATATATTTTTTTTACTAAAAGTGCCTTTTTAAATCTTAATTCTTAAGTTTAAAGGTGTTTATATTAAGATACTGTTAATAATTTTCTGGTCAGATTGACAAAGTGGATACTTTTTTGGTTTACAATGTTTCGTTGTTGGGAGTCTCATAAAAGTAACTTAAAAAACCATCAGCTATTCATAACCTGTTTTGAATAGCTTTAATTGCTTGGTGATATCAATTAATACATGTGTTCAGTAATACATTCAAGCAGGTATTTTAAAAATATTAATTACAAATATCTATTATATTAATGAGTGTTGCAGGTGAGGTAAAGGTTAGAATAATCCAGAAACCCTCTGTACAGAACAAACATAACTTTTATTTTATTTTATTTTTTTATGATAAACTAACTTTTTCAAGCCACCTGTGCTTTGCAAGGAAAATAGCTTGCCAGCCTGGTTGGCTGAGTGGTTAGCATACCCGCTCTTCAACAGGATGTGGGTTCGAATTCCACCGTGGGCATGGATGTTTGTGATTTGTCTTTAGGTGGGAGAAGAATGTCATCGCCTGGTGTGAGACCATCTCCTCACTTATTGGAGACCTGAAGTGGCTTGAAAAAGTTCCTTGTTTGGTCTGTACAGCAGGGTTTCCAGGCTATGTGAAAAATAAATTAAAAATACAAAAAATATATAAAATTGATAAAAACAGATGAAAAAAATTCACAAAACATCAATGACCACAGTGAGCATTTTTGCATAATGGGATATTGTGGGAAAACAAGTATGTTAACCACTGGCCATCCAAGTTGTTCAACTTAGAGTATATCGAACATTTCAGTTTTGGAATTATGCTCTTTTTTTTTTAACTTTAAATTAAAAATTTCATTTAAGATTTAAATTTTTAAATATTTTAAATATAAATATTTAAATAGTACATTAATTTATTTAATAAATTATTTTGAAGTTAAAATGTAAATTTCATTGCCCAATGTGGCTGGAAAAGTTCCATGTTTAGTCCCCAGAACCAGAGTTTTCAGATCTTCCCGAGTTATCTAATCTTTTCTAATCTTTAGCTGTTCATGGTACTGATCTATAGGTTTACATCCTTTTCTTGAATGGAATTCACATAAACTACCTGGAAAAATCACTACAAACAGAAAAAAATGCATAAGTGGACAAAAAAAAAAAAAGAAACATGAATCACAGTGGAAGTTTTAAAACACCTTTTGCTACAAGTTGCCATCACATGCATTGCTTTAGAGCAGTGTTTCTTAGGAAAACTTGTGGCTAAATCATTCAATACAAAGATTGGCATAATACTGTCTTTCACTCTCCTTTAAGCCAGGGAAAGATTCTGATCTCTAATTAATTATTCTGCTGACTAAAAAAAAGACTTTAGCTTAAGCTAGTTCAACAGAGCATATTTGCATAACGGACTACAGGTATGACTTGTTAATTGATCAACTGTGTGCCATGATTAGATATGTGACTTACGACACAAGTAATACTGCTTTATAAAAAATCTCAAGTTTAACTGCTATCCATCATAACATTTGGAAATAAATCTTGATAGCAAAGTTTAGTAAGTAAGACTTATTTTATGTAGAACTCTGCCAAATTAGGTAACTATATTAAATAAGCTTTGTTTACTAAATTATTTCTTTTAATTATGAGGAGCTACATTTTTATGATACCCACTCCCCAAAAGGTTATAAACCGATAGTAGTACATTAGTAGTGTGTGGACTGAGGATTTTTTCTATTTTTATTAATTATTGTATTTTTTGTGTTTACATAATCTGGAAACCTTGCTCCAGAGACTAAACATGAAATTGTTTTTAAGCCACTTCAGGCTCCAACAAGTGGTGCAGTGGTCTTACATCAGGTAAGTAATGAAATTCATCTCTCACTAAACACAATTATAAACATCATTGCCCACAACAGGATTTGGACTTGCTGCCCATTTAGTTGGAGAGCAGATAAACTAACCACTTGGTCAACCAGGCTATTGAATCTTTGAATCAGAAATCTTATGTTCGTATAGTTCTTTTATAATCTGAAGAAAATTATAATTGAAATTCCTTCTTATAGCTATTATTATGAATGTTTCTCCATGGAGTTTAAGAGTCCAAGGAAGGGACTCCTTTTAGTCACTCGCATTGAAACACTTATATATTTCCTTTATCACATTTACCTTAATAAACTTCTCATGGTAATCCATTCCACACACTTGCCACATAAAGAAACTGGACCTCACATGCTTCCTACCCACATCTTTAGTTAGCTTCCAGGGATAACCCTGGGTTCTATCCCCACTTGCTATAAACTGCAGAATCACTTATATTTATACTGAATGATCCCTTTACTAACTTGTATGCTTCTGTCATGTTTTCCTTCCTCTATCTATTCCTCAACTCTGAAGAACACATTCTCTGTCTTTCCTCATATGTGCAGTTTCATAGGTATCTGATTTTGAATCTTTTTGTCTTCATCTGAGCACTGCAGTCATCTCATGTGATGGCTTAACCGCCTTAGTGATATTGGCCCTAAACTTTTAACTCCATCTACCATCATCCTCCAGGTCTTCTCTAGTTTTTTTGATCACTTATAGCAAATTAAAATTAATAGACTTCATGTGCTCAGTTCAAAATGCATGACCTTGCACTATGCATTATTGAACTGATGTCATTTGCTCACAGAATCAGTTTAAGATTAGCCTGCAAAAATTATTGCCCTTCCTAACTTTGCACCATAAGCAACTAATTGCATTTTACTATTCAAACAAACTCCATATCATTAACATACAAATTAAACAATAGTGGTGGTCCAAGTACAGTGTCCTTTGGTACTCTATTGATCACCCTCTTTCTCTTATTTGGCATTTCCATACATTCTTTCTGATATGTCAGTTGCTCTACTGTCTATGTCGCAGTGTATTTTGCATATCCCCTACCCTTCCTTGAAGTTCATATGACCTTTCATGTGAAATCTTATCATGATGATGATGCAGAAAATTCCAGAAGTGTCATGTATATCCATTTTCTCTTATTGAACTCTGCTGTCATTCATATTATAGAATATGAGCAGATTGCCAAAGCAGGCATATTGTTCTCAATACAGATCCAAGTGCTTTTGTACCACATGGGTGGTCAAGGAGGGAATGTACTGTATCTAGTACTCGCTAAACAGCCTTCTCATTCCATTTGGGTTAATGATCACAGTACTCTTTGTTGGAATATGCGTTATGAAGTTAAATCTTTCAAGTTTTAATTTTTCCAAGAGAAAAGTATGAGGATCTGAGAGAACACTTAAGGAAACTAAGTTGGAGTACGACATTTAGTGGATTAAATGTTAATGATAAATGGGAATTGTTCAGGGAAGCTGCAAACAGCTCTATACCATTTAAAACATATTTCTGGAAACATTCCAAAATGAACTGAATGTTTCTCTAAATGAGGAGGAAGAAAACAGGATAATTATAGACTTCTGACATTGTTAGTTATAATTATAATAAAGTCATTTGTAAAATCCTTAAATGTACAAGACTTGAAAAAGCAGCAGATTATGAAAACGTTGGCTAGGTAGGGCTAAGGAAAGAAATAAGGAATTATGCATCTTTATTATAAAAAGGTAAATTGGATTGATCCTTCAGAGGAGCAGATGGAATATTATTAACAAATCAAAAAAGATGGCAAATGTTTTAAATCATTTTTTTTGCAAATGAATCTACTCTGTATGTAGGTATTAAACTTAAATTTTGGTTAATTGAGAATGAACTTAATGGAGGGAGAAAAAGCAAAAAGCAAGTGTGAAACGTTAAACTCTAGAGGCAGATAGTCTCCCATCATGTTATATCAAGAAAGGTTAAACCGTTAATAATGGGGATTTTGTTACACATGGGGAAGGTTCCAGTGATTTCAAGAAGACCAAATATTACTCCAATCCATAAAGGAAGATCAGAAAGTGATATGGAATCTGTTAACATGCATCCTCAAAGGGTGTACAGAATACCATGATAGTGCTTACATTCTATCTCATCTTCCCCTTGCATGTTAGGCTCAGTTGCCTGTCATGGCCAAGTATCATTGCATTATTCGAAACCTAATTAATGCTCTGATAGGACAGTTAATCCTCTCAGCATAGTGTATTATTGCTATTATTGTGTGTTCTCCTGACTGGTTTGTCTGTTTTGGAGGATGGAAAAAAAAATTCCAGGAGGAAAAACCCTGCCACCAACATATGAGACTGGCTAATTCATCTTCACTTAAAAAATCCTGGTAAAAATTATTCGTATCAGAAATGGGATTTAAACCTAAGTCTTCTAGCTAAAGGACATCATTGAAACTAACTGAGCTACTGAGGCTTAGTACTGTCCAACCACAGATCCGAGACCCTCAGCTGGCAATGTGCCAAGAAGAGTCAATTCATGTTGAAGGGGAGAAAGAAATAAGACGATGTATAAATTTGCTACCAACATGTAAAATCACATGCATAAACGTAAAATTTTCCAACTGTTATACAAGCAAAATAGTTATCACTTTAAAACCTTCAATGTTTATAAAAGAAAAGTTAATTTTCTGACATGTAATAATAAACAATCATCCCACAAGATGGATTGATTACCTTATTATCGGAATGGATTCTCCTTCTGAAATGCGCAGAAGTGTTGAAGGGTCTCGCATCTGTGGGTATACAGTACTTATGCAATTAACTTTACATTATTACTATCAATGATTTTCCTCCAGATTAATATGATTTATCAGGACTACAGTTATTGTCAGATCTTATTTGTCTTTTAATACACTTCTGTTATAAAGAAATAAAAAGAATTCAGGGAAGCTGGGCAGCTTTTGACAAACAAACTGAAAAAGTTCCTGTGTAATAAAGTAAAACATAAAAATAGAGCTAAACTTTCCAACTAGTGTGTCATCCCTGTTATGACATAGGGATATGTCATAACAGGGATATTGACCATATTATGACAGAAACACGGTCAATTACCTAACAAATGCTTGACAAAATGAGGAAAACTGACCATAAAATGTAGAGAGCTAAACATCAGACTAAAAGACAGAGAAGGAAAATATAAGAAAATAAGTGTACTGTTGGACATAGGAGAAGAGATTTTACAATGGAAATAGGCAGGATATATTACATGTATGAAAAATGCTGGACAATCACCCATTGGCATCTATGTAATCGAAGACAAATACCTGAATGATGAGAAAGAGAGAGAGAGAAGATGGAATCTGTTAGATCTTTTGAGGATTCTTGCATCAGGAAGCCTTCAATACAGAAAGATAGACAAATGGTTATAAAAAGGGATTGAAAAAACAATGCACTTCTAAATGTATCAGCTCACCTAGATCTTGCCCTTCTTCGAGGTTTTTTTTTATCCTGGCAACAAACATGTTTTGCTAACCTTTCCTTTTCCATTCTGTTTGTGACCACACCATCTTATATTAGCTTTGCTTATTCTTCATATGATTCTGCCATTGAAATAGTTGTTCACTCCACTAATTTTTTCCAGAAACTTTCATATCTGGTCTCTAGTCTTTGATTTTTAGCATAACTTTCATATTCATAAGTTCAAATTGTTTTGAACTTTCTTGTATATTGCTAGTTTTGTGTTTTGGCCATTTTCTCTCATATTCGATATAAATTTATTCGATTCTCTCCAGCATACTGGCTTTGCTTTTTGCATTGTCTTTAAGTTCCTGATATGTGCCTGCTAGGGATGTACAGGATGCTAAGATAATATTATGTTCTTAAGTTTACATTATTACTAACTTCCTATTAACCATTTTCCTCCAAATTAGTCTTATTTGTCAGGACTAGTATTGTCAAATTTTATATTTTGCTCTTCTAAGGCATTTCTAACTGCATCAAATTCATGAAAATCTTGGTCATCCTGTGAGTCTTTTTCCTGTCATTCTTGCATCAAATACTTGTTTTGCTAATGTTTCTTCATTAAGTGACCATATACCACCCTAGATTAACTCTCTTTACACATTCCTAAATGCTAACAATATCAAGTACCTTCCTGATATCTCTCATTTTTAATGATTCTGCCATTGATGCCATCTGTCACTCTCCCAATTTTTCTCAGAATTCTCATAACTGTGGTTTCCAGTCTTAGATCAAGTGTTTTATTTATAACCCAACTCTCAATATCTAAATTAAAATTGGTCTGAACAGATTGTCGCGTATGAACTATTTTGCTATTTTGATTAATTTCTTTCTTATCCCATATAAATTTAGTTGTCTATCATATTAGCTTTGCTAATTCCATTCTCTTTTTCCCATATTTAATTTGCTGTTTGCTAACAATGTTTTCTATATTCATTTAGTCAAGTTAGTTATTTGGTTTGCACTGTAGTAAAAACAGGTAAATTTACTCTAAGGCCACCAACAATAAATTCATTGGAATAGAATATAAAATGCATTGTAGCATATCATCTATTATAACAAGTTATTCCTTTGGTCTGTTGACTGCTGTCATGTAATGCAAATGGTATTCTGCTAATGAGCTAGCTCATTTGGTGCCATTATTGTAAAATAATCAGTTTACTTTTGATTCAAAATCAGGATGTTTTGTTATGATATGTACAAACAGACTGTTTGATGCTGTGAAAGTATAACATCACTTTTATCTTAATCAACAAACAAACAACAACTAAAATAATTTTAGTTTGTTGATTGCCCGAGTGGTTAGCGTATCTGCTCTCCAGCCAAAAGGCTATGGGTTCGAATCCCACAATAGGCATCGATGTTTGTGCTTGTCTGTGAAAATACTAATGGTGGACAGTAGATGGCATTGGTGTAGTTGCAGTAAGTTGTAGTTGGTGGAGACAGAGTTGTAGAGTGGGTGCCCTCCCTCGATGAGTCTTTGGACTCCCTTGAGGCATCACGTAATAATAATATTTAATTATGTATAAAATACCATCTTCATGTGTATTTTCTGTTAATAATTATTTTTGTTCTCAATTGGATCTTAACTGGTATATATTATTGTGTGAATCAGCATGAGTTCTACAGTCTTTTCTTGAGTTGCAGGACTAAAATCCAAGAAAAAAGCAGATTTTAAGTATTTAGAGAAATTATAGAATAGTTCCATTGCAAATTATCTCAGAAGAATCTAAGATAATTTGTTGATGAAAATATAGTTATTAATAATGAAAAATGATGTTTAATACCAAATGTCTTGAATAATTATCATAACTGTGGTTGCTATCCTTATTATTATCATGTTGAAATAAGCAATTCAAAAGTAGTTAAAATCTATGCACAGTTAATTTTGCAAAATTTTGATTTCTTTCTGTCAAGAGACATGGATTAAGTTAAGTGTTCTCCTTATGGGTGGATTTGAATACTATCAACGATATGAAAACACATCCTAGGACTTTCCAAATGAAGTTTAGCTGAGATGGAAATTAGAGTTTAGTTTTGGTTCAGCAAAACTAAACTGGCCATCTCAAGGAGTCAAAGGGACTCATCAGTAGAGGGCCATTTAGGCACTCATTCTTAAATACATAACATTTCTCCTTGAACACACTTATCAAAGATGCACTCACATCTAAAGGTAGCCCTTTCAACATACTCGCATACACCACAAGAAGAACCTAGACCTCACACACTTTCTAACATTCTCATTCAGCTTCCATGAATGACTGATTTCTATACTGCTCAAAACAGTTAGGAGATATTCTTGTTATTATTCTTGTTAAAATTATTTCACGCTAAAATATATAATTTGTTAAATTTGTAATAAATATCGATTATTTAAACAATATCTCATCAATTACACCCTATCCATAAGTAAGAAATATTTATTCATGTATAAAGTACCCAATAGTTATAATTATTTGCAGAAATTTATAATTATCTGACAGAAACTAAAATATCCCCTAGTTGTTTTGAGCAGTGTACCTCCAATATGAAAGCTGCAAAATCTCACTTGCTGTAAGATCTTCTTACCAACTTGTGTTTATTCATATTACCTCTCCTCTGTCTATTCCTCAAACTTTGAAGAACACATTCATTAAGTCTGTCCTCCTCATAGGAATAATTCTGTCAGCCAGTTATCATGATGGTTACTTGTTGCTGAATCTTTGCAAATATTCCTCAAATGTCAGGTGATCATATATGTGCATAGTAATCCAGGTTGTAGTCTTATCCATGCCTTGTAAAGTGAAAGAATAACTAATTTCCTTACTCCTGTAAGCAGTGTTCTCTTTAACTTGTCTACAGTAACCCTCTAGCCTCTTTCTCAGTCTAGTTTTCTAGTCTCTTTCTCTGCCTCTAGCTTTGACCCAACAAATTCTCATCTATGTAACTGCCTGTAATGTCTACCAAATTTTTGTTTCATTTAATTTCATCATTAAATTCCTGACACATAAATTCTGGGGGAGGGGGATGTACAGGATCTTATGATAATACTACATGAAAAGTCATATCATTACTAACTTCTTATCAACAATCTTCCTCCAGATTAGATTGTTATCTGTCAACATTACAATATTATCAGATCTTATATTTGTCTTTTAAAGTACTTTTTACTGTATTAATCCACCTACATTTTGGTCTTTCTCTGGGCCTCTTTCCTGCCATCCTAGCAAAGAACACTTATTTACTAATCTTTCCTCTCCCATTCTGTTTAAATGGCCATTCCACCTGAGATTAGCTCTACTAACACATTCCTGAATGCTAACAATGTCAAGTTCTTTCCTAATATTCTCGCTTTTAATATGATACTGGCATTGGTGCCATCTGTTCAGTCTCTTAATCTTTCTTAGGACTCTCTCATATCTGTGGTCTCCAGTCTTTGATCAAGAGTTTTGTTTCTAACCTACCCATCAGATCCATAAGTTAAAATTATTTTGAACACTGTCTTCTATATAGCTAGTTTAGTGTTTTAACTAATCTCTTTTATTCCATATAAATTAATTCAGTTGACTTCCTACCATACCACCTTGCTAATTCTACTATCTATTTCAGAATTTAATTTGCCATCTTCACTAAAAGTTGCCCCTAAATAGCTGAAATGTTTTACTTGTTCTATAGGTTCCCCCATTCAGGATGCAGTTGATTTTTTTAATATTTCTGCCTGTTTTCTTTGTCTTTTAAATGCTGATTTTCATACCAAATTTATTATAGCAGTTATTCAATTTGGTCATGGAATCCTGCAGACTTATCCTGGATTTATTTTGGTATATAACATATCTGCATAAAGTAGAGAGTTGAGATTAACATCTCCAATTTAGATGATGAATAACAGTAGAGATGATGAACACTCTTGTCACACACTTGACTTAACATCAGACCATCTTCCTATATCCCCTTCAACTCTAACTGCTGATTTAAAACTCAAATAGAGATCATATATTACTTGATATAATGCCCCATTTACACCATATAACTGGAGTGTTTTGAACAGCATTCCTCTTGGCAACTTGTCATGTGCCTTTTTCCAGATCTATGAAACTTAAATACAGATCCTTGTTATATTCTCATGATTTCTCAACTATCAGGTCATCTCAAAAGTAATGTCATTTTTTATACTGTAGTTGTTCAGACATGTCTCAGCTTATCTAAATGTGAATTTTTAAAGCTTCATAAGTACCGCTAAACTGAGGTGGCCTCATTCTAAGGAATTCCACCTTTCAAGAAGAACATCATAAGTTATTGTTTAAATAACCCTTTATTACTATGAAGATCACTGAAGAGCACATCATGCTTTATGAGTTTAAAGCAGGCAATAGTGCTGCTAACACTGTAAAAAATGTGCAAGAAGTATATTGCTATAATGTTTTGAATGTGCAAAAGTGCCAGCGATGGTTCCAAAAATTTCGAAAAGGGGGACTTTAGCTCGAAAGACTCCCCTGTCTCTCTTTCAATAGTGATAAGCTAGAAGCTGCTATTGTAAGAAATGCCAATGCAACTGTTGGAGATTTAGCAAAAGATCTTAATTAATCGTTATTGACCATCCATCACCATTTGCAAGAACGTGGAATAGTGTCTAAGCTCAGCAAGTGGGTTCCTCATGAACTGACAAACAGCAATCAAAGAGAGCACATCAACATCTGCACTGCTCTTCATTCTTAGTCTCCATTTTTGAGTCGTGTAGTCACTGGTGATGAAAAGTGGATACTTTACAAGAATATTAAGTGCCGAAGGCAGTGGGTTCATTCAGGAGAATAGGTTAAACCTCAGCCAAAACAAGAAATTCACCCTGAAATTCATCGATCACATGAAAAACTGAAAGAAAACAGTTGTTTTCTGATCAATCAAAAGGGTGTTGTTTTTCACCATGATAACGCACATCCTCATAGTGTGAATCACCTGTACCAAGATTGAGAAATTTGGCTGAGAAAAGCTTCCACATTCTTCATATTCTCCTGATCTTTCGCCTTCCAATTACCACTTATTTTGAAGTTTGCAACATTTCATTAATGATGAACAATGCGATACATTAGAGGCATTGAAATTGCCCGTGTGTGACTTCTTTGCCTCCAGACCCGAATTCTATAGAAATGGTTATAAAACTTTCACAACATTGCAAGAGCGTTATTGATTCAAATGGAGAATATATACTTGATTAAATTAGCAAGTGATTTATCTTTTATATCCTTTCAAAACTTAATGCTAAAAACATTACTTTTAGGATGACCCGATATTTGTCTTAAAGTGAAAATCTGATCTTGACAACATCTGTTTGGCCTGAACCCAGCTTGTTCTTCTCTAAGCCTCTCCTTCACAAATTTTCTTAGCTGTTTCTCAAGAATACTGCATAAATCTTACGAGGAACACTCAGTAGAGAAATTCCTCTAATTCTCACATTCAGCTTTATTCTTTTTTACCCATATATATATATATATATATAGAAAGAGAGAGAGAGAGAGAGATGGGTACTATGAATGCTCTACTCCAGTCATCTGGAATTCGACCCTCTGACCAGGTCTTCTGAATTATGCAGTGTAGCACTGTAAACCCTGTAGACTTCCATATTTTAGCATTTTTGGTTGAATATCATATATTCCATTCGCCTTTCCACATTTCAGGTTTGTGATGGCTTTTTCTACTTCAAGTGTACAGATATATATTCCAGATGGCATTCCTGTTGAGTGTTTTCTACCACCATGCTGTCACTGCTTGTTTCATTTAGCAATCTTTTCAAAGTAATTACTCCATACATCAAGATTATCTTTATCTTCAGTTTTCACATCCCCTTTATCATCTCTGATTCCTTTTACAGTAATCTTTCCTCCAATTCTGAGCTTTTTTCAATAGTTCTATGTTCTTACTAAAGTCTTCCCATGACTTTTGTTTAGCTAATTTTACAAGTGTTTTGCTTTCTTATATTTTTCTCTGTATTCCCTAAGAGCACAAGCTGACTTACTTGCCAGGAACTTTCTTTCAATATGCTTTCTTCTTTTCCTTGACTGCCTCTTTAATGTCATGAGTCCACCACAGAGTTGCAGTTTTTCTGTCCTTGCAGATTACCTCACCACATGCCTCTCTGGCTGACTCAGTTCAAGTTTTGTGGTTTTCCACTGAATCTCTGAGGTTTGGTCTTGTTTTCAAACTCTCAGTTTTTCTTGAATAATGTTTGTGTATTTGAGTCTACAGTTCACATCTGAGAGCTGTTCAAAATTTTCTTACATGCCCTTCTTTTCAATATGAAGTTCAATTTTTATTCTGCTTAACATTAAATGGTGATCACTTCCTATTTCAAATCCTCTTTATACTCTTGTGTCCTGAACTAGTGGGAAAACATCACTGTTAACAATATAAATAGTCGATCAGACTTCTTATTTCTTGCATCTTCTCTCCATATGAATTTGTGCAACTTTTTATGTTGGAACATGGTGTTAGGTGTTACTAATAACTAGTCCATGTCCTGAGCAGAAATCTAGCAGGTACTTACCATTATTATCATCTTTGATCTTTTCTCCAAATTTTCCCAAAACATTCTTACATGTCTGGTAATTATTTCCTACTCTGCTGTTTAGATCTCCAAGGACCAACTTTTCCTTTTTTGTTGTCAGCTGCCTTCTCTAATGCTTCAAAACATTCCTCCACTTTTTCCTTAGTAGAACCTTCTGTTGGACCATAAGCACAAATGTCTCATTGTCTAGTTCCCCATTTTGATATAAGCCCACATCACACTATTTGATATTGCCTACCATTTAAGATTATCTTCATATTTAGTGTTTAATATTATAGCTATTCCTTCTTTCCCCTGATTGTTATTGTCTGAATATAGCATCTTGTATTTGTTGCTTACAAAGATATCACCTGTTTTTGTTTTCTTTGTTTTGGTAACACCTATTATGTTACTCTGGTACTTATCCAATTCTGCTGGTTCCATTTTTTTTTTTTCCATTGATGCTTCATATGTTAATGATGCTAATCTTGATGGCCTTGTGGTGGCCTTGTTTAACAGGGCGATACTCTAGCTGGCATGAAATTCCATCATGTTGTATCATCATTCTGATTTATGGTTTAAGCCAATAAGAATGCAGTTTGGCTGGGTAAATCCCAAATTGCCAGTCTTTCTGCATTTGTTCAGTATCCAAGTAGATACTCAACAGGGTGCACCACAAGAAGGTGAGGATTGCACATCAGGTCAGAAGCCCTGTTTGGTTCTCCCCATTCCCCAAAAGGCCACGTGGAGCAGAGCTCTCCTCCTATTTATCCATCCTTGATCCTTAAGCACCCCTTAATTTTATTTACACTATTAATAATGAAATAGTTCCATGTTTGCCAAGTATTAATTTTATTTACAATTGGCAAAGACAGAAATAATATTCATTATCATTCATCCATATAATCTGTTCAAATCTTCCTTCAGTAAATTCTGTAATAGCTATATTCCTTACCACTCTCCCTAATTTAAGCAACAGCAATTAACTGAATATCACACTCAAGATTCTTCCCACCTCATTATCATTAATAATGATAATGAGGTGGGAAGAATGTGGGCTGGAAAGTTCTGATAAACACCTAGAACAAAAATAATATTAAAGCAACTGATATAACCACAAGAAAGAACATACGAGGATATAAGAATGTAAGAACATAAGTGACCTTCATAACTGTGCTACTAGTATGTTCTTTGTTGTGGTTATATCAGTTGCTTTAATATCATTTTTGTTTTACTTACTATTATAATAATGGAATTGACTCACGTAAAATATTCTTTATTCGTAGAATTTTCGCCTGAGTATCACAGGCATCATCAGTACAGGTACAAAGGCTAATTAAACAATAACTGTTATATTCACAAAGAGCCACCTAAGTAGCTTAGGCTAAATTTCCTTAATTTATTTTAAAAAAAAAATTTTTTTTAATACACACATACACACACACGTGTGTGTGTACGCGCGTGTGTACAATTACAAGTTAGGAAAGATTTGCTGATTTATAGAGTACTATCTCCCACAAGGGGGAAAGACGTAGAAAATTGTATCTGTTTAGGTTTGAGGAGTGAAGTAATGTTTCACATGTTTCTTTGTAAAGCCATTCCATTAGGAACCGACTGACAAACAGGAAGATCTGCTCTGATCCGGTTAGAAGAACACAAGTCATATATCCAGTACCTTGAACCTGAACTAGAGTTCAGTGGAACAAAACAAAAGTAATTCACAAAAGTCAGTTTGTAATGGAATGGTTTTACAAAGAAGCATATGAAACATTACTTCACTCCCCTAACTTAAACAGATCCGATGGTCTACGTCTTTCCCTCCCTTGTGGGAGATAGTACTCTATAAATCAGCAAATCTTTCCTAACTTGTAATTGTATACACACACACACACACACACACACACAACACGTGTGTGTGTGTGTGTATTAAAGATACCAAGTAATTTTATATAAACTTGATTTTAATCCTATTTCCTAAGTAAGCAAACAGACAAGTAAGTCAAGTTTGTGCCTGTACGTAGTGCCAGTCTGAGGCAACTCGTGTAAAGGTGGCATAAGCTCCGATCACTTTCCTTAGAATTTTCCCCTAATGCAAAGCACATTCCCTTGCGGAGAGTATACCCAAGTTAAAAACTTTCTACATATATATATATATTAAAAAAAACATATTATATAAATATATATTACATAATATTTATATAAATATATATTAAAAAAACATATATATATATTAAAAAAACATATATATATATTAACTAAGGTTATTTTTAAAAAAATAACCTTAGCTACTTAGGTGGTGCTTTGTGATTATAACAGTTATTGTTTAATTAGCTTTTGCTCTGTACTAATGATGCCTGTGATACTCGGGCGAAAATTCTACGAATGAAGAATATTTTACGTGAGTTAATTCCATTATTATAATAGTAAGTAATATGTCTACTCACAGTATTTCCTTACTGAAACTTATCGTTTTTGTTCTAAGTCTTTATCAGAACTTTCCAGCCTACCCTCATGTGCATGTTATATAACAGTGACCTAAATCCTATAATATACATTGTTGGTCACCCTTTTCTTCCTCAGATACAACACTACAATGCATTACTTTCTGATATGTCAGTCAGTCACTTTCCCCCAGTCCACGTCAAGTCTATTTTGCACACCTCTCTCTCTCTCTCTCCCTCCCAAGTTTGTATAACAACCTTCAATATGGAATACAATCATATATGTAATTGATAGACACATAACGTTCTTGCTTTATGGCCTTCCTATCTTAACATTAATGCTGCACAGCCCATATATGGCAGTGATGTGCTTTGATTTTGCAATATGCATGTAGGATGTGTGTGTGATTAAAAAAAAAAAAAAAAAAAAAACTCTTCTTAATATGGTTTTTAAATTATTCCATTTTATTTGTGTATCATTTTCTTTTATTACTCTAGTTTTTCATTTATTCTTTTCAAATAGAGATAATTAATACTTCTGCCATCCAAGAGTTGTACATTAAAGGATTTCTGGAGTTTATCTTTGCATTGATTTGACTAATTTCAAACTATCTTGGAGATATTCTCAATTTTCCTTGTAATAAATGATGTATTTCTGCACTGAATACCCTGCTATCTAGTATTGTGTTAAGTGTTTTCTTGTTAGCTATTATATAGTCTATTATACTTTTTAGATTTATTTCTCAAACAAATTTATGACAGTCTTTATGCTTGAAAAAAGTATTAGTAATTTTGAAGTCATATGTAGAGAAATTTAGAAAACTGTCTGTGTTATCCATTTATGTGGAAAGAGGGGAGAAATAGTTCCATTACTTGAAGTAAGCTCCAAGACTGAGATAGCAATTTACTGACCAATCAGCATCTCAGGAGTCATGTTCAAGGTATTGGAGAAGTTGGTTAAGAGCAAAATATAGGAATAGGATACTATGAGTGGGGGGGGATAGCAAGTCATGGCTCAGTAACTTACCTTTTATAATACAGTGAAAGCTAATTATAGGCATGGGTTTCTATGGTTCGAAAGATAGATTCTGGTATTGCGACCACGTATTTATTAAGATAAATAAAAATAAACAAACCCGACAAGTTTCGTATATGTTGTTTGACTTACATCTTCAGGGGTTAAAGGTAACTAAAAGTTTAAACACAAGAAATGAGAAATTACTCATAATAGTCCATTCTATGATGTTATGGCCATCTAACTGTTCATTAAATTAAAAAATCTGAATTCGGAATCTGTGCATGTTATGTTTGAACAATGCTTGGATGTTGTCACGTTCTGCTGTTCACGTTCACACAGTCCGAGGTCTGACTTGGGTATATTTTTTATCGATGCTGACCAAACTTGGTGTAGAATTAGGCCCTGGTTTTTGTTGCATTGCATTGGAATTCTAAGCATATTAGCAGCTTCTTTAAATTTCCTTGTGAAACAGTTTTTTGCAATATAAGACATGTTCATTTTATGCCAGAATACATTATGGCCGGTGGAAGTTGTGTGGGATGCTAGGCCCCTTATTTGTGTTCTCTCCTTTGTTGCACGTCTTTTTGGTGCTTGTTCATACAAATTTGCCCTGATCTTCCCGTGTGGCCTACGTAGCAGATGCCACAGGAAAAATGAATTTTATATACACCTGATTTTTTTAAAGGGGGTGATATGGAGGTTTTGGGGGATGTAGAAATCTTGATATTTTATCTAGTGGAAGAAAAGCAACTTGAATGTTATGTTTGTTTAGTGATTTGGCCAATTTGTCTGTAACATTCTTGATGTATGGTAGCATGACTGCATTCTTGAAATTGTGCTTTTGTGAGATGCTTGCAGGAGGTGTATTGAGGATTTTCTTGATTATCTTGGGTTCAAAACCAGTTTTTTTGAGGATCTGTGTTAAATAACGTAATTCTTCATTTCTCTTTTTTTTCTGTGCTGGAAATATTGTAAGCTCTATCCCTCAAGGTTTTTATTAAACTTATTTTTTGCCTTGGGTGGTGGTGTGAGACTGCATTAAGAAATCTTCCTGTGTTTTCTATAAATGGAGAAAGATAATCCCACCACCCCAGGCAAAAAATAAGTTTAATAAAAACCTTGAGGGATAGAGCTTACAATATTTCCAGCACACATTGGAAATATTGTAATGGAAGCCCTAAGCATCATGCCAAGCACTATTCAACATTTAAGCAATATCTCTCATACTTTGCTTTGAACTCATTCACTGCTCTCCAATCAAAAAATCTAGTCCTCATACGCTTGCTAACCACATTCTTTGTCAATTTCCAAGAATAATCCATAGTTCTCCCAAGACTAAACTGTTCTGAAAATTTCCTCTGTATTAATCTTGTAAAAACTCTTCAGTAATTTGTGTCTCAATCATATCACACCTTTTCTGCTCAGCCAATTTCTGTAACCTTCAAATTTTCAACCTATCCTCATAAAGTACATTTCATAGCCCTGCCACTATTACACTTGGTAATAGTGGCAGGGCTATGATATATAGTGGCCCAAGAACAGTCCTGTGGCATGCCACTAGTCGCAGGCCTTCTTCTGGGCTCTACTCCTGAATAAACTGCTGTCTGGTATCTCTCCAACCACCCTCTTATCCATTTCACTAACTTTATATACATCCGAATATACTGCAATTTACTAATTAGAATTCCATATGGTATCCTGTCAAAAGCTTAGTCACTCACCTCTGAATCCTCTCCCTTCTCATCCCCAAGAAACCCAGGTGACCAGATCTGTGTAGAGTAGTCCAGATGGGATGTTACCAAGGCCCTATAGAGGTATAATAACCTGCTCCTCAGATAATTTGATGAGTTGTTTTAGCCACTTTTGCTATCCATTTACACCCCCCAAATCCCTAGCTGCATCAATTTCCTGGAGTACAGTTCCATTAATATGATATACACAGCTTGTAATCTTTTCATCCCAAAATGCAAAACCTCACACTTTGCCACATTAAACTGATATCCATTCTCCTTTGCCCATACTGCCAGTGTATTTAAATCATCCTGCAAAATTTTAACATAATCTTTATTGAATTATCTCTACCCAATTTTGCATCATTGACAAAAAAACAGAATAGTGCATCTCAGATCATTTCCTGTATCATTAATGTATAAATTAAATAGTGGCCCAAGAACAGTCCTGTGGCATGCCACTAGTCGCAGGCCCTCTTCTGGACTCTACTCCTGAATAAATTACTGTCTGGTATCTCTCCATCAACCACCCTCTTATCCATTTCACCAACTTTATATACATCCCAATATACTGCAATTTGCTAATTATTTAATTTAGAATTCCATGTGGTATCCTGTCAAAAGCTTTGCAAAGCATTAATATCACTGTAAACCCATTACCTTTATCCAAATTAGCTTTCACTGTTCAAATGAAAGTGGCATGCCACAGGACTGTTCTTGGGCCACTATATATCATAGCCCTGCCACTATTACCAAGTGTAATAGTGGCAGGGCTATGAAATGTACTTTATGAGGATAGGTTGAAAATTTGAAGGTTACAGAAATTGGCTGACAGGCAGAAAAGGTGCGATATGATTGAGACACAAATTACTGAAGAGTTTTTACAAGATTAATACAGAGGAAATTTTCAGAACAGTTTAGTCTTGGAAGAACTAGGGATCATTCTTGGAAATTGACAAAGAATGTGGTTAGCAAGAGTATGAGGACTAGATTTTTTGATTGGAGAGCAGTGAATGAGTTCAAAGCAAAGTATGAGAGATATTGCTTAAATGTTGAATAGTGCTTGGCATGATGCTTAGGGCTTCCATTGAGTCTATGTACTTCATGAAGTCATCTGTATAATAATATTTGTACCAAGTGTAATGTTCCTTACTCTGGCATTGAAGTCTCACATATTAATAGGTAGTCATTCAAGTTTATTTTATCTTTTTATTATTTGTTGTTTTTACTGTTTCATCTAAACCTTTTTTTTTTTCTTTGTTTCTGTAATTACTGCTAATTTCTTTCTTTCTACTAGTTTAATGTAGATCTTGGTATTTGTGGTGAATATTTTTGACATTAAGTAGCAACGTTCCAGATATTCTTGTTTATTTATTTAGTTTTATTTATTTTTTCCCCTTCCTTGTCCTGCTCATATGTTAACCTATCCAAATCAGTTTTCAGAGTGACAGGTTTGTTTTTTCTATCCTGAGACTGAACTAAGAAAAAAAAATTCAACTGGGTTAGCTACCAGCCATCTGTATTCTGGTTTGGTGGGTAGGGGCTGCCACCTTAGATCATCCAAACTTACCCTAAGTCTCTTCTCTGTCATTTGTACCTGACCAAGTTTTCCACTGGGGTTAATAACCAGTCTTTCACTCGATTGCTCAAGTTCTAGAGTTCACTATGTGAAGGTGTGATTTAGATTGGGGAAGGAAGGCTAGGTTATCCTTCTTGAGAAGATCATATATTATGCATTAATCTCCTTTGAGCCTCTTCAGATCTTTTGGTGTTTTCTGCTTACTTTCTCTGTCTTTGCTATTCTGTTGCCTGATTTATCACCATAAGTCTAATCATAGGATCACTGAGTAGTTAGTTAATCATTCCTCTACCCCCCCCATCCTCTTTCTCACTATTTCATTATTTTTCTTGAGTCTTAATGCTACATATAGGATTTTGTTCAGATATTTAATCAGCCACTGATTTTGATATGATCTTTATTTACTGTTTATATTTGAGGATGGCTTTTACTTCTTTCCACTCAGATGAGTTATTTGTGATACGTTTCTGTTTTATGTGTATATACACTGGTGTCCAAAAGCTAAGCATGACCAGCATTTTTTACTTGTATATGAAAAAATTTTCATGACTACAGCTAAATGTGGATGTAAACTTTTTGCAAGCATATTAATAAATTATATTACACAAAAAATGTGTTATAAATTTCATACAAATTAAATTGCAATGTGTTTTTGGCAAAAGTTACAAATTTCCTAAGGACATAGTTAAAGAATTAATGCACAATGCTTTGTTGCAATACAGAAAAATATGCAGAGAGTTTCAGCATGGAATATATCCACCCTGAACTGTAATGCAGCTCTTGCAATGACACAATATTTAGCATCAAGTGATTCAGTAGTTCTTGAGGGAAACAGGACACACTTCTCCTTCAGAGCATGGTTTGTTTTCTGGAGGAAAATTTCAAGCAGCAATGCATCTCCCTGTTGCATCCCAAACATGTTCTATGGTTGAGATATGGGGAGCATGCTCAATTCAGTTAATATCCTCAGTCTCCAGAAGTATCTCCAATGCTCATGTATAATGTAGTGTGATATTGTCATCCATAAAAATGAATTCTTTGCCTACAGCACCACAGAACAATCTAACACAATGAATCCATTAAGCATAATGCCACCCACACAATGATCATAGCACCACCGTAGCTATCCTTTTCAAGAGCATTCTTGCGATGGTAAGCAGTATCATTTTCATGCCAGATCAAGTGTCATCTAGAATCGGAGGAAAGACTAAAATGACTCATTTCTAAAGAGTACATTAGCTCATTGGTGTCTTGTCCAATTTTTATGGGTACAACACCACTGAAAATGTGCTCTATGATGAGCTGTAGTTAAAGGGTTGCAGACTACAGGCCTTCGGGTATATAGACCTACTTGTTGCAGATGTCTTGCCACAGTTTGTCGAGATATCTGCATACCTATTCTTGAATGGACCTGACTATGAAGCTGACCTGCCATGATGTGTCGATTATGTTTTGCTGTTATAACCAAAAATCTTTCTTCATGCTCCGTGGTAGAGCAAGGGCAACCTCTTAGCAAATGTCTGGAACAAATTCCATTGGTTTGAAACGCTGCCCAGAGCTTGGATAGAATGCTATATTAGATTCCAAACTCTTTGGCAATATCAATAATTTGGCAACCATCTTCAGGCTTTCCGATAATTCTTTCCCCTGTGAAATCATTTAGATGATGTCTTTGAGACATTACAAGACATTCAGATTTGCAACTTTATTCCTTCATGAAAAGAAGATCTTCCTTCAGATACAATTTGCTTAGTGCAACCTTTTATCCTGTTGAGTGCTACCATGTGACACCTTTGCACATAATTTTGAAAATTTGAATATGCACCTGCTTTCTACTCAGAATAATCATTTATAAAAATTTCCACAAGCTGATTCATCGCAATTTGCAGTTGTAATCTTCAGAAATAGTGTTCATCCTTAGTTTTTGGACACAAGTGTATATATAAAACTAACTAGTCAAGCATCTCTTTGCATTCATTACTCCTTGTTCGTATGGACTGTTACATCTCTTTTCGACTGCATTACATTTCATTCATCTATAATTTGGATAGCATAGTCTTTTTCGTTCAGTATAGCTTTTTATACCTGTTTAAGCTTTTCTGTGTGTCTGAGCAAATTGCATCTCCTTTTGCCATCAACAGGCTATGAATTCAAATCTCACTATCATCGATGTTTGTGAATATCTTTATGGTAGGTGACTTTCATTGCTTTAGGTCTCCTATAATCTCTAGAAGACCTGAAATAGCTCTTGAAAAAGACTGAAGAAGATATCATTAGCTCACCTAGTAATAATACCATAGGTTTCCAATGTTTTATGGGTGAGATTATCACAAGAATAAACAAAAATATAAGGTACACATCTCTTCTATATATCTTCTATAGTCTCTCTCTCTGTGTGTGAGTAAGTGAGTGAATTTTCAGGGTGTGCTACGTGTGTGGTGCTTATTCACTGAATAGGAGTATCACCTATATCATATTTTTGCATTTATTCCCATTAAAGACTCCCCTAATTGCTTACAGACTTTGTGTGATTCCTAAAAGTAAACACAATATACTAATGCTTCATGAAGAGGACATTTTTCAACGCGTAAACATTGCATCTCATTCGCATTAATAGCTGGGTTGTGCATTCAAAATACATATACCTTTGAAAAGATGTACAGGTGGCACAGCAGGTCAAATTCTTAGCATTTTAGTAGTTTTAAACCACTCAGAAGTGTGAACTGATGTGGTAGGCAAGTTTTTGTATATAATATAGACAAACTTTTTAGCATATAATTTTCAATAAATTTATGACTTTTTTGCCCATATTTACAATGGGAAACAGTATTGTAGTTGAAGGAGGTAAGCCCTCATCTTCCAAATTTTACACCTTTGATTAATTCAAATATACCAACCAAATATAGCATTCTCCTTCATTATTGTTTTCTAATATACAGTATCTTAAAACAAACACATTGTCCCCCACTCTGTGCAGATTTTTTTACAATTAATTGATAATTTAATCGACAAGTTAATTGATAAGTATTCAGAGTTATCATACAATTAATTGCATTAGATCAATTTAGATGAGCACTGATGTGCTATATTATATACTCTTAAAACTTCCATACATTGATTCAAAAAAAAAAAAAATGCAATCATACCGCCAAAAGGAACGTGCATTTTGTCGCTCTAGTTGCATAAGCCACGACAGCACACACCCAACTGAAATGGGCATGCAATGCCACTGGTGTGTGTGTGTGTTTACACATGCACACACAGTTTGAGCATGTGCTTATTTATTTTGCTGGGTACTTCTAGACAGGTTAATCTTTTTGTGGATTGCTTCAACTTCTCCAGTTCACTTGGAAGTACTTATTGTTGTAATTATCATTACTATATACTAAGGCTTATTATATTTGATGAGAAACTGTGCTTTTCATTATACATTTATATAATGTATACAAAACCAAATTTTAAAATAAATTGACTCAATTTTTGCATACTGAGAATTGCAAAAAAATTTTTGCTGACTTTATTGCAAGTTTCTCCAAGATGTCTATTAAAAATAGAAGGTTATCAGCCAATTGTCTTTTCAACTATGATGAAAATTTGGATGTAGCTTAAAACATTTTTCACCTGTATTATGAATTAAGAGGAGAGAGAGAGGGGAGGGGGTGATCATTGACAGCTGTTCGTAATCTGTAGTTAATATATTAATGATATACCAGCAGCTTTTGTTTGCTACAGGTTAGCATGCATGTATTCAACACAGTATTGTTCTTGTATTTTAGCCATTCAGTGAACAAATGATTGCCTTAAGTATCTGATTTTCTGATGAATTATGTATTGTACCATATGCAAAAGATCATTAAATTTTTATGTACTATAGTGCCACGGTGGCCAAACTGCGGCTCGCGAGCAGCTTGTGGCTCTTCTTAAGTTTTATTGCGGCTCAACTAACAAATAAAAAATATTTATCATTTTTCTTAATTTTCTATTGTTTTTAATTTAATTTTTCAATTAACTACATTGCTGTTCAGCAATATAGTTATATTTATATTACCTTGTCAGAAAATTTAAAAAGATACATTAAAAGATACAAAAGAATCATCTGACATTACAGACCAATCACAATTAGCAATTTTTATTCATTTCGTTCTTGAGGACGGAGTGACATGAGAAGAATTATTAGATTTAATAGCATTAAAATATAGTACTCGTGGCATTGATATTAAGGAAACTTTTGATGTTACTCTTAAAAAGGTTCCAAAAAGTAAATTTGTGGCTCTTAACAATTTCTGGTAGGTAACTATGGCTCTTGCTGCAAAAACTCTGGCCACCCCTGTTATAGTGCATTATTGAGCAGCTTTAGAAATATGAATGCTTTAGTATTCTACACAAAATGCATCTGTGTATAATGCTGAGGTGGTATTTGATTTGACTGATATTATGAAATTATTTCCCAGGCTTCATTAATTTCTGACACTGACTTTCATATCTTCTTTCTCCTTGTCGTTATCAAAGTGATATTTTGAAATATATTAAGAGGTGGAATCCTATTCTGCTGTAGGATTTCTTAATTCTCAGAATTCAGAATATGTTCTGAAGTATGTTCATATAACAACTATTTCAAGGAATGTTAAGGAAATAAATCTTCAAACTGCACAACTGATATAAATTATGAGAAGCCTATCATTTACCATTAATTTTTTTAAATTACTAATAAATAGTTTAATTATTTTAGTGTACTTCATTCTGGTACATATAAATTATAAATAGCTTTCTTTAATTTGAGCACAGTGAAGGGAGGAGCTTTTTTGTCAAATGTAAATGAATAATTTAATTTTATTTTAATTTTATTACTGATATTGTGTATGTCACATATTTTCTGCATATATGTTATTAATTTTAGTGTAATAATGCTTTGCTCCTAAGATAGATTTTAAACACTGCAGGACAGTGAAGTACCCCGTGAAGACCTTTTTATAACTACAAAAGTTTGGCCTTCTGATTATGGATTTTCTTCAACCAAAAAATCATTCTATGGGTCCATGAAGAGACTAGGTGTTGATTATATAGGTATGTGTTTTTGCTATTGTCTATCATTACATAATAATATAATCAATTTCTGTTTTCATGGTTTTCTGTCCAGAATACTGAAATTTTCTATATAGAGGACTGCATAAGTTAAAAGCTTCTTTTGATAGTTCCTGGAAATTTCAGCTTTTTCATCACTGAGATTAGTACTTTTCATTAGGACTAGTAGCATAGAAAGCATCTGAAATGTGCAGAAGTTCATCATCATCAAATTCCTGCCATGTACCCTCAAGGGATGTACAGATGTGTGGAGGTTTAACTATGATAATAGTGATACCAGCAATGCTAGCACTCAAAAATGCTTATTTAAAAATAAATGCCAATAAAGACTTTATCCATCTTTAATGCTCTCTTAATTGGAGATTGCATTATTGCATATTGTTCTGTTTTTCTACCTCACAATTGACAAATTTCATTATACGTGCATCAGTAAGATAGCATGAAAATTCTTAATTTACAATGAGATAAAAGAATAAAATTTCATGCTCTTAAAATTGCAGTACTTGAAAAACACCTTCTGTAGCTTTGTTATAGTGGTTTTACTCATTAGATTTTTTCAGCACTCACTGACCTTTCATTTGCAACAGAGTATGTCATAGCATATAGGAATGGAATTATAAATTAGCCATCATTTTGTTTAGGGGAAATCAACTTATAAGACTTTAATGCTCTTCAGAAAATGTTCAGATAGGGGTCATCTAATCTGAAAAATTCTCTTTACAAGAAAGTGTTTTTCAGGTATACTGAAATACTAGAAAAGCTCACTAAACTGTGTTTAGTGAGCTTCTTTAGTATTTGATTGGCTATAAATTAACACGTTTGCTGCCACGCTACTTGGGCATAGTCTGTTCCCGTACGCCGAGCAATTTCACTTCAAGGTCAGTACGGTAATCTCGTTGCTGGCGGTAAGCGTCACACGAGTATACTCGTAGTTGGCTTGTGCAGAGCATATACTATCTATGAGTATACACAGTTTTGCTGCTAGCTCCACAAGCCAAGCATTTTCACTTCTTCAGGGTCAGTACGGTTAATCTCGTTGCCAGCGGTAAGCGTCATACGAGTATACTTGTAGCTGGCTTGTGTAGCCCAACTATGAGTATACTCGTAGTTGGCAGCGAACATGTTAAGAATTCTTTGATTCATTTGGGGAAATAAAGATGAATTAGAAAAAAATAATTTTCTTTGTTTCATATCAGAGGCTTTCATTAGATATATATAATTAAAATCGGATGAGATTTTTATTTTATCAATGTTGAGAGGTGCTGGTGAATTTTTTTTTTTAAATTTAAATTTTGTACTGTATTTACCTATGCATCCATAATTTGAAAGGTGAATCTTGGGAAAAAAATAAGCCCTGAAAACATTCAAAAAAATTTAATGTGAGTTTAAAGTTTTTTAAGCAATTCCATTTAAGTATTGGCAGTGTTTTGCACATACACCAAAATCAGTTTTATTAATTGTATTTTTTTAGGGAAAATTCAGTAAAATAAAACATTACAAAGTAAATATTTTTAAATGTCAATAAAATTTCAAAACTATATTTAGATATTAAAACATACTAACAAGGAGCATTTATTGCTTTTAAAGTCGTTCAACTGTTATCCATTTCCATAATCTTGTGTTCTTCAAATCCAACTTCATCATCACTGTAAAGTGGCATTTAGTCATAAACTATTATTCCATTCAAGTAATGGTATTTTACAAAGTGCTGTGCTGTCTGGGGATTTCAATGCCAGTTGGACAAGAAGATATAAATATACTAAATAAGTAAACAGGAAGATATAAATAAACATTTGGAAAACAGTCTGCATGTATATGCTAATGATAATGAAGAGAAACTGATAATTTGACTAAGTAAAAATATGAAATTAAATTAAACTTGCCAAGAAATTATATTGCTATATAATATTTCTCATATGTTTTAAGTCTTATTTGTAAATAAAATAGCATCTATTAATTCATTTGACAGCTGAAGGTAAATTAACCAACCTCAGATGGATGTTATAGGATTTCTTTCCCAGAAAGTCAAGTTTTTCATCTTGGAAAACAGCCAAACCAGCCAAAAGAACATGTGTAATGGCAGATATGTAGACTAATTAAATAGGATTACCTACCCTCTTAGAACCTTAATTAGGTTTCAAAGAAGCCAAGTTACTTGGCTGTGGTAAGCCATTCAGCCTAACATGCAATGGAAAATGCATAGTACTTCTTATCTTGATAATTACCTGGAAAGCTTAAGTCACTAGTTATTTTAATGATAATAGATGTACTTAACAGCCACTTTTCAATAATTTTATTTAGCATTAAGTATAATGCTCATATGACTCAAGAAATGACTATTGAATTATGATTTTGGGATGTAAAAATACAAGAACATTATATAAGTTAAGAACATTTATATCAGAAATTCATTGATACAAATTAAAATTAGTGGCAGCACAAGAAACAGGATGGACATGACAGGAACAGAAATCCAAAATTTTTAGAAAATGTCATAATTTTTTTTTCAAGTGGGAAAGAATCGGTGAAACATTAATTGGAGTAGCATTTATAGTAGATAGACATTAAAGAGAATCTTTCATTCACAGGTCTGAAATCTAAAACATTATTTACAATAAGAATCCGAACAATTTTTTTTTTAATTTATGGATTATAAATGCTTATGCACCAATGAAAGAAAAGGAAGATGTGTGTGGGGAGGTGAACAAGATTTCATCCACAAAATGGAGAGGTTATATGATTCAGTGCTGTCTGGGGATTTCAATGCCAGTTGGACAAGAAGATATAAATATACTAAATAAGTAAACAGGAAGATATAAATAAACATTTGGAAAACAGTCTGCATGTATATGCTAATGATAATGAAGAGAAACTGATAATTTGACTAAGTAAAAATATGAAATTAAATTAAACTTGCCAAGAAATTATATTGCTATATAATATTTCTCATGAAGTATCTTAATGACTAGACTTTTTTTTTTATGTGATGCCCACTCACAAAAGATTTAAAGATGATAAGGTTATACATCAGTAGTGTGAGTTGGTTAAGGATTTGTTTCTATTTTTTTATTAATTTTATAATTTTTTTTTTTACATTTTTATTTATTTTTACGTAGTCTAGAAACTCTGCTCTAGAGAACAAACATTGAATTTTTCAATGTTTGTTCTCTTTGTTCTATCTTTGTTCTAGGGGCTACTTGTATAGAAGCTAATGACTTCACATAAATTGCCTTAGTATTGCATAATACAAAGCATATTAAAAAGACAAAGACAATGAAAATAGATAGAATTGTTGAAAATGTCAACTGTGTTGTGAATGAACGGGAACCTGTGGAACAAGTAAAACATTTCAGCTACTTAGGCACGATTTTTACTGAAGATAGTAAATTAAATATGGAAATAGACAACAAAATCAACAAAGCTGGTATGGTAGGCAGTCAATTGAATAAATTCATATGGAATAAGAGAGAAATTAGTCGGAACACTAAATTAGCTGTATACAAGACGGTGTTCAAACCAGTTTCAATCTATGGATTTGAGAGCTGGGTCAGAAGTAAAACACTTGACCAAAGACTAGAGACCACAGATATGAGAGTCCTGAGAAAGATTAGAGGCATGAGCAGATGGCATCAATGGCAATATCATATTAAAAATGAGGATATTAGGAAAGAACTTGACATTATCAGCATCCAGGAAAGTGACCATTCTGTTTAAGTGACCATACCACCTGAGATTAGCTCTGCTAATCTCAGGTGGTATGGTCACTTAAACAGAATGGGCGAGGAAAGATTAGCAAAACAAGTGTTCTCTGCCAGGTTGGCAGGAAAATGACCCAGAGGAAGAGCAAGATATAGGTGGATTGATACGGTACAAAGTGCCTTAGACGATAGAAATATAAGATCTGATAACGTTGGAGTCTTGACAAGTAACAGACTGATTTGGAGGAAAATTGTAGATAGGAAGTTAGTAATGATGTAAATTTGTCATGTAGCACTATCATATCCTGTACACCCCTTGAAGGTACATGTCAGGAATTTGATGATGAGAATTTACATCAAGACCAAATAGGATTAAAGAAGGAAAGTAAAGAACTGAGACAAGAAACAGATAAAACATCCTTAATAGTGGCTGCTGTACATATGCTGCTCATATAAGTTCTTATTGTTAGTAAATATTGGCAATATTGTTAATATAATTGGCATTATTATTTTCTTTATATTTGACTGTTGTTAAGTGTGTTGTTTAGTCATGACTATTATTACATGGTATTATTTCAAAAGCATTCTATGTTATGGTACCGATGCATATGAGAAAAATGGTGACCAGTTGATGTTGAATGATATTTGTGGGATTTTGGGTGATGTGGTGTATGTTTAATTTATTCATTGCCAAGAATAAATGGTTTGTTGTGTTAGAGTAGTAATGGAGAGAATGTTTGGCAGAAATGTTTCATGGAGTGGATGTAAGAAATGAGGCATATCGGGAGTGGAAGAATGAAGTGCATGATATTAAGGATATAAGGTGGGATTGTGAAAGTGTTCTGGAGAATGTGGCGGAAGCAGTGAAAGTGCAAGAAATACAAATGAGTTTGAAAAAAGTGGATGATGAGAAGCCAGTGTGGAAAGAAATCGCATTCTTACACAGACTCCTTCACAGGACAAAATTTGAGTTCAAGTGACTGTAGAAACGATTGCACATGGTACAGCTGGAGGAGAAAGCATAAATTGCAAGAAACTGGGAGGGGAAAAAAAATTATTATATGGAGATTCCGTATTAAGAGATATACTGTTACATCCTGAATGAAGAACTTTTAAAAGGAAACAATTCATTCAGGATTTAACAAGTCAGAAAAACCAGCTAAGAGAAAAAACTTGTACTCGAGCAGAAGAAATAAAGTACTAACTGTAAATAGAAATAGAATTACCTCCTTTTAGTAGAATTGTAATACCATGTAAAGAACTTTGTGTATAAATTAGTATTATATGAATGCATCATGTATATACAATGAATGGGTAAATTAGATGTAAACAATAGTGCAAAGGTCATGGGCAGGCCTGCATTGGCAATTCGTTTCCTGGAAGACGCTGCTAGAGATCTCGCGATGTGCCGAAATCCCTGTGGACGAAGAAAGTAGTGGGCAGGAAAAGATTGCAGAAAGTAAGAGGGCGCTATCACAGCTATTCACAGGGTGCTAAAAAAGGGGGGGGGGAGTGAAGGGAGAATAAAAAGGGTTTGCACCCCTTCCTCAAGGCTTTTTTTTTGCCTATTTTGCTGGATGATGATTCGACTTCTCCCGTGGACCAGAAGTTCCTGATGGTATTTCTTGGCGATAGTACGATATCAGACGGTGCGCCTTTCCCTTCGATGTCTGAATTTCTGCCAGTACTAAAGCGTGAGATGTCGGCATATGCTGTCTTTGCTCCTTCACTGAAAGCTCCGACGGATTAATATCGTGGACGTATCCTGTAGAAACGAGGACGGCCCGAAACAGATTGAGAATAGACTAGGAAAAAAGGCCAGGTGCAGAGCATAGCTTAATCTGATGACCATAGTGACCCACCACGTGGATGCAGGCTTATGGAAGTATCGAGAGGTGATTCAAACAAAGAAGGACAGTTCAGACGGACCTGGAGATCTTGCCCCAAGAAATGGTGAAGTACAGATTTTGTTGTATAATACCTAGTCAGTAAAAGGGAAATATCATTGTAGTGTAATAATCGAGTATGGATATTTAAGAACTTTAAGTGATTATGTAGCAGTGGCTAATGTCCAGAAGACAAATTGTCTGGAATGATTATAGATGATTGTGACTGGTTTAATGTGCAAGACTAACATAGTATGTAGAAAATTGATTAGAAGTATATATTATGTGTGTTTAATCTCTAACTTAAAAGAAGGATTTATTGTTCATGCATTAGAGTATTAATCAGTTTGATACAGTTTGATTTAGCATATCATTGAACTAATTGAAAGTGAGATTGGTCTAAGTGTATATGTCTTTAGATTCCAATAAATGTTTTTTCTTCTATACCTGAGTTTTGCCTGTGATATGAATCAAAACTACCACTCATTAATCGGAAATGTAGCGGGGGGGGGGATTGAAAGAAAGGTATAACATGTTGATATAGAGGTTACGACTGCAAACCAGAATTTACTTAGCCACAGTAAAGCGTTTAATTTATGAGTTTAAGCACTAAATTTATTCACCTATGTGCACCAAAAGTCTGGAAAAGTCTCTCTGAATAAGAGTCCACTCTATTCTAAGATATTGGCTGGCGCACCTTAAAAAATAAATTTGCCAATATCTGAAGAGGAGACAGCCCCAGAAAGAAATTAGAGGATTTGTTTCTTTTAGCAAGGGAAAAGAAAACGCATAAACCTATACATTACATCCTAAGATTAAAATTATTAAATTTAGTGATGATGGTGTATTGAACATAAGAGAGACTGCAGGCTAAACTTACTGTGCACTACTACCTTTAACAGTCAGAGTAAGCACGTGAGTAAAATTAGAAATCGGCTGGAGATATAGAATTTGCTTTCCTTATAGAATGAACACGTAAGAAGTGATACAGATATTAGAGTCAGGGAAATTTTGTAAGTCTTGTAGTTATTGTAGAGAGGTAAATTCATAAAGGAAGTAAATTAATTTAGGAAAAGTAATAACGACATAACAATGGTGCAGACGACAATATTTAACAATACTTAATGAGAAGGTGTTGAGAGCATGTTTCCCAGGTTCGAAGATAAAGGATGTTAATGAAGTTGTACATTTGCAGAAGAAAGAAGTGAACGAGTTAAATATTTTAGCAAAGACAAATGATTTGAAAGTACAGTTTCCCAGGCAGTGGCATAGCTAGGGCTTTTGCTGCCCCTCTCAATACACACCAAAAATACTACAAAAAGTCAAAACAACTTATAGGGAAATAAATTAAAACACCATGCTTATTTTTGAAATAAAACTTTAATTTCAACATTCTAAAATGTTGTTTTTCTTGCTTTTCTTAGCAAAATCGTCGATGACATTGCCGAAGTCTATTTCATAGTAATGTAGGTAATTCTTAATTTTATTTAGAAAAACTCTTCTCACAACTAGCAACACTTACAGCAATTGTAAGGAAAATTCACAGAAGTATTACAATATTTGGAACTGAGTTCTCAAGACTGTATTTTAGAATTAACTGCAAAAGTTCAAAAAGGTTCAAAGTGCCACCCCAGGTGGACCGCACCCCCCCCCCTCCAGCTATGCCACTGTTCCCAGGTTTCAAATCTGAATAAGCAGGTAATGACATTGTGTAAGGGTAACTATGGGCCCAAGGAGATGTTGAAATGCATACATACACAAATATTCAAAGTATCAGAAGTAAAGGAGAGGAGCTTTTGCCATGGTCATCTCGACTTGGCCAAAAATGATTGGCATCAGCAAGATCTGGTTTTCAGAAAATGATGTAGTTACAGGGATAGAATGTAACGGATATTGTATTTTCAGAGAAGATAGGGGAAATAGGGCAGGATGAGGAGGGATATTATTAATGATAGCTGAAGAATATATATTAAGAAGTTAATGGTTCATTAACTTCTGATAGAGGCCAATAGGACAAAATATATTGTTTTGTGTGTTGAGGCTTAAGTGCTGTGAAGAATTCATGTTAGAGGTTTAATGGAATATTAACAGCACTGAGAAAGGATTAAAACTAATTTTAATACTTCCAATATTTCATCTCCGTCATAGAGACATCTTCGGGGATTACAAAAATTTTTTGTAACGACACACACACAAATACAATACAGAGTGAAACTAAAGTCCTATCTAGGTGGTGTGCCCTCTATGAGCATTTGCAGGTGGCCTGGGTTGTAAAGAGGGATCTCTGATGATTAAAGTTTCCCAAATTTTGGCAAGTTTAATGCAACTGTATTTGTTTAAAAATTAGGTTGATTCCTGAGTGCAGATTCAAAGAATAGTCTTTCTTTTTTGAATTTACTATGGTGGAGCATGGTAGTTTTTTTCCAGGAGATCTTGTGGGATGTATCCAAAACATGGTCTGCAAGGCCAGATTGACCGTAATCATGTTTGCAGATATAAGAACTATGTTCTTCTAACCGGATGGATCCTGCCTGTTTGTCCGAAGTAGACAAGTTTACAGGAACAAGGTACTCTATATACACCAGGCACTGAAAGAGGAGGGAGCTAGTCTTTAGTGGAGCGGATAAGGGTAACAAGTTTACAGTGGGGCTTACTTGCTACCCTTATCTGCTCCACTAAAGACCAGCTCCATCCTCTTTCAGTGCCTGGTGTATATAGATTACCTTGTTCTATTACTGTAAACTTGTCTAATTCGGACAAACAGGCAGGTCAGCATCCATCCGGTTAGAAGAACACAGTTCTTACATCTGCAAACACGATTATGGTCAATCTGACCTTGCAGACCATGTTTTGGATACATCCCACAGGATCTGGAAAAAAACTACCATGCTCCACCATGGTAAATTCAAAAAAGAAAGACTATTCTTTGAATCTGCATCTGCATGCAGGAATCGACCTAATTTAAACAAATACGGTTGCATTAAACTTCCCAAAATTTGGGAAACTTTAATTATCAGAGATCCCTCTTTATATCCCAGGCCACCTGCAAATGTCCATAGAAGGTGCACCACCTAGATAGGACTTTAGTTTCACTCTGTATTGTATTTGTATGTGTGTGTTGTTACAAAAAGTTTTTGTAATCCCCGAAGATGTCTCTGTGACGGAGATGAAATATTGGAAGTATTAAAATTAGTTTTAATCCTTTCTCAGTGCTGTTAATATTCCATTAAACCTCTAACATGAATATTGTTTTGCTATAGACCTGGGGGTCCAGAAGATGTGGGTGACATATAAGCAGATTAGTACGTTAAGTACAGGCCAAGCAATTATTATGGGAGACTTCGGCTATGGAGATATAGATTGGAAGGAGGAAAGGGCACATGGAGAAATGGAATTTATACAGTTTCTAAGGGATAATTACCTGAAACGGCACATGATGGAGGAGGACCAGGGGTGTGAAAGTATTGGATCTGATAATAGTATCAGAAAATCTCTAACTACAGTAGCAATACCTTTTTTGATTTGGGAAAGTGACCATGCAGTCCTGTCTTGGAAGGTTGCTTAACATGTAGAATTTTCAGTCAAGAAAGGGTTTATGTGGAACTGCAAAACTAGCAATTATGACAAACTCAGGAGGCAACTTGGAGCACTGCCATGACATAACAAGCTACATTGAATATCATTAGTGTGTGGGAAGTGGTCAGGAATTGTTTGAGTGAAACACTATCAGACTTGCATATTCAGGGTCAGGAGAATAAACTGAGTAGGGATTAAGTAGATAAGTAGCAATATAAAGCAGGAGCTGCAAAAAAAAAGAGAGAAAAGTATTGTGGAAGAAATATAAACAAAAAGATGATCAGCATGCTAATGAGCAATATAAAGCAAGAAAGAAGGGTAACAAGTATGGTAAGGAATGCTAAATCAGATTTTGAGAGAGAGAATGAGCTAAGCAGACCAAAAGCAAATCCAAATAGCTTTTTTACTATGTAACAAGTAAGAGAAATAATTATGGAAAGATTTATTCAGTGCTGATAGTAGGAAAGTGACAGAAGCAGAAGAAATAGTTCAGTTACTAAGTGATCACTTTGCAAGTGTATATCATCCAGGTGCTGGCTTTGCAGTTACTGATGTGACAGAAACTGATATAACAATTGAGGTAGATGAACTGGAGGTACTCAGTATATTGAAAAATATCATTGTGGGCCTGGACAGTATGTCAACAGGCAGCGCCTCTGATGAAGTTGTTTAATCTAAGTCTATAAATAAGGTGACAGCAGAATTAGATAAAAGAAATGGCTCTGCTATGATACTGCTGGATTTTGCAAAGGCATTTGACAGAATACTGCATGGAAATTTTTCATAAGTTGGAGCAAATGGGAATAGATATGAGGTTGGTGGCATGGTTAGAGGCAGCTAATAGGCATCAGAGAGTGGTGTATGGTGGAGTGCCCCAGGGCTGTATACTAGGGCCAATACTCTTTAATTTGTACATTAATGATATAGCAGAAGATTTGGGGGGGTGGTATTCAGTTGTTTTCTAATGATGCAAAGCTGGGGAGGGATAATAACAGGTGGTGACTTTGCAGTTATTGACTTGACGGAGACTGATGTGAAAATTGAGGTAGATGAATTGGGAGTGCTCAGCATATTGAAAAATTACAGCAGTGGGCCTTACTAGGGCCTCTACTCTTTGTCCCTTAGTATACTAGGGCCAATACTCTTTAATTTGTACATTAATGATATAGCAGAAGATTTGGGGGGGCAGTATTCAGTTGTTTTCTAATGATGCAAAACTGGGGAGGGATAATAACAGGTGGTGACTTTGCAGTTATTGACTTGACGGAGACTGATGTGAAAATTGAGGTAGATGAATTGGGAGTGCTCAGCATATTGAAAAATTACAGCAGTGGGCCTTTTAGAAAGATCAAATCATCCTGTAACAGTAGGATGCAAGATGATTTAAATAAATTGGCAGTGTGGGTAGAGGACAATGGTTATCAATTTAATGTTGTAAAATGCACTTTGGGATAAAAAGATTACATATTTCGTGTCATACTGATGGTACTAGATTACAGGAAACTGATGCTTCGGGATCAGGGGATGATGATAGATAGAATTTTGAAATTCAGAGGACATATTGCAAGAGTTGAAAAAATAACTCAGAGGATTACTTGGATGGTGAACACATTGACAAGTAAAGATAGAGAAGTTATATTCCCTTTTTTAAAAATTTTGAGTTGGTTTACAAATTGTTTTACATCGGCAATAGAGCAATATCTTCAGGCTAAGGCTCTCCTATTTTTCAATAATGCATCAGCTCATAGCTTAGACCTTAAATATTCCCCAGGATTCATGAAAGCGAAATTTTTGTCCCCAAAACACCACATCATTAATTCAACCAATTGATCATCATTCTATTGAAAACTTTGTATTTACTGTATCATATGGTTGCATTCAAATAGTTTCATAGCAACTGATGAGAAAGCATGCTGACATTTAAAGGATTCTGATAGTTATAACATCTGAGATGTTATAAATAACATTGTCAAAGCAAGGAAGACTGTGAACCAGAAATCCATTTGAAACTTTTAAACTCTAGCAACAAAAATAAACCAAACAAAATGGCATAGCTTGGAGTAGATCTTGGCCTTCAGGTGACAGGAGCTTATAGAGTCCCATTCAAATGCTCTCTTCAAAGGAGAAATTAAGGCTTGTTTAGGAATCAGTTCTTATATTTAGCCATATGTATTTATCCTGAATGAATTATTAAATTGAAATTTTTAAAAAAAAGTAATTATCTCTTTGAGCAAAACTTGATTCACTCTAGCCCACCTTCAGAAGGATATCCCCCTGATGTCAGGTATTGAAAAAAAAAAATAGTGTATTGCACAGTTAGGAGATCAGGAAAGTTCTGTCATTCTTCATCCAGAAATAAGTGAAATAATCTGGATCCTGCCCCCATGCACCTATGAAAATGACCAAAGAACTTCAATAAAACTGACTTTTCTTTCAATAGCGAATGCTTCTTCTCATGTGCCTCACCAAAAATGTCCATGTTCAAATTAATGAATTGTGATTCCGTAGGTTGAGTTTTGTTTAAGAACAGGTTGCTGAAGAAAACAATTTTGTTTCAATTTTTTATTGTGATTGTTGTTCTGGGCTAAGGGGGGGGGGGACAGTCACAATAAGGGTCGTCTGACAGTTTCTGTTGTTTGTGCAGTAGGTAGCCACATCTTCCCTGGTTAGTTCTGATCATGTTGACAGATGACCAAATCTTCCTAGGAAGAGCAAAACCAGACTGCAGAGCACAGGGATCTTCAACCAGGAAGCCATTTGTTGGAAGATGTTGGACCGGTGTTCTCTCCACATATCAGATGTTGATGGTAAGGAGGCTGAAGAGAAATTCATCCATGGACCGGAAAGGGTTTCTTGATTTTAGCCAAAGAGTAGGTGGATTTTTGAGAGTCTGGTGCAGGGGCAGGAGTGGGTTGCTCGTTACTTTATTAAATTCTTTAATCGAGGCTTGTCTTCTCCGTATATTTGCCGCCAACTTTATGGTAACCTCCAAGACATCCACGAGGTGACTGATGAGGCCCTGGATTGTCTTTCTGGACTAGCCATTAACTTATAGCTGCATTGCATTCTTTTTGCCATAAGAATAAATAAATAAATTGTGATAATTTTTTAATTATAATATACTTGTATATACTTATATTAATATTTTTAGCATGTGTTCAAAAAACATTTTTCATTTATTTTTCAGTTTTTCTTAAAGTAATTTACAGTTCTTGATTTATTATGCATTTAATCTTTAAAAAAAAAAAATTTTCAAGCATCTCATATGTAAAGGGAGCCAAGTACTAAGATGGTATGTCTTGTATATTGCAACTATCCCTCAAGCAAATTGGTTGCTATTTAGGAGCTCCTGGTTGATCAGTTTAAACCTCATCTTCCCTTTTGTATTAGATTTAGTGTTTTTTTAGCCAAGTAACTTGGCTACTTAGAAACCTTTCTATCTGCTATGTCTCTCGGTTGTCTTTTGTCCCGTTTATCTTAGTTGTAGGATGAAAAATCAGTGTTTCCTGGAGGGAAATTTTCCATCGTTGTATGAGACTATCTAACTCTACCTAAACAGGATTCATAACCAGCTCTTTCCAACCAAAGTACATTGGCTTTACTAGTTAAGCATGCTGCAATTATAATTTATCAAATCAAGACGCATGTCAGTTATAATAACAAATTCGTTTTATGTATAGCTATGCCTCATAGACATTTATCTCATAAAGATGTTATTTATTATTGGTGTTTGATTTCCTAATGGTAAGATTTTTTTTCTTAGATTTGTTCATGCTCCACTGGCCACTCTGCCCATCTTCATGTGAAAACAAATTAGAAACTTTGGAAGAATCTTGGAGAGCTTTAGAACAGCTTTATGATGAAGGTAAGCAAAGTTGCATTTTTGTGCTAAGGTATCAATAAACATAAATTGGTGAAAATATCAATTGGTGAAAGAAATAACAATTGTGGCTGGTACGAATGAATTGAAAGGTGATAAATTTTTTATGAGAGAGGACTTGAAAGTATTGTTAAAGGTAGCGAAAGAAAAGAGTGACAGAGTTAGAATGGTGAGTCTGTTACCGCGGTATGACAGAGAGGAGTTTAGAAGGAGGGCCATAATCGCAAATGATATTATGCGCAGGTTATGCGGACGGTGTGGTGTGGAATTTGTGGACGTGTGGAATGAGTTTGATGGGCGAAAGGACTTATACAAGATGGATGGCCTGCATTTGAATGGACTTGGTGTGCGGAGACTGGAAAAAGTGTTGCTGAATGAAGTGAAAATGGATGTGCAGAACCAGGGAAACTAGAACTACCAAGGAGGGGGGGAAGGGGATATCCAGACATCAGTGAGACAGTTGAGTGTAAAAATGTATATAATGTACCTGAGCCATCAAAAAGGACAAAAAATGGGAATGGGATATTTAGAATAACGCATCAAGATAGGGGTGGGACAAAGGGAACACTGCAATTCATGTATACTAATGCCAGGAGTATTAGAAACAAGAAGGAAGAATTTTTGGCCTTGATTGGCTCTTCCTGGCCACAGGTTATTGGCATTAGTGAAACATGGCTGACGGAAGATGATATAGTTAGTGGGATAGAATGTGTAGGTTATAGTATGTTTAGGAGGGACAGAGAGAATAAAATTGGGGGAGGGGTGTTATTGATGATAGCTGATGAACTGCAGCCAAGGAGAATTGAAGTATTGCAGGATAGTGAAAGGAGCTCATTTGAGGCTATTTGGTGTGAGATTGATACTGGCAGAATAAAATATACAGTTGGGTGCTGCTATAGACCAGGTGATGGAATAGATGGTGGAGATGGTATGCATAAACAAATTGATGAAATGAGTGGAAGGAGGGTAATTATTATGGGGGATTTCAACTATGGTAACATTGATTGGAAGAAGGAGAGGACACATGTGAGGAAGGAAATGGATTTTATTCAATTATTAAGGGATAACTATCTGAAACAGCATGTAATTGAAAATACTAGGGGTGTGAGAGTGCTTGACCTGGTAATAGTATCTGAGAATTTGACTGTAATGAATATGACCATGTTGCCACCTATTGGTGAGAGTGATCATAAGGTCTTGACCTGGGAGGTGGCTAAAGGTGTGAAATTTGTGATTAAGACAGGGTATATGTGGAATTACCGTGCTGGCAAGTATGACAAGCTTAGGAGATTGCTTGGATCAGTTCCATGTCATGTACAACTGCAAGGGCTGGACGTCGATGGAGCATGGGACGTGGTCAAGGAGCATTTATAGGAGGTAATGGCTGATTGTATACCTAGGGTCCGAATAGTAAAACAAGTAGGGGTTAAATGGATGAATAACACCATTAAGCTTGAGCTGCAAAAAAAAAAGAAACAACTATGGAGGGAATTTAAAGAAAGGGGTGACCTGCAGGCACACGAACGGTATAAAGTACAGGCCAGAAGGGTAACGAGTGTGGTAAAAACAGCAAAAGCCGATTATGAAAGGAAACTAGCTATGCAAGCAAAAGAGAATCCCAAACAGTTCTTTCAATATGCTGCAAGCAAGAAAAAAACTGTACATGGCAAAATGATTTTAAGGAATGACAATGGTAAAGAGTTCACTGAACCAGTCGATATAGTGGAGTTACTGAGCGCGCACTTTGCAAAAGTATATCATCCAGGTGGTGACGTTGAAAAAATGAAGGAACCATTAGTTTATATGGGAATTGTGATGAATGAAGTGGAGGTGAATAGTCTATTACAGAACCTTAATGTGAATACATCTGTGGGATTGGATGGTATACCGGCACGGGTCTTGCATGAAGCGGCTAATGAATTATCAGTGCCCTTGACCATGTTGTTTAATCTGAGTCTCAGGTCTGGCTTAGTCCCGAAGGCGTGGAAAGAGGGGAAAATAGTTTCACTGCATAAAGGAGGATCCAAGACTATGGTTGCAAATTACCGACCGATCAGCATATCAGGAGTCGTTGTCAAGGTCTTGGAGAAAGTAGTCAAGGGAAAAATACATGAATGGATTGATGAAAATGAGATACTGTACAGAGGACAGCATGGCTTTGTGAAGGGTAGATCATGCCTTAGTAACTTGCTCAAGTTTTATAACAAGGTGACGGCTGAACTGGATAAGGGAAATGGGTTTACAGTGATACTGCTGGACCTGGCAAAGGCGTTTGACAGGATACCACATGGAATTCTAATCCGTAAACTACAACATATGGGAATGGATATAGGGTTGGTGAGATGGATAGGTGGTTGGTTGATGGAGAGATATCAAAGAGTAGTTTATTCAGGAGTAGAGTCCAAAAAACAGCCTGTGACTAGTGGTGTGCCACAGGGTTCTGTTCTTGGACCACTGCTGTTTAATCTGTTCATTAACGATATAGGGAAGGGTCTAAGTGGGACAGTTCATTTGTTCGCTGATGATGCAAAGTTGGGTAGGGCGATAGTGAATGCAGAAGATGTCAAAGTCTTGCAAGATGACTTAGATAGATTGGAGTTCTGGACTAAGGAGAACGGATGTCAATTTAATGTGACAAAATGTAAGGTTATGCATTTCGGAGTGAAAAGATTAGCAGCAGTATACCACATTGGTGGAACTGTACTCCAAGAGATTGATGAGGCCAGGGACTTGGGAGTGTTGGTGGATAGGGAGATGAAGTTTAGGGGGCACATTGCGAAAGTAGCTAAATCAGCTCATCAACTCACTTGGTTGTTGAAAAATACCTTGACGAGCAGAGAAAAACAAGTTATTGTACCTCTGTACCGAGCCCTGATAAGACCTCATCTCGACTACTGTGCCCAGATTTGGTCACCTCGGTTCCTTCTTGATGGGGAGGAGGTTGAGAGGATCCAGAGGCGAGTGACTAAAATGATAGCAGGTCTATGGAATGAACCATATGAGAACAGGTTGAAGATTTGTGGGTTGCAGAAACTAGTTGATAGGCGGAAAAGGGAAGACATGATTGAGACATTCAAATTGCTAAAAGGATTCTATAGGATTAATTCAGATGATATTTTTGAGATCAGGACTGGTGGTGGGAGAACTAGGGGACACCCATGGAAGCTGGGCAAGAGCATGGTTAGCAGGGGTGTTAGAGCTGGGTTCTTTACTTTTAGAGTGGTAAATGAGTGGAATAAGCTGCCAGAGTCTGTTGTGGGTGCTATGACAGTGAGCGAGTTCAAGGCAAGGTATGATAGATACTGTGAGAATGTTGAACAGCTGCGTGAACATGATGTTTAGGGCCTCCCTCGATGAGTCTAAGGACTCCTGGAGTAGCCCGTGGTAATAATAATAAATTCAGTAAAATATGAAGAATTCATTTTGCGACTTAGATTACTCTTTGTTAATCAGGAAGCTGAACTCTGGAGACCATATGTTGTATTTTGCCAAGTCAGTTAAGTATCTGGCTTTTTTTTCCTTTTTTTTTAAATTGTATTTTTTGATTGAAAGCATATGTTAAAGCTTGTTGGGATCATATTTTTACTTGAAGACAAGTAGTTGAGAAATAGTGGGAATATAATAAGGATCGGTATTTAGATTTTTGATCTGGAAAAAAGCGTTTGATAAGGTAACCCAAGAAAATCGGTAATTGCTAGTTGTGTTGTAAGTGGAGCATTATACAGAGCAACATATAACCTATTGTGGGTTGGGTGATTTTTTTTTAGCATTAGAGTAGCTTAATTCGGAATTTTAAAATAAAGAGAAACACACTTGAAACTAATCCATATCCAACTTGAACAAAGATTTGTATCCCAGGATATTTCATATATAACTTTTAATTAACCTTTAACTATTAACTCATTAAGAAATAAGGTCTTTGGACACTTTAATTTACAATAAGAGCTAATTCATTCATTCATTTCATATGGTGATTCAACAGCCATGAGCCCCTTTTACGGGGAGGTACGGCACCACCTCAATCCCCCCCTATTTTTATCTGGGCTCAGGACCGGCATAGCTGACAATTCAGACCTATGGCTGGAGGGATTGTCTTAAGTGTTCCGAACTGTATCCATGTGTGTTCACGAGGCCGGTTTGCCTGCTTGTGGGATGAAAATCCCCAGATAAACTGGGGAAAAACCCTGCTGGCCATGCCAGAGACTGGCTAACTTGGCTATGGCTGATGAAGATCCTTAAGCTCCATACATCGTCGACAGGAATCGAACCTAGAACACTCCTTCCCCAGGCATATGGTTGCAAAGCGCATAGCCACTAGGCTAACCGTGCAGACAACAGCTAATTATATATGTACAACATAAAATCAATATAACTTAACTATGCAAGCAAAAATATTCTTCATAAATACAGGTATACTGTATAAATCACTCTTATTATAGTCTGACCACAGAAGGGAGAGCTGTCATTGGCAGACTGCCAAGAAGAGTCAATTCATGTTGAAGGGGAGAAAGAAATAAGGTGATGAACGAATTGGTCAACAACACACGGAATCACGTGCTTTATAGGTAAAATTTTCCAACTGTTATACAAGCAAAATAGTTAACACTTTAAAAACTACAATGATCATAAAAGAGAAGTTAATTTTCCAACTTGTAATAATAAACAACTCATCCCACAATATGGATTGATTACCCTATTATCGGAATGGATTCTCCTTCTGTTGACATGCACAGAAGTGTCGAAGGGTCTCGTATCTGTGGGCATACTATACTCTACTACCTTCAATTATATAAGATAAGTTATCATCTTTTATGGATAAAACTTCTGGAGTTTTAGTTTTCCTTCTGACAGAACTCTTTCTTTCTTGAATTCATACAGGAGGAAAACTAGCACAAAAACTGCTTTCTGTATAGCAGCAACATAAGTTGAAAATAATTCATATTTTTTACAAATTAGTAAAGTTTTAGATGTGGTGACCTTAGACATTGGCTAAGGAGTTCCTCCTTAGCCAATGAGTACAGTCCTCATTAGATCGAAAAAAAATATTAACATCTCATTCCCACACATTCTCTCAAAAAATGCACAGACACACACAAAAAAAATTAGTATCCCTTATCTGCTTTCCTAAAGACCAGCTAAAATCCTTAGATGTGGCTGATGTCTGCCAAATGCCATACTGCTGCTGTAAGCTGTCTACTTTGGCTAAACAGTCAACATCAGAATATGCACACTGAGTACATTCAGTACTACCTGTAACTACTCAAACTTGTAGATCATGCCTTGGATGCTTGCTACAGAATCCACTGGAAGAAGATCACTTTATTTAATAGAAACAGGTATGAAAGGCAGTTTCTTGAATTTGCCTTAAAAAAATTATCCTGAATAAGTTTGGATCCATAGAACTTCAAGTCTGGGGAAACACTCATTCTCAGACCATCAGTCCAACTGCTAAGGAGCAGAGCGTGATTGCAAATGAGTCAGTAAGTAGATTGTGTATGAGAAATGGTGTGCAGTATATAGATGGGTGGAGTGACTGATGGATTTGTACTTGAAAGGCCAATTGAACCTGAAATGTTTTGGTATTAGACACTTGGAGTAATTGTTATTCAGCAAAAGAGTGAATGTGAATTCTCACAGAAACATAGATGTTTGTCTGGATGCATACATTAAATTAAATGGTAAAAATTTGAATGTAATGGCAGAGTGACAACTTGTTAGGATTGCTGTAAGACTAGTTTCTTTAAGAAAGAAAGAGTTGATTGTTGAAATGAAGAGGGTTGATTTAAGATTCAGATCATCAGCCCCCTTGTAGTTGGTTATGATATGTTATTGTCAAAAGAATCAGGAGTAAAAACAAGGAGTTTTTTGCATTGATAGATGTAGTGAAACCAAAAATTATATCCATTAATGAGACCTGGCTGACAGAAGAGGATATTGTTACAGGAATAGAATGTAATGGTTCAGTTTATTCAGTGAAGGTAGACAAGAAGGATGAGGGAGTGCTGTTAATGATTACTCTTCTTCCTAACATGGATATTAGGCCAGGTGGTTTGTTGCAGTCTCATGCCATCTCTTTCTTGGTCTTCCGATTCTTCTTTTTTCACTTAGTTTATATCTGTATAATATTTTTGGTAGTCTGCTGTTATCCATTTGATTTAAATGTTTTATCCATATCTGGTCTCTACCAAATTAATATTAATGATTTACAAAGCAGTTAAATCCATTTAGAGTAGAAACAACGGTTGTAGTATGAGTAATACAGAAAATGGGTTTGAGATTGTTTAGTGCGAGATAGAGGTTAACAGTACAAAATACACAACTGGGTTCTACTGTAGACCAGTCATCCCAAAAGAACTAAACTTCATAGACAAATCATTTTGGATATAAATCATCAATGTGAAAGAAAATGAATTAATAGAATTACTCGGGGATAACAACCTTAGCAACACACAGTGGAAAGGTGTTGTGGTTCAAGAGCATGTATGTAGTAATGATGTCTTGAGAATCTGTCTATAAATGAGTTAAGCATTATGCCTCCAATTGGTGACAGTGATCATGTAGTATTGATTGGGAGGTGATAGTGTATTAACAGCTATAGCTAAGATTAAACATAGTTCCACATATGTGGGTTATAAGAAACAGAGAATAGCTTGAAGCAGTGCTTTCATATGAAAAATTGCATGGTAGTTTCTTATGTGAAAATCAGCAGTGCATGAGAATTAGTCAAAGGATGCCTGAAAGAAGCTCTGACTGCATCCTGAGAATTAATTGCATGGGAATTAAATGAATGAAGAACAACACTAAGTTAGAGTTGCACAAAAAAGAGGATACTACGTATTTGATATTTTGAGAAATGATAATGACTGAAGTGCTATTAAAAAAAAAATGGCTAGGGAAGTGACAGCCATGGTAAGAAAAGCAAAATCAATTATGAAAAGTTAGCTGTACAGACTAAAGGAAATCCAAAAGGATTTTATTGGTGTGTATGTGTGTGTAGCTAGTAAAAGGAACAATTACCATGGAAGTATAACCTTATTCTCCTGCACAAACTGCATGACACCATAAAGGAGAAGAGATGAGGAATGCTAAGTCATGGTGTTCGCCTGCTTCACGACAATGCTCCAGTCCATACAGCTGTTGTTACGAAGGCTGCAGTGGAGGGCTGTGGCTTCCAGGAGATTGAACACCTGTTCTAGGCCAGGGCTGTTCAACCGGTTGATCGCGGAACGATTTTTGGTCGATCTCTTGTGTATTCCTCCTTACTTACAAATTTAATTAAAACTGAAAACATAATATTTTATTTATCATTATTTTGTATTATTTTTAATTCTTTTTAAGTGTATTACTATTGTTTATTTATTTTTCGTTAAAATTGTCAAATCAGTAATTTTCTTATAGGTCTGGGTAAATGAATTAATTTGGATCAGTGGAAGTCAAACAGCAAGCCGAGTGAATACGATTATAAGCAAAGTGTAAAAACTCGATTGTAGCTTAAATATTAAATATTTCAAAGCACATTACATCGATTTTTTGCTTAGGTTAAGTCCCATGTGAATATTGTAAAAAAATAAACTTTGTTTGTCTCGGTATAGTTTGTATTAGATGTTTTTATAAATAACTCTTTTGAACCTAACTGTATAAACTGCTTTAATAAGAATATGTTAGAGTGTTAAAAACAAAGGCAATGTTTTTGTAGCCGAAGCTGTACATGGCAGCATTAGAAAGATTGTTATTGAAACTTGTATGTATGAGAAAGGCTTGCGGGCTCTAAGTGTAAGCATCTCCTAAGTCAGTCACAAAGAGTTCAAACAATTTTCTCATGGCCGGCAACTTACAATCAAAAGAAAGCGGAGGAGAACAAAAGGTGTGCTGAACTTGAAACTTAAGATGAAAGACTCATACCAATTCTTTGTGGGTTGCCAAACTTCATGCGAGGTCTCAGAGGAGGCCTAATAAAAAGGGACTGAAGCAAGCAGAAGGGAGTCCCAGTTCCAGAATTGCTGTCAAAGAGGAGGCCGCCCGGTCTGGAGTCGTCGTCAGAGAGACTGCCCGGATCCACGTTGCTTGAGAGAGGAGTTTCCCGCTTCCAGAAAGGAGCTTCTCGGTTTGAGACGTCGCTAGAGAGAGACTACTTCTAGGCCGAAGACAAGGTTTCAAATTGCCGAAAGGAAGAGTTCCAATTGCTCTGAGAAAAGTTTCCAGGCCAGGTTAATGTCAGACATTCACCAGTGTGTCGCGTTTTCATTACAATTTGATGAATCAAACGACTTCACTGATATTGCTCAGTTAATGGTATTTATTCGCATGGTATTTCAAGATTATTCATGTAAAGAAGTTTTGAAAATTATACCGTTATTGTGAAGGACTAGGGGAGAAGACATTTTTTCGGCATTTGATGAATTTGTATAACAACACAAACTTCTGCTTTTTAAACTTGTGTCTATTACTACTGATGGTGCTCCTGCAACAATAGGTAATAAATCAGGCTTCATTTCATTATGTAAAAACGATGACAAATATCCAGATTTTTTAACGTACCACTGTATTATTCACCAACAAGTACTGTGTAGTAAAAGATTAAACACAAAAGATGTTTTGGATATTACATTTAAAATTGTAAATTCTGTTCGAGGAAAAGCCCTGCAACTGTGGTTATTTAAATTACAGGCAGATGATGATAGGGAACTTCTGTTGTACAGTAATGTTCGCTGGCTCAGCGGAAGTCGATTTTTAGAAAGATTTCTTGTATTAATTAACAATATAAAAATTTTTATTGATGAAAAAGGAGATATTTATCCACAATTGAGTGATAAAAGATATTTGTTACACTTATCATTTTTAGTAGATTTCTGTACGAAATTAAGCAATTTAAATTTGGAGTTACAAGGTAGAGATAAAAATTTAATTGACATGTTAAGTTCAATAAAAACTTTCCAACAATACTTACTTTTATTAAAGAAAAATATAAATGACTGCGAATCAAGAAATGCTTCGCTATGATTTAAAAGAATTTATTCGTGAAATAGAATTAGTTGAGGAAGAAATAAATTCAAGATTTAAAGATTTTAATAAAACTGAAATGATTGTATCTTTTATCAATAATCCATTTCAAGAAAACGTGAACATCACAGAAATTTCAAATAAAATTAGTGGGCTGTTTGATATAAACCAAGCTGAAGTAGAACTTGAGATAATAAACATTCAGAATAGTTTACATTTAAAATCAATAAATAATGAAGTCATTTGGAAGTATGCACATGAAAAATTTCCAATATTAACTGATATTGTGCGAAAAATTCTGTCCTGTTTCGGATCGACATACTTGTCAGAATCCGCTTTTTCAAATATGACCGTCATAAAAAATCAATTAAGAAACCAAATTACAAATGATCGTTTGGATGATTGTCTGCAATTGGCCACTTCTCATATCGACTTGACTATGAAAATATTGTGAGGATATCCAAACAATGCCAAATTTCACATTAACTTTTTTTTTTTTTAATCAATCAGCATTTCCTGTAACTTGTGAGTTTGTAATCAATCTATTGTTTTTTCTAACTTTGGTTTTCCAAAATAATAACTTTTTATAGAAAAGTAGCTCATGTAGTAAAAAAGGTTGAACACCATTGTTCTAGCTGTAGGGTGGGTTAGCTACTACCTCTTCTCAAAACTGAAGAAAGACTTTCGAGGAAGAAAATTTGCAGATGACAGTGAGGTGCAGTTTTGTGCCATTTTGCAAACAAAAGCACAGATTGTTTTTTCAAGGGCATAGAAATGTTAATTCAAAGATGTGAAAGTGTGTCAAAATAAAGGGAGATTATGTTGAAAAGTGACAATTGTTTTCTTTCTATCGTTGATAGAAAGGAAACAACTGTCAGGCCAGAAACTTATGGAACCACCCTCGTATATGCACATTAAGTGGCATTAATTTATGGAGGTGATAGTAATAAGGTAAGTGACATTAATTTAAGTTTATATAACCTTTAAGAATTTAAAGATGGTGGATTTTTTATAAATTGACACTCTTCTAATTCTCTTATGTCCCCAATGTTGTTTAGCGTTGTATTTTTTTCATGTTGTGTGGTTCCTTTTAATCCCTTGTTCTGTCATTAGTGTACAATTTCCTGCCATTTTCATTGTTTCCTAAGATGGAGTGGGGGTCAGACTTACTTTTTTCCTCCTAAATTCACTATAGCAAGCCTAATCCTTGCACTATAACAAACTATTTTTCTGGTCTCTCAGAGCCCATTATAGCCAATTCGATGAATAATGTGTAGAATTCTTTGATATTTTTTTTTTAATTTTCATTAATTCAAAAAAGCCTCGGACATTTTGCAAATAAAATGTTGTAGGCCAGTATTAGCAATCCTCATTTTGACATTTTTTTTTCTATAGGCTTATGTCGAGCTATAGGAGTTAGCAATTATAACATCCAGCATCTTGAAGAGCTCCTAGATACCTGTTCACTTGTGCCACATGTAAATCAAGTTGAATTCCACCCTTTTCAGAATCCAACAGAGTTGAGACACTTTTGCAAGGAGCACAAAATACAATTTGAGGTAAGTAATTAAGCATAATTTTAGGTGGCATCAAGGTTCTTTGTAAGTTGCACAGCTTGAAAAAAAAAGTGCTGGTACTCTATGTCTTTAGTATCTTTCTTTTAAGCTAATTTGCAGTACTTGACAACAATTATAAAGAAAGGTTATTTTTGCAAGTATAGTGGATTGTGGTTAATTATTTTGGCCACATTGAGAATTGCATAATTTGGTCCAATTAAGCATCTTCCCCAGTTAAATGAAGTTGCATGTCAAGAATTTAAAAAATGTATGTACAAAAACTTATGTACATACATTTTTTAGACAAGCTGTTTGTTTATTGCATAGCAAAATTAGTCACTTATAGATAAACTTAAGCAGTTGGCTTTAATTAAAGTAAAATATTTGTTATAAAAATTGCAGTTATGTAAGTATTAAGCATGCATGCAGTTCTTGTCAATTAATGACATTTTAGGAATCGATCGAGTGCAGCTTGTAATTTTTTATTGACTGTAAGTAAACAAAATCAGCACAGGTATTTATTACCTTCCTGCATAAAATAGTCATAATCCAGTAATAAATTTTCTAGTTCCTGGGTAATCACTCGTTCAAGCTCGGGAGTATATTATTATTATTACATGACAACTCCAAAGAAACCAAAGACTCATCGAGGGAGGGCACCTACTCTGTCTCTACCACTCAATCCACCAACTACACTGAACTGCAACTACAGTCATCTACACCAATGCCATCTACTGCCCACCACCACTAGTGTTTTCTTGGACAATCACAAACATCCATGCCCACAGTGGGATTCAAACCCACAGCCTTTTGGCTGGAAAGTGGATACGCTAACCACTTGACCAATCAGGCCGGCAATTATAAATATTATCTTCATCACTTCCTTTTTCTTCTGATATCATTTGATGTTTTGCTTCAATTTCTTCTTCAAAATCTTCGTTTTCTATATAGTATTGACGATGACCATCAGTGGATGCCAACTCTTCATAGTTTTGATATGGCTCATATTTAATGGGACAATGATAACTGAATAATTGAATGCTTAAGCCATAGTAAACAAAACAGTTTTGAATAGTCTTGTTGCTTATTCTTTGCCAGTTATCACCCATAAAATGTATTGCTTGCAAAAGATAAACTTTTGTGCTGTGACCTCCTTAGCAACTATTAAAAATCTGTAAAATTTTTCTTGATTTCCATTGTAATTCAATATCCCAGCTCATAAGCCAATTCTTAAAAATTCAAATATCATCCATGCAATTTTGTTTGCATGGTACTGAACTAGTAAACTGTCATTCTAATCCCTTTAAAAAGGGCGACACTTGGTCCTTTTTCCAGTTACTAACATCTTTCATTTACTAGTTCTTGACATATTTGAACAGCATAACACTGTTACATGATCTATTGTTTTCATGGATCCAAACAGTATAATTTGTTTATAACACAGGAAACCATCCATACAATAAAATAGCCCTATTTCTAGTATTGCAGGTATTATCAGCACTATATATTTGAATCAAGATTATGTAATTTTTCTAACACTCCATGTGGTAGAGGTTACTGGCTGGCTCAGTTAAATGGTGTTATCCCAAATAAATGAAACAAATTCATGTTATATTCTTATTTTGTTTTTGTTCATTTAGACCTTTCTCGGTAAAATTAACTGGAATCTACTATTACTTAATGCTAAAATGAGCTTTTATAGTTAACTAATGAGACAGTTCTAAAAAGCATCCAGATTTCTACTTGTTTAGTTTCAAAATGATTTTTGAAAATCTGCTTTTAACTAAACAAGAATAATGTTGATGTGCTAATATTCATGTGGTTACTGCCAGAGTTCATATCTTAAGAGAATATATGACCTGCTGTTGGAAGGGGAAAAAAAATTAGTGAATTTCTTAAGCTGTTATAAAGAGGATTTTATATTGATATATATATATATATTTTTTCAGAAATTGCTGAAAGTAAAATTTGTGCTAAGTAACTATGCTTTAAGTTATAGCTTGATCTAAAAATCAAGACGTAAGTGGAAGAATTCATTATAACTAATTAATTAATAACCTGTTCATTTAGTTTTTATTTGTAGAATTTTCTGCAATGTTTCATAGCCATATCAGTTCAATTATAGGAAAACAATCACAAAAAGAGAGATGCCTATGAATAAACAAAAAGAATTCTGCAAATAAAAATTAAATTAACATAAGTGTTTCCATTATTAATTAGTTATAATGAAGTGATGTTTTTTATTTATTTTTTTTTTATGGGTAGCCTTGGTATTGCATGCTTAAGATACATTCTCAAAAGTAAGAATGTATTTTTGTTTATGAATGAATTTATTTTTGTTAGACATATTTGTGTTAACCTTTCTTTATGAGAATTTATTTATTTACTTATTTTGAAAGTTTGTCAAATATATATTTCATGGTGAAATATTCCAATTATCAATTATAATAGCTGTCTTGAAGTATTTTAGAAGCAACACAGCAATACTGTTGCCTTTTATTCATAACTGCAGTTCTTTTCTTCATTGTTATATAATGTTCAGCATGCATTATGGAAAAATTATGGACATTACTGCCATGTTGAAATTATGAACTTTAAAACTGAATTACAGTTTATAACTTTCATTGAGTTCACGTGGAGTATACTATGTGTGTGTGTATACACACACACATATAGTAAAGGGACATACAGGTTTTTAACTAAGCATGGCAACTGCAATATTACTAACTTTGTCACCCATTGACTCATTTGGTATCAAATCAGTAATGTCCCTTTGCTTGTAAACATTTGAATTCAAATCCAGCTTAGGGCACAAAGAATCTTTACACTGGCTCCTATAGAGGTGGTAGGGTTCCCCACGCCCCCTGACAGAAACTGTTTTTACATCCTGCTAAACAGTGAAGCTGGTCAGAAGGACATATACAATTCACAAACAACCCACTGTAACCCACTGGCCTCATAGCCTTAGTTGCTTTGGTTGAGATTCACTTGATTTAATTATCTAGTCCTTTTGTTTTTTAGATGGCTAGAGTAAAGATGATCTTGCACTATTCAATGAAAATCATCCACTATTACCTGAACTTTCACAAACATTCATATGACAGTATGATTCTAACCTGCCTGTTGGTAGCAGAGAGTAAATACTTTCTGCTTAGCCAACCTGACTAGCATGGTTGATGTTTCATGATTTCAGAATTCCTTAGTTTTGATGGCCTATAATCCTATTCTTAATTTGGTATCTGTATCCACCGGGCGGTTTGAAAACGATGCTCTATTAAATGACTAGTCTTGAAGTTGATTACTGATGGCTGAAAAGTTCTTTAATATTATGGTTGGTCACAAATCCATTCTATCATATGGATCAAAAACTCTTGTTTAAGATCTTGAGTGCAGTATCTATATCTTGTTTTTATTAAAATAAATTGCAGTGTTAACATGAATACCTAATTGAGGTTATATTGGTTGAATGTAAATCATCCACGGTTTGTTACATTTACACCATAATATCTATTAAGCATAGAGTGATTAGTCAATCCTTACTGACTCCTTAAATTTACATTGGTGCTGTCTTTTGAGTTCAGTGTAAGGAACTAGTACTTTTCTATGCAGTTCTCTGGAATATTTTAAGTGCATGATTAGAAAGTCCAAATTGTTCATTTATTAAATTTTAGCATTTTTGTTCTTTTCATATAGACATCCCCACAGGCAAGGTGCATTGTGCCATGTAACGAGTCACATGTTTCTAGCCAGTATAAATCGGAGGAATATGATGCTGCCAAGTCAGTACAACTGTGTCTGGGTGAAATGGCTGTGAGAAGGGAACTGACAGAGTTTGAAAGAGGCATTGGGATAGGATGCATGTTGCAGGCCTATCTGTTTGGCAAATTGTTGATAAATTGGGTCAACAATCACTGATACCATACTGAGATGGAAGTGCAGGGAGTCAACTGCAAATGCTACCTGCAGTGGACAACTCACCACTGGTTGCTACAAAGGCTAATATGTAAAAACCGCCATTTGTCTGCTGACATGTTGAATGCAGAGTTCCGTGGATTGACTGGAACACAAATCTGTACAAAAACATTCAGAACTGAGGCTCATAATGGTAGTGCTGCAATATTGCAAACCCCACATTACCCAAACCATCATGCAGCGTTGTTTTCATTGGTGCAAAGAGCATGCACAGTGGGATGCGGAAGCTTGGAAAGTTGTGTTTTGAAGTGGCAAATCACACTACACCCTCTACCAACAGATGGATGGGTGTGTTGGATGCTCAGTAAATGTCTTTTACCAGAGTGCATAACTCCAACTATTAAATTTGGAGGTGGCAGTGTGATGGTATAGTCCTGGTTTGGCCTCAGACCTTTGTGGTACCATGAACATTGAACTCTGAGAAGTATCTGAGCATTCTGGACATTGTAATGATTCCTACTTTGTGGCAGTTCCACAGAACTGACCATTGTCTCTTTCTGCAAGACAATGCACCCTGTCATAAGTCCTCTGCTGTAACTGCATGGTTTTGGACATGAACATCACTACACTTGACTGGCCTCCCCTCAGCCCTGATCTCATCCCTATTGAACATCTGTTGAATGAACTGGAGCATCAGGTGAGGACAATGGACGTCTGCCCCACAACAACAACATATGTGTGATATATTTATATATGATCCATAAAAAAACATATGCAACACTTCGTTAACATCTTTACTCTGAATTATGTTTCACATGCATTGCACATTAACTCTCTTGATCTTGTCACTTCTGCTTCAGCAGCACATTTTTACACATTCATCAATATGTATTTCACATTAATTTCAAGTTTTTTCAGTATAATTTTTCATGTACAACCAATATTTGTGAGCTGCTTTCATGGTATAGAAAATATCTCGGAAGTAATGTGTTGTTTTCTGTGCCAAGTGAAGTGTAGAATACTGTAGAATCTATACAGATGTTCTACAGTATTAGAGCTAGAATTCCTCTCTGAATTATTAGTTATATTTTCTGAAACCCCTTCTATATACTATCTGTTTCTCTGGAACATAATGATTTTATACATACCTGCCTGATAAGAGAACCATGAGAATGAAATATTTTATCACATCCTGCCCCCACGGGAAGTATTGTATAATGCAGTTTGTACAGTGCCTGGTGTGAACGTGTTAATAAAATTAACATTAAACTTGACAGCAAAGATTAGTTAGCTTTGTATAACATCGTTTCTTTTACAAATTTTCTCTCTCCTGACATTACAAGCTTCTATGTCCATGTGCCATGTTTTAATTATTTGATGTGGCAAAGTAGCTTTCACCTTACAAAAGAAAAAGTATGTGCCTATTAACCCACCACTATTCTCCACTTTTGTATAGAAACTTTTGGACAATATGCTACAGAGAAAGAGATTATGTTACTCTGAAACTTAGTTTGACCTGTTGACTATGCATTTGTTATTTGTTCCTGTGGCTGCTGAACCTTGAAATGCCTTCAGCCACCTAAATATTTATATCATTTATCTTTAGAATTAAAAAAAAAGGAGATGCTTCCATTTCTTTATGCACTTGTTACATATGTTCCATTTTAGCTGTGTGTGCTTTGCTGTCTGCCAAAGGACTACACACAGTTCAGTATATACACTTCTTACCTGTACCCATTATAAAAACTAGGTGTCATTAGTTTGTTCAAATGAGCAAGATTTAAAGAATGAAATCTAGATAATCAGTAAAACATTTCATAAACAGTGATATAAAAAAAAATAATAAAGGGGGGGCAACAAAATTCTCGCTTCATTAGGGATATCAGAAAGGTGCTCTACATAACCTTAATGCTAATTCTCCCCCCCCCACACACACAAAATTAAAAGCTTATTTAGCTCATCCAAGGAGCTCCTCTCTGCCTTGACCTACCAAGGGATGTACCACATCCATTGCACCTGTAACTTGTGTTATGTAGATGAAACAGGACATTTCATGCCAGCATTGAAAAGAATGCAAATGACATATTAGATATAATAAATGCAGATTGGACATGAGGTCAAAAGTCCCAGTCAATTCTCATTTCTTAAATGGTCTCCTCCCATTTGTCTTTTATCCTTAATAATAGGACTCCAAGTAATTAATAACAGTGAATGTCAGCCAATTAGCTATATGCTTTTTCTACTAGATCAGGCTAAGATCATCAACAGTAATGTCCTGGTGAGATGTAGTTTCCGTCTGTGTGTGTAAATGATTGTAATTCAGGTGATGACCATAATTTGAGGATCCAAACAGCATGTAATTAATTTGGTTTCATGTTATTATCCTAGAATGGTAATAATAATTTTATCATGATGATTGCATAACCACAGAAGCTAAAGAATCTGAAATTTTGAATATTTACAGGGTTACTGTCCTCTAGGCAAAGGTCAGATATTAAGGGAATCACCAGTTGTGAAAGTTGCTGAACATTGTAATCGCACTCCAGCTCAGGCATTGATCAGATGGTCAATTCAGGTAAGGATAAAAACTTATGTGAAATATTCAAGATAAATGATGTAAAAACCATAATCCATTTTGTCTTGGAGCAAAGAAAAGAGTGGATGTATCCATGGGTATTCTCATAGATTTGATTACTAGCAGTTCTAACATTATGCATTTCACATCAGAAAGCACTGAAAAGCAGAACCTGGCCTTTATTTAGCTTACAAATGCATTTTGGTCACTGAAAAACATAAATAACACACTATATATCACTTGCGAATGTATGAACAAACTAAATAATACACTAGGATATACAAAAGTATACAGTAAAATGAACAAAAGCTTACCTTTACATGTTTTGAGTCATTGTATTCAAGCACTTTTAATTTCCTCTAACACTTATGACAATTGTTATTCTTAACAGTGGTACCAACTGTTCTGCGAGGTATGCCTAGCTTATATCAGTTATGCACGTCTTCCTCACTCAGTTTGATTAGTTCAGCTTTTTTTGCAAATACACTATATATCACTTGCAAATGTATGAAAAAACTAAATAATACACTAGGATATACAAAAGTACAGTAAAATGAACAAAAGTTTACCTTTACATATTTTGAGTCGTTTGATTCGAGCACTTTTAATTTCCTCTAACACTTATAACCTTATAACAATTGTTATTCTTAACAGTTGTACCAACTGTTCTGCGAGGTATGCTTAGCTTATATCAGTTATGCACGTCTTCCTCACTCAGTTTGATTAGTTCAGCTTTTCTTGCAAACTGAGAAGTTTATGGCTTCTTTTAGCTTGATCACTACGTTTAGTTGCCATATAATACAAATATAAGTATGAATGCTGTATTATAAGCACAAATATAAGAAATGCACAGCACACAATTTCTAAGAGATGACTTCTATAACAAACTGAACGCAAGTCAATTGAGAGTAGAAGCACATTGGAAGGTTTGCAAAAGAGCAAACCACGTGGCAAGTATAAGGATCATGGTTATATTTGAAAGGGATGAAAAATGGGAGACTACTGACAATCTTGTTCATCAATCTGGGTAAGATTCATCATATAGAATTATTTACCAATAAAAATTCTTCAGTTATAGTGGAAAAACAAATTATTTTAAGTTTACCAGTAAAAACCTAATTTTTTTAAAATAAATTCAGTTTTTGAATCTAGAGCTTCTTTAAAATATAAATTCTTGCACTGAAGCATACTGATCATCAGTGATCGTTTCAAATTGCTTTAAAAATAAATTATAACAGGAAGGGAATTGATCTTTTATCATACTCTTGAATCTAAGATTAGTTTAACAATGAAAACTACTGTATTGTATTATTTTTATATAAATCCCATTCATGAAAGATTGTATTTTTATTTATTTTATTTTCTACTTTTGCACTGAAATCAGTAATATATGCTATGAGCCCTACATGTAAGACCAGAAGAGGTCTCAACCCCAACAATGTCCTGGGCTATCCAGCCCCAGATGTAGGAAATCAAGATGTCATTCTCTGGTAACTTCATGACACCACCATGCAAAGTATCTTGAAATCAGCCAAGAAAGTAAAGCTTAGTGAAAATAAAGGTCCATATAATTTTGCTAACTTCATACACCTCTAAAGGCTGCAGTTCCATAATCATACTGATATTTACAGTTTGTAAATGTTAATACAATTTGGTATTCTAGAAGTAGACATATCCACCACCTTGGTTATCAGCATCATAGACAGTTTTTGCATGATGGAAGGTAGCAAGTGGTTGCCCAACACCCCGCAACCTGTATGTCGATGATAATTCATCTCTCTTTACTGCAAGGTCTGGCTCTCTCAATCCTATGTTAGTTCAGTAATAGTAATTTACCTATTCAGCAGTAAATTAATAGTTATTTTTAATACATTGCCTAGAGGCAGCAAGACATAATTCTGACATAGAGAGAGAGAATAATCTAGACAGACATAATCTTAGTGCCTCAGATTATGTAACCCGAGTGTACATCTACATTCTACAGCTGCATCCTTGGGATAGTACTGAGACTGATAAGCAGAAAAAAGTGATTAAGAATGGATGGCTGCTGTTGAAGTTTAAGTGGAGCTTCATGAAAAGAGAAAAGATCCTAGAGTAGATGGGAAAGAAGAACACTCTCTCTCAGAGAAAAGAGAACACCAAGGTATCTCTAGTCCTCCAAAATAAAGATAGAATAAAATGAATCATTTCTCAACCTTCAGTTTTTTGTCTCTCTGCCTCATTCATATTTAGGCCTTGAACTTGAAAGAAGTCAACTGCTTGATTGAAGAGGTCCTGCAAGTCTCTAGTAGGCTCTGAGTATAAGAGGCAAATGTCTATACCATTAATAGTGGTTGAGTAGCCATTATGGCCTAGAAGAGAGCAAAGAAACTCGTTGGTTATCCAATGAATTTCAATGAAATAGACAGAGGATTTTTTTTGGAGTATAGGATGATAGTAAGGAAATTTGCATAATAAATTTCCAAACATAATTGAGTAAAGCTTCTGGACCTCCTATAATAGACAGTGCTTGAAGTATAGCTTAAGGGAGACACTGTCAAAGGCCTGGAAGTCCAGGATGTCATAAAGAGAGGCTCCAGTGGGTGTTGGGACTCGGAGGGGAAATAAATATTCTCAGCTCAGCCATCTGCCTAAAATTATGCTGGATGAACTAAAAGGTGTTTAGTTGAGACCTTATGAAAAAAGCTATGGGAGAACAGGAGCAACTATAATGGAATGGTAATATGAAGGTACAGATGCATCTTCCCTCTTTGGAATGAACACTGTTTTTGATGTGTGAAGATACAGTGGTATACATTTTTAGTAAACAGAAAGAAATCTGTTGTACATTAGTACTGGTACCATGGTGGATGGATTATATAATCTTGAAAACTAGCTCAAGAGACCAAGCATGCAACTCTTTCAGTCCACTTCAGGCCTCCAATAAGTGGGATAGTTGTCTTCCACACGATGAAATTTTATCTAAAGACATTCAAAATTTCTGTTTTCCCATGGTGGGATTCACACTTACTGCCTGTTGGTTGAAGAGCACATATGCTATTTGCTCTCCAACCAAGCCAGTGTAGTAAACAATATGACATCAGGATAAGTAGGTTGCTTACATACAGTACAGGTTGAAATTGTTTAGAGTTAAATTTTCAGTTGTTCAATCTCATTCTTTTTATGAGACGCTTCGTGATGCCATGTAAGTTATTCAAAACACACTCAAAGTAATTTTATTTTTGTAAAAAATACTGACAGAAGTTATAATTCATTTTATTAAACTTCAAACAGTTTTGAGCTTATGTACTACAGACATACAGGTAGTCGTCGACTTACGACTGCTACTGCATCTCGCACTGCGTTTCACTATGAACTACTGTAACAGATTTTTGTACTACACTCACACGCCCTATCCGTGTGGTCCCTGTAGCCTCGAAACCTAATGGGAACGGTTGTGCATGTAGTGTCAGCCCACTGCCCAGTAACGTGTGATTCATGCGTCTTGATTTCTGTTTGCATACATATTATGTTCACTATTTTTGGTTCAGTTATAATTTGTGTTACAATTAGCATTTTTTTAAAACCCCTAAACATGTCAACCAAGAAGAAAGTACCTATCAAGAAAGCAAGGCCATTGATTTAGACACAAAATTGAAAGTGATCAAGCGGCATGAAGAAGGAAAGAAGGTGAACGCGATCGCACGTGATTTTAAATTATCTCATTCTACAGTGTTGACGAATTTGAAAGACAAAGAAAGGATTTGTGAAGTTGTTAAAGGTTCGGCACCCATGCAAGCAACAGCGATAACGAAACAATGTACAGGGCCAATCCATGAAATGGAAAAATTATTATTTCTTTGGATGGAAGATCAGATACAGATACAGAAGCAAACACCCTTAAGCCTTCTTACAGTGCAGTGGAAGGCTAGAAGTCTCTTTCAGACGCTGAAGGAATGTGCTGGAAAAGATTATACTCAGACATTTATAGCAAGTACAGGATGGTTCAAAAGATTCAAAAGAAGATTCAACCTTCATAGGGTTTGAGTCACTGGAGAATCAGCAAGTGCAGATGTAGAAGGAGCTCGAGTTTGTTGAAAGTCTGGATGAAATAATTACAGAAGGAGGTTATCAACCAGAGCAGCTTTTCAACATGGATGAGACTGGATTGTTGTAGAAAAGGATGCCAGAACTCACTTACATTCACCAAGAAGCCAAAAGCATGCCTGGTTTTAAAGCACTTAAACATAGGCTGACTTTGATACTTGGTGGGAACGGAACATTGCAGGTTTTAAACTGAAGCCTTTTTTAATTTATCATTCTGAAAATCTCCGTGCGTTCAAGAATGTAAACAAGCACACTCTGCCTATATACTTCCGTTCAAACCGAAAAGCCTGGATGACTCAAACATTGTTTGAAGACTGATTTCTAAATTGTTTTGTAACTCAAGTTCGTGAATATTGCTTCGAGAAAGAAATTCCTTTCAAAATTGTATTAATCTTAGATAATGCACCTGGCCATCCACTTCACCTAGACCACCTCCATCCAGATGTAAAAGTTTTTTATTTGCCGGCAAATACAACTCCACTCATTCAGCCTATGGACCAAGGGGCGATTGCCACATTTAAGGCGCACTATCTTCCAACCACTTTCGCCCAAGCTATAGCTGCAACAGATGCTGACCCAGAATTATCTTTGCGAGAGTTTTGGAAACAGTATGATATTTATAAATGCATCAAAAATATTGCGGCCGCATGGGAGGCTGTGACATAGAAATGCATGAATGGAATCTGGAAAAACTGTGTCCAGCGTTTTGTTAAAGATGAATTTGATAGTGAACATGAACTTTGAATGGTTATGGAAAATATTATAACACTGGCAAATGGACTTTCTTTAGACATTGAAGTGGAAGATGTTGAGGAGCTGCTAGAGCAAGAATCTGGAGAACTTACGAATGAAGAACTTATCACTTTGGAAGAAGAAAGGATGGAAGAACAGAAAAATGAAGATGAGGAAGAACCAGAAAGAATATTCACCACTAGAGGGTTATCTGAAGGTTTTTTTCTACTAAATAAACTTCTTACACATTTTGAGGAAATGGACCCAAACATCGAACGATTTGCAGGGATTGAACGAATGGTACAAGATGATTTTCGGCCATACCGTGAAATTTACAAGCAGAAAAGGAAACAAACAATTCAGACAAAAATCAACATGTCTATGCGAAAAACAACTCCCACTGTGTCAAGTGGCGGCATCGATGACCCGCAGCCAAGCACAAGTGGTCAGTAAAATATTCATCATCATCATCATCAAATTCCTGCTATGTACCCTCAAGGGGTGTACAGGATATGATAGTACTACATGAAAAATTTACATCGTTATTAATTTCCTATTTACAATTTTCCTCTAAATCAGTCTGTTACTTGTCAAGACTCCAACATTATCAGATCTTATATTTCTATCGTCTAAGGCACTTTGTACCGTATCAATCCACCTATATATTGGTCTTCCTCTGGGTCGTTTTGCTGCCAACCTGGCAGAGAACACTTGTTTTGCTAATCTTTCCTCGCCCATTCTGTTTAAGTGACCATACCACCTGAGATTAGTTCTGCTAACGCATTCCTGGATGCTGACAATGTCAAGTTCTTTCCTAATATCCTCGTTTTTAATATGATATTGCCATTGATGCCATCTGCTCATGCCTCTAATCTTTCTCAGGACTCTCATATCTGTGGTCTCTAGTCTTTGGTCAAGTGTTTTACTTCTGACCCAGCTCTCAGATCCATAAGATAAAACTGGTTTGAACACTGTCTTGTATACAGCTAATTTAGTGTTCCGACTAATTTCTCTCTTATTCCATATGAATTTATTCAATTGACTTCCCACCATACCAGCTTTGCTGATTCTGTTGTCTATTTCTATATTTAATTTACCATCTTCGGTAAAAATCGTGCCTAAATAGCTGAAATGTTTTACTTGTTCCACAGCGTCTCCATTCACAACACAGTTGACATTTTCAATGATTCTGCCTATTTTCATTGTCTTTGTCTTTTTATTGCTGACCTTCATACCATATCTATTACAACAGCTATTCAATTTAGTCAGAGAATCTAGCAGACTTGTAGCGGATTTATTTAGAAGTATAACATCATCTGCATAAAGCAAAGAGCTGACATTAACATCTCCAATTTTGATATCATGTTTAATACCACTTTCCTTCATAATGTGATCCATATAGATAATGAATAACAGAGGGGATAATGTACATCCTTGTCTCACACCAGATTTAACATTAAACCATCTTCCTGTACTTCCTTCAATTCTAACTGCTGACTTACAACTCAAATAAAGACTAAGTATTGCTTGATATAATGCCCCATTGACACCATATAACTGCAGCGTATTGAATAGCTTCTCTCTTGGCACCTTGTCATGTGCCTTTTCCAAATCGACAAAACTTAAATACAGATCTTTGTTATATTCCCATGCTTTCTCGACTATTTGTCGTAAAGTGAAGATCTGATCCTGACAGCCTCTATTTGGCCTGAATTCAGCTTGTTCTTCACCAAGCTTTTCTTCCACAATTCTTCTCAACCGTTTCTCAAGTATACTTGCATAGATCTTGCCAGGACAATCAGTAGGGAAATACCTCTGTAATTCTCACATGCAGATTTATTTCCCTTTTTATATATGGGTACTATGAGACCTCTACTCCAATCATCGGGAATTCGTCCCTCTGTCCAGGCCTTCTGAACTATGCAGTGGAGCCACTGTAAGACTCTTATACCACCATACTTCAGCATTTCTGGTCGAATATCATCTACTCCTGCTGCCTTTCCACATTTCAAGCCTTTGATGGCTTTTTCTACTTCATGTATTCCTGACTGCATGTCTGGTCAGTGTTTTTTAGCACTGTGCTGTCATCACTGCTTGTTTCATTTAGAAGTTTTTCAAAGTAATTACTCCATACTTCAAGGATATCTTTTTCTCCCGTTTTCATGTCACCTTTATCATCTCTAACTCCTTTTACAGCACACTTTCCTCCATTCCTAAGCTTCTTCAACAACCTCCAGAATATTTTGCTACCTTCTTGATATTTATTTTCTATATTCTTGCCAAAGTCCTCCCATGACTTTTGTTTAGCTAGTTTTACACAGTGTTTAGAATTCTTGCATTTGTCTCTATATTCTCTAAGAGCACAAGCTGACTTATTTGACAGGAACTTTTGATATGCTTTCTTCTTTTCCTTCACTGCCTCTTTAACTTCCTGTGTCCACCAGGGAGTTCCGATTGTTTTATCCTTACAGACAACCTCACCACATGCCTCTCTGGCAGAATCAATCAATGTTTTCTTCAGAGTTTGCCACTGAATCTCCAAGGTTTGATTCCTGTTCTAAAACTCTTACATTTTTTCTTCAATAATCTTTGTGTATTTTAGTCTACAGTTCACATCTGAGAGCTGCTCAACTTTTATTCGCTTTAAAACTTTCTTACATGTTATTCTTTTCAATATGAAATTCAATTATCTTGCTCAAGACTAGATAGTGATCACTTCCAATTTCAAATCCTCTGTACAATCTGGTGTCCTGCACCAGGGAAAAAACATCACTATCAACAATAACATAGTCAATGTAACTTTTCTTATTCCTAGCCTCTTCTCTCCATGTGAATTTGTGCACATTTTTATGTTGGAACATGGTGTTAGTAATAACCAGTCCATGTGCTGAGCAGAAATCCAACAGATATTTGCCATTATTATTAGCTTTGCTCTTTTCTCCAAAATTTCCCAAAATATTTTTGTATGTCTCATAATCATTTCCTACTCTGCTATTTAGATCCCCAACAAGGACCAACTTTTCATTTTTCATTGTGTCAGTGGCTTTTTCTAAAGCCTCAAAAAATTTCTCCACTTCTACCTTAGTAGAACCTTCTGTGGGACCATAGGCACAAATAAGTCTCATTGTCCAGTTCCCCATTCTCATATTTGCCCACATTACTCTACTTGAGACTGACTGCCATTCAAGAAGATTAGCCTCGTATTTTATTACTATTACTATTATTACGGGCAACTCCAGGGAGTCATTGGACTCATCGAGGGAGGCCCCAAATCATATTCATCACAACTATTTGACATTCATACAGTATCTATCATACCTCGCCTTAAACTCATTCACTGTCACAGCATCCACCACAGACTCGGGGAGCGCATTCCACTCATTCACTACTCTAAAAGTAAAGAACCCAGCTCTAACACCTTTACTAACCACACTTTTGCCCAGTTTCCATGGATGTCCCCTAGTCCTCCCACAACCAGCCCTGTTCTCAAAAATATCTTCTGAATCAATTTTATAGAAACCCTTCAGTAATTTGAATGTCTCAATCATATCTCCCCTCCTCCGCCTATCAACCAATTTTTGCAACCCACAAATCCTCAACCTGTTCTCATACGGTTCATTCCACAGACCTGCTATCATCTTGGTCACCCGCCTCTGGGTCCTCTCCACATCCTCCCCATCAAGAAGAAACCTAGGTGACCAAATCTGAGCACAGTAGTCTAGATGGGGTCTTATCAAGGCTCGATACAGAGGAACAATAACCTGCTTGTCTCTGCTTGTCATCGTATTCTTCAGCAACCAAGTGATTTGATGAGCTGTTTTGGTCACTTTTGCAATGTGTCCCCTAAATTTCAATTCCTTATCTACCAACACTCCTAAATCTCGTGCCTCATCAATTTCCTGGAGCACGGTTCCACCAATGCAGTAAACTGCCGCCAATCTTTTCACCCCAAAATGCATAACCTTACATTTTGCCACATTAAACTGACATCCATTCTCCTTAGCCCAGACCTCCAATCTATCCAAATCATCCTGCAAAATTTTGACGTCATCTGCATTCACTATTGCCCTACCCAACTTCGCATCATCCGCAAACAAATGAACTGTTCCTCTCAGATCATTTCCTATATCATTTATGAACAAATTAAACAGCAGTGGTCCAAGAACAGATCCTTGTGGCACACCACTAGTCACAGGCCGTCTTGTGTACTCTACTCCCGAGTAAACCACTCTCTGATATCTCTCCGTCAACCACCCTCATACCCATCTCACCAACCCTATGTCCATTCCCATATGCTGCAATTTACTGATTAGAATTCCATGTGGAATCCTGTCAAAGGCCTTGGCAAGGTCCAGTAGAATCACCGTAAACCCATTACCCTTATCCAGTTCAGCCGTCACTGTGTTATAATACGTGAGCAAGTTACTGAGGCATGACCTACCCTTCACAAAACCATGCTGTCCCCGATACAGTATCCCATTTTCTTCTATCCAATCTTGTATTTTCCTCTTGACTATTTTCTCTAAGACCTTGAAAATGATTCCTGATATGCTAATCGGTCGGTAATTTACTACAGCAGTCTTGGAACCACCTTTATGCAGTGGAACTATTTTCCTCTCTTTCCACCCGCTCGGGACTAACCCAGACCCGAGACTCAAATTAAACAAAATGGTCAAGGGTACTGACAATTCTTTAGCTGCTTCTCGTACAACACGAGCTGGTATACCATCCACTCCCACAGATGTATTGACATTGAGGTTATGCAATAGACTACTCACCTCCACTTCATTAACCACAATTCCCGTATAATCTACTGGTTTATCCGTTTCTGCAATGTCACCACCTGGATGATATACTTTTGCAAAGTGCTCACTCAGTAACTCAACTATCTCAACTGATTCAGTTACCTCCCTACCATCGGCATTCTTTAAAATCAATCTGCCATGTACATTTTTCCTTTTACTTGCTACATATCTAAAAAATTTTGTGTTGAATACTATGGCTACTCCTTCTTTTCCTTGATTGTCATTGCCTGAATATAACATTTTGTATTTATTGCTCAGAAAGATCTCACCAGTGTTGGTCTTTTTTGTTTCAGTCACCCCGATTATGTCGATCTGGTACTTATCTAATTCCTCAGCTAGCTCCATTTCTTTGCCATTCAGGCTTCTTACGTTGATAGTACCGATCTTTAACTCTGGTGATGGTGAGTTGGGGTTTGTTTTCAGATTTGTTCCAGTAGCTGACTTTTCGCTGTTTGCCCTGGTTCCCTGGCGAAAACAACGGGGGCCTTGTTTAACCGGGCGACGCCCCAGCCGGCATGAAATTTTGTCACGTCGTACCATCATTTTTAATTTTGGTTTAACCAATAAGAATACAATTTGGTCGGCTAAATCCCAAATTGCCAGCCCATCCTCGTTCGTTCAGTATCCAAGTAGATACCCAACAGGGTGCACCACGAAAAGATGAGGATTGGACATTAGGTCAGAAGCCCTGGTCTGTTCTCCGCATTCCTTTAAAGGCTATGTGGAGGTCTCCTCTCAGTTATACAGCTTTGACCCTTAATCACCTCCAGTAAAATATTTCTTATCTATTTTCTACATATGTTTTGTTTAGTTCTTTAAGATAAAATATTTTTTAGGTTTTATACAGTATTTGATATCTTTTTCATAATATTTTTTATTTTTGTAAATAGTAAACCAATTGTGTTGTACACAATGTCTGATTTACTAAACTGGTGCAACTTACGTCCAGATCGCTTTACAACCGGTCGGTCGGAACCTAACATGGTCATAAGTCGACAACTACCTGTAATTTTGTTATTACGAATGGTCTGTTAGAATTAGGAACAACTTACAAATTTTAAGAGATTGTTAAAATTTAAATTTCATTAAATTCCACCCAGTCAGTATTAAAGTAGTAATAACAGTTAAAATCATTTTGCCTATAAAAGTGTGCCAATGGAAATCAAAATTGAACAGCATGTATATCTTGTGTATGTATCCTAAATCCCAAATTTTATGAAATTCCATCTGCTTGGCTACTGCTTGAAGTGGTATTATTGCAGTACATCATTATGATACATTTTGTTCTTTTGTGCCCTTGTAAATGGTCTGATTGTAATAAAAATTAAAATGCCTTAATAAATTTTTATAAGGATTCCCAATTTGAATAAAATCCATCCAGCCCAAGTCCTGGAATAACCTACATTTGGGTGGCAAAACAACTTGTTTGTTATTTGTGAAATGTAACTAAAATATGCTAATATATTGGTATAATATTTGTCACAATTTATATATTTCTTTATTTCTAAGAGAACTTTCTAATTATAAAACTTTCAGAATGGTGTTGTGACCATTCCAAAATCAACAAAGAAAGAGAGAGTCAAAGAGAATTCACAGGTTAGTTTTAAATATTAATTTTTTACTATGTAGTACATACCTGTACAGTTTCTTTGAGCTTGTTTAATTTTGTATGCTACTATCAGATTCTATAAATCTGCTTAAGAACAGGAATGTAAGTCTACATGCATGATGTAATAATGATTATAATTTTTTGCTTGGTAATCAAGGAAATTATAACAGACAAGAAATTATAATATTATTATTAAAATAATAATATTATCAGGGAGTCCAAAGACTCGTCCAGGGAGGGTACCTTCATCATCTACACCAATGCCATCTACCACCGACCACCACTAGTATTTTCACGAACAAACATCCATGCCCATGGTGAGATTCGAACTGGTAGCCTTTTGACTGGAGAATGGATACGCTAACCACTCGGCCAACCAGGCCATATTGTTTTAATCCTGTACCCAAGCATAAGAAAAAGTTTGTCTGTGAAGTATCTTCACAATTAGGCTGCTTGTACATAGAATGCTGACTTCACATCAGTTGCCTTGTATATCGTAATGCAAAGCTCACATTTCTGGGTTCAACCTTTACTGAGGTTTCCTTAGTGGGAGCTAGACCACCCAGAAATGTACAGAGGTTAAATCAATGTGGCAGTCATATTTTCCATGTGTGTGTGTGTGTGCATACATACACGGTAATACCCTGATTAACGCTCAGGATGCATTCCTAGAAGACAAAACGCTAAATGAAACAGTGTTAAATGGGGTCATTTTAAAAAACAGTAAATAGGGATAGGGGAACACATGACCAAGAATAAACAAGTTTTACTTTAATTTTAAGTTATTTTTATATTAACTTGCAAAATATACATAACACACGTACATACGTACACAGAAATACAAAGGTTATTTTTGTGCTGTCAAAAGTTCTGGCTCTTCTGAAATTCTTGATTTTTTAGTGATGAAGTCATCTAGTGTCGTTTATCGTTTTCTTTTTCTCTCATTAAGCAATTGTCGAAGATTGATTATTTTTTAAATCCATTGAAACAACCTCTACTAGCTGAAAAGTTTTCGCTCATATCCTCCTCTCTTTGTTTATGAATATGATTAAAAATACTTCTAGCCTTTCCCATGATTATTGCCTGACTTAATGGCATGTTGCATTTGGTTTCATCATCAATCCAAATGGAAAGGCATTTCCTCTAAAACATTGCTTCTGGATCAGGTTACCTTTGTTGCAGAAGACATGGTTGTGGTTGCAGAACACTTACATTCATCCATGCTTTTTTAAAATCATTTGTATAGTAGAAGTAGATAGACATTTAAAGCGACTCCAATGTCAACTTGACATTCACCTTTTTCGCTTCACCTCCTGCATTTTTATGTTGAGTGAAATGCATTTTCTTATCAATTTTGTTTTATCGTCTTTACACGCACTCATTTTGAATAATTTAAAAAGTGATAGTAATGATTAATTTTTAATGAATAAATAGAATATTTGTTGATTTCCATGATCAAAATATCAATGATTACAGCGCATAAATAATGTTTTACGCATCACTCCAAATCGTGTGATAACTTGGACGCTATTTCACTGCCAACGAACAACTACATGATGAATTGGGAAGACAAATGCACAGGACAAACAGATTTAGGGTTTAGGGGAAATTACAGTGCTACAATGAATCAACTTTCGCTGATTGGTTTAGGTTTGGGAATAATCATATTATATGTGAATCATGGGATATATGATAATTTGAATCAGTGTAAATTTAGTGCTTTTTTAGGGTTCGGAAAAAACCTGCATTTTTATCGAATCAGCATTTCTCGGGTAGCATTAAATGGGGCCTTACTGTGTGTGTGTAGACAAACACACAAGAGTGGTCTGAAAAGTTCTCAGCCTAATAATAAAAAAATGAATTTATAATTTCAAAATTATTTCTATTTTTCAACATAATCTCCCTTAATGCTAATATATTTATTCCAGCGATGCTCCAGCGCCATTATCCCATCCCTGTAGTGGTTTTCAGTAAGATCTGCAAAATACCCCCCTCTAAGCTGCAATAACCTCTTAATTCGAAGAAAAATGCTGACCAGTAAGGAAGAGTTTTAGTTTTGGGAAGAGATAGAAGTCATAGAGAGCGAAATCTGGGGAATAGGGTGGATGTTCCAAGGTGCATTGTCCTGATGAAAGATATTTTTTTTCCCCCTACAAACCGAGTCTTTTCTTACGAATTTTTTCATCTAGTCTGGTTAAAAGATCGGAATATTATTCCCTGGCTATTGCTTTACCCTTTTCAAGATAATTAATAAACAAAATGCCTTTAGCATCCCAAGACACCGATGCCATGACCTTTCCTGCTGATGGAACCGACTTTGTCTTCTTTGGCGCTGAACAATCGGCTTCTGTCCACTGTTTTGACTGCTGTTTGGATTTTGGTGTGTAATGGTGAATCCAAGTCTCATACATAGTAAAAAATTGATGCACAAAATCAGTTTTATTCTTTTTAAAATGCTCCAAGCACTGTTCAGAGATTTTTATGTGAGTGTGTTTTTGATCTGCTCTGAGCAAACATGGCACCCTTCTTGTGCAAAACGTTTTCATGTACAATTCTTCATGCAAAATATATCCTACATGTTCTTTTGAAATGCCTATAGTCTCAGCAATTTAATGCACCTTGACTCACTGGTCATTCAATATCATATCGTGCTCTTGATCAATGATTTCTGGTGTTACACTTTTTGGACATCCTTCACATGGATCATCTTCAAGGCTGGTAACAGTGCGTTTAAACTCAGCAGTCCATTTCTTAATTGTCGAAAATGAAGGAGAAGAGTGCCCATATACTTTTATAAACTTCGAATTTCTTTTGCCATTAAACCTTCTTTTACAAAGAATTTTATAACTGCACGATACTCAATTTTATCCATTTCAAGGGATACAGACAACACTTTTGCTTCAGACAGCTGTATAAAACAAAGTACTTAATAGAATGAGACTTGCAATTTCAAATGGATGCTTATAAGAGATGTACTGACTTAGAAAAAAAAAACTTGTCAATAGTGTCTCCATCTATTGCCGAGGCCAAGACCTTTCCAGACCCCTCATATATAATTATATATGACTTCCACATTGATTTAACCTTGTAAAATTATAAACTTGTAAATTAATTTAGTATTTACAAGGTATAACAATTAAATGACTGAAATGCAAATTTAAAAACTCTTTGTTTACCTTTCTTGTAGATAGGCTTATACGTTGATAACACATCACTATTAAATTATCTCAGGAAATTACAAATGAGTCCTCATTTGCTCTTTGTAGTGCCTGCGTGCACGTGTCATAGTTTTATGTTCCCGTGAAGATGGTGATGTGACATTGCTGAAATATAGGAAATATTTATTAAAGTTTCTTTTAATTAATATTCCAGTCTACGTTATAATTTCCTAAAATAATTTAATAATTAATAGTTATTTGTTTACCTGTATAGTTTTAGGTAGATGAATTTCGTCACCTATTGTGAGACAACCACTCTTCTTTACTGAAGAGGCTTGAAAAAGTTATGTTTGGTCTTTAGATCTGAATTTCCAGACTAGTAAAAAAAAAATAATCAGAAATATATATAAAATTCTTAAAAAAAATTAGAAAAAAAAAGTCCTTAGCCCACTCACAGTACAAATGTACTATAGGTTTATGGAAAACCTTTCATGGATAGGAGCTACATACAAAAGAAAAATGTCTACTATCACCTTTGAAGTAATTGTCTTGCGTAACAGTACAATTAGACGATGCCACTGTTCAGAACATTCAATTAACTCATCTTCTTGAATGCTTTTTTTTTTTCGCTGCCGCCATGTGACATTGGATGCCAGAAATATCAGAAAATCAGACATCCTTCAGTTTAGGTAATAGCCAGAAATTACAAGAGACACTGTCTGAATACATAGGTTGGTCTAAATTTTTTGTAGTCAGAAATGGACAGACAACTGTTGCATCATGTGCATGGGCATTGTCATGATACATGATGAAATTCTTTGGATAAATTTCTTTTAAAATTGTTTTAACATTGGAATACCATGAATAGGCATACTACTAATACAAGACAGAAAACTCCTATGAAAAAACTTGATGTTTAATTGTTAAAAATTTCACATATCTCAGTACAGCAATTAAACAATTAACAGAATATTCTGAAATGGGGCACCATAATAGCTACAGTAAGGTAAAACAGTCAACATACCTTAAAGACAAGTATAAATATACATATGAATTATTAGTGTTTGGCCAAGGTTTAACTCTTATGAACAGCTTCACATAACCATGACTTCTATCCAACTTCACTCAACATTTGCAAAACTATCATTCTAGAAAGCACTTCTAAATGGGTGTTGGTTCACTCTTTGTTTTTCTGTAATGAATTCAAACTAAACTATGTCCTTGTGATTAAAAAAAACATGCATTGTTTTGAACCAATCATGACATTCATTCTTTTTTTTGGTCTTGATGATATTTTCCATTGCATGCTTTGCATTTTGTATCAGGGTCATATTGAAAGTACCAGTTGTGCTGTTTTGATAGTAATAACTATCAAAAACAGCCAGTTGTGAAGAAAGATCAGAACAAACATCAAGCCACTGCTTTTGATCTTCACTGTCAATATTTGCAAAATCAATTTTGCAGAAATTTTTCTCAATTCCAAAATCTTACTTGCTGTCTTCTGTCTAAATTTAATTCTTCTGCCATTAACTGTGCACTTAATCATCTGTTGAACCAACATAATTGTTGCATTCTTTCCACAAGTTGAGTTTGTGGTTACCCAGTTCTTTCATCACTCACCTCCTCCTGTCCCTCTTTAAGCTTTTTATGTTATTCTAATACAAGACTTTTCATGGCATCATCACCATAGACCACTCTTAACATATTGAATTTCACTATTGCTTTTAACTTTGCACAAAACTTGATGTTAATGTACTCGTCTAAATTCCTTTCACTCATTTTTCTACCAAAAGCACCAAATGCATGTGAAAACTTTACTACAGCTCGTCGACTACTCATTGATTTTGATATAACTCAAGGCATAGGCATGTCCAAAAGTGCAGTTGCATGGTTCTGCCTGACTTGCCATACATACAATAGTAAAAGACCATTTTAGGAATTTGTCACACCTTGTAGATCTGCCATATGATTTATGGTATTAAGACTGTATGCAAAATATAGATTACTTTTTTTATTTATTTTTAATACGTCCTAATTTTTTTAAGATAGCTGATTTTCTGCCAGCTTTGCTTTGTTTGCTTGAATTTGTCATTGATTATTTCACTTTGCAGGTATTTAACTTCAGAATTCTTGAAGAAGATATGAATTTGTTAAACAGATTGCATGATGGAAGAAGGTTTGTTGATATGGGGAGCATCCAAGAAAAGATTGATAGTCGGCTACCTGATGGATACAAATTAACATTGGCGGCTATAGAAAACAAGCTGAGTTATAGAAACCATAGTTAGGCTGTTATTTATATCATATAGTTCCTTGTAACGGAATGGTGTCGGCTAATGTCTTGTTTATTTTATATAACTTATTAAGTGTGCATAATGACTGTTTCTATGAAACAGTAAATATTTAGAGCTACTTGAGTAGCATCGCCGTCTATATTAGGAAATGTTATTTTGTAGTAACCATGTATCTTTCATCTGTTTTCATTTTATGATTTTTATTTTTATTTGTTCTTTTATGTTGATTTAAACAACTACTGGATTTTATAGTAATGAGGAGAAAATGCCAAATTTTATATCAATCCAGATCACTTACTTTTATTAAATTGGTACTTTTGAAACTTCTGATAATTAAAGCAATCATAAGTATTGAATAAATTGTGATACCTTATAACTAATGTGTATATTTAATTTTCAGATACTTACCTTCCCATCTTTTAATTTCACTTTTGAAACCCCTTTTAATCCCTTAGAGGGACAAATCATTTTTTTATTCATAAGAAAGTGTATAAGTGTCCTCTTATATATACAATAAAGTAAAAAATCAAAAAACAGTTATAAATAATATAATTTTCTTCGCTTAAATATGAACTACATTTTACTGTAAGTAGTACTTCGGCTTTTGCTGTGTAGTTTATTTTTAACATAGTCAGATTTGGGGAACTCAGTCAGACATCAAAGGTTCAAAATATGACGACTCAGATTACTCTTTTATAATCTTAAACAAATTCCATGTTTGTTAATTGTTTGTTAAAATATCCCTTAAAAGGATTTAAGGTTACATAATTTAAATCCTAACCAGTTACAGAACTTTCAACTTAGCTAAAAAGGATAAATATCTCTTAAAAATTATATAAAAAAGCTTTCAGAGAAAAATTTTAATTAAAATTAAGGCAATGAAATAATCCAGCTACTTTATCAGAACTTGGCTCACTTGTATGTGAGATGTTTTTTTTTTTTAAATGAGATTTGGCAAGTGGGTAAAGCATTCAACAAATAACTGGCCAAATTCTGGTGAATCACAGTATCACTTGTAACATTTTACTTTCTTCTCCCTCCCTTCCTCTTTCTCTTCTTTCATTTTGGTTCCATTGTGATATCCTTTGAGAACTCTCAAAGGATATCAAGCAATATATTAGGATGTCACTTGAAAGATGTGACCTGTGCAGGTGTCTACAAAAGCAACTCCCACTGCCTGCTGTTTTAGTCCAGTTGGATTGAGATTCTCTGGGAACCCTAATTGAATAAACATCTGTATCAGATTTCATCAAAAATGATTGAACTGTGCAAACAGTAGATGTCTGTAGAAAAAGCAATTTCCTTTCTCCTCCCCTCCCCCCACACACCCCATTCATTTTTACTCCAGCTATATAGAATTTTTCAGACTAAGCATCATAGGAAAAAAACATATTCTGAATTAGTTGAACTGCCTTATCTTCAATCTTGTCTTCATTTTTCTGTGTACTCGATTTCTCAAGTGACCTTATGCAACATAAGCAACTAAATTCCAAATTTGAATGAAATTTGAGGGCTGTTGAATGCCTTCCTTGAATAGTATCAACCTTTTTATTTAACAATACTGGAATACAGTAGGTCATTTTTTGTGATTATGATTGATTCATTCCTCTATTGAAAATAAGAAGCAGTGATTTCAATTTCCATTTAATAATGAACTTGTATGCTACATAACTTGTGCCAAGAGAAGCTGAAGGTATTTTATTTATTTCTAACTTAAAGCAGTTTGAAACAGCTGACATCAGCAAAAGACCTAAATGTAGTAATAAAAGGTGAAAAAATGGTATTGTACACTTTTAAATAGAAATCTGAAAAGTGTTTAAAGCTTGTAAATAGTGCAAAATTCAAAAGCAATGATGGTACAAGCTTTCTAATAATGCCAAACTATTAGATAATTACCTGAATGTAAAAAATTGTCTTCAAATGTATAAAAAAAGATTGGATTAAAATATTTGTAAAATACACATTTCATAACTTTGGGAAAATTACTTCATAATGCAGTTCATTGGCTGCAACCCCCCCCCCCCCAAAAAAAAAAGATACTTCACCTGGTATACTGGTACTTAAACAGCTATTTAAATTTCTCTTTTTCCCCCTGATTCAGTAGTGATATCTAGCAAGTGTTTGATTGTCATGTTCATAAGAATGAAAGAGATGATCCTTTTCTGTTTTTATGATGATTTATATTTCTTCTGAAAATTTTGACCTCAGTCTTCTAGCTAATATACTTAACTGTGCAGAGTATAGAATTCCTTTCCATTGAAAGGCCAGAGATAATTTAGATTACTCTGTTGCTTTAACATTTGAAGGACTAAATTAGTAACCGATAATTGTCTTATTAGAATTTAGTTATTCATTCTTCATAGAAATAGGTATAAAAGTTTTGCAGCATGCTTGACAAATGTCTTACTAAATATTTTTCATCTTTCTCCTCCTTTCCTTTGAGGATTGAATGTCTAAAACTTCTTTCAGAGAAAGAAGTCAACAATGTTTCCTCTTTGCTTGTGAATGACCAAGATTTAAGCTACTGTACATGATATATCTAGCTAATATCCTCCAGCTTATAAAAATCATTTTAAAAAATTTTTTTGAACATCAATAAAATATCTGTACCTAAGTATTTGTATTCCAGTAGGCCAAAGTATAAATTGCTACCTTGCTGGTTATTTTTAGCCTATCTGGAATCATTTCTTTTCCTATCAATCCTGCAATAGGTATTATATTCTATGGAAGATATGTGGATATGTAATTTCACTGTAGATTATAAACAAAATAATTCTGTTAATTTTTTTTTTTTAACAATTTAACTCACTAAATTAAACCATGCTTACATCATCCTTTAATCCCCAGTCTTCAGTAATTAAGTCTCCTTACCAAACTGTTTCCTTTATCTTGCTGTTAGTGACATCTTACTTATGTCCTTGAATGCACTTGTTAATCTTTTCTCTAATCTAATTTCTCATTTCATTCCATTCCATGAAGTTATCTGCATATCTCTGCTCACGTCTAACTTTTTCATGTAAATTTTCACCCACTGGTGTTCATTTTATATTATTTCTGACTTTATTCATGCCTTTTTTTCTTTTACATACTACTTCATTCTTTTCACTTAATTCTCTTTATGCCTATGTGACTTGATCTTTTGTCATTTACTGGCCACGCAGTCTCACTTTTCCTCCTAGAAACATGGTTTTTTCCCTCAAAACAGGCAAACTGCTCAGAAGAGCGATTTATTCATAATGCATTGGCTGCTGCAGTATTACTCACTTCAACCATAATCCCAAATAACAACATTCACACCTCTTTCATTTACTCTTCTTCCACCATCTTTGAAATAAATCCCTTATTGTATATACTTGTGTAACACCTCATAAAGGTTATAAAAGCTGTTTCCAAGCACAGAATAAGATGGTTTATGAATACAGTAATCATATCACACTATCCTTTTAAAGAAGGCCATCTTAATTTTAATTTAGAAGCTAAATCATCCCCACCTTAAAGTGATAAGGAAGGGGAGTTTTTTTAATGCAATGCTTTTTTTAACAAACAATTGCTTAATCCAGAAAATTTTTGTAATTGTTAACATCAAGCAATTTTTGTGTTTTGTGACAGTCACAAATGTTTGTTTGCAAAATAAAATTAAATTAATATTAAAATTGCTTTCTTTGAGGTATTTTTAAGGCTTATCAGAAGAAAATAAGTAAATCTTTTAAATTATTTGATTATTGAGATATTATTAATACTTTTTTTCAAAAAGTACTAAATGAAATTGTATATTTGTTAAAAATATCTAAATTTACATTTTCTTAATAAAAGCTTGCCAGTTGTGGGTTTAGTTTTGGAAAATGTTCTTTTTATGTTCATCTCAATTCAAAATTTTGCTTCATTGGAAAGTTCTAGGACCATGGGCAGTTCTAATTTTTGTTTTTCTCATAATGCTTAATCTTTTTAATTTTTATTTAAAGATATATAAACCCATGCTTAGATGTTATTATAAAAATATGTTAAGAGTAGAGTTTGGATATGTTCTTTTTGTCATACTGTATGTGAATGCTGCAATTAACATACTGTTTGTTACTCACGCTTGTCATTTCATAGTAACAGTTAGGATATATCCATATTTTTGCCAAAATACAGGCTGTTGAAAAGCATGAGATGCTGATTCCAAATTACCACTAAATAGTAACTGTTTGCCCAGTTGTAAAAGGAAAAAAACAAAGTTGTGTTTAAATAAGATAGCAAATACTGCCTGTACAGTAACTTATTTATTCGATTTAATTTTTAAAAAAACTTCATTCTTATTTAGTTTCTTTGAGAAGGATAAAAAATTGCTTATTGTCATGATGGAAAATATTTTGCAGACTAGAAATGCAAACTTTTTTTTTATATAGAGTTGGGGCATTTAAGACACACTTAGAACCTTAATTATTGTAATACTGGTATAATTTAGATCTGAAAAGATGGATATATATGAAGATAATTCGGTCCACTTCATTATAAGAATTCAAACTTAATCTTATCTATCTTTTAGGCAGTAAATCAGAAAAATGGATGTACTATACTATATATTTGGAGTGAGTTATGGTATTCATCATTCATTGTAACTTTTAAGGCATATTTTTTTTTTATTATTATACAGTTTTATAACATTATTGCCAAATAGTGTTACAAAGTTTTGATAAACTTTTTGATAAATTAAATAATTTAAATCATTAAATTATTTAATTGCATTTATTGGGGATAATGTACATACTTGCTAAATTTTTGTTCACTTATAAAATGCTCTAACTTTGTACAGATAAATTAATCAGATCAGATATATCCTTTAAGGATATTATGTTTAAAAATAATTTACTTGCATTATTCTAGTTTTGTAAGAAATTGAAGTTTTTAATGTTCTATTCAAATTGTCTCTCATATTTGTATTGTAATTTAATAACCATGCCTACCACAAATTTTGTAGTCACAGTATAATGTTATGTGGTCTGAAGAATTATTACCTGCAAATAAGAATTGGCTTAAAACACTGCAGGCAATAAATATAGTAAGTATTTATTTTTGTAGGATTATTGTAGAGCTGTTATATATATTATATGTAATAAGTGCTGATTCTTATAATGTAGTTTATTGTATGTGTAGCAATAATTTCATCTAATGCAAGTAAAAGTTGCTGTTATCAAGAAATATTTATAATTTTATCATCCAAAAAAAAAAAAAAAGTAAATGATATTCATTGTTGTTAGAAAAGTAGAACCTGTTATTTTCGGCAGGAAAAGTTGTTTCCTAACTGTAGCTCAATTATCACACATAGTAACTATTAGAGTGTGGATCAGTCTACATTGGTATTAAGTGTGCCACAACAGCTTGATTTATACCTGTGCCACACAGGTTCACCTGCCACAGCACTACCCAAGTGCCTGTCATTAGTAATAAGGTCATATTTATTAACACAGGCAACTTACACATTCTATAGCACATCTAAGTGAGCACCAAGTTTAATTTTTCAGAAAGAACAAAGAAAACTGAATATTTTAGTGAAGATCTTGGTGTGTAATATTTGCACTGTAACTGCACTAAACTTAAATGTATTTACCTTTATTCGTGTTTTCTGACAGATTGTTACATTGCCAATCATTTGAGTCTTCTGATAAATGTCACAAATGCTAGTCTTATTCTGTCATTTATACAGCGGTGTTTAGATATTAACATACTATTAAGAGGGTGCTAGTACATGATAGATATGGATATGCATGGGGATCAGCAACTTACTCCTAGCCAATAGTAACAGTTAATATAAAGATACTGTTTCACACCTGTGAAAGTAAAAAGAAGCAAAATGCTAGTTAGAAATTAGTGTGAAGATAAATGCAGTAATAACAGAACCTCCATTGTGAACTTAAAATTTGATGTATTTTGTGAACTGCACAAAACATGATTTGTTCCTTGAACTGACAAATTTGTGCATTGTTTGTATAGTAAAATAATAGTGTAGGCAATTTGTTGTCTGTTTAAAGGTATAATGGTTTAAGTGACGAGTCATAAAATTAGTTATTGTAAAGTAAGATTATAATTCTAATATGGAAGTCAGCAGAGTTAAAATATGTATGTATATATGTATAGTTATGCTACAGTGATTTGAAAATTCATTTTTTCAGAAAAAAGACAAAGTAAATAATTAGAATTGCTGGAAGATTAGCCAATTAGAGAAATCCAAATATTTTATTACAATTTCTTTTGCCTTTTATAACCATAGTTCTGTAATAACCCTATTTTTTTAATAGATTATGTGGATTAATTCATTTATAGATTAACATGAAAACATGCCTTGCTTTTCATTGCATTTCTTGCTTAGTTATTTTTCTGCTAATTCTAGAATTGTGATTTAACTATGAAAATGATGTTATATGCTAAGGGAAAGTCTACTGCCAAAGAATTTCAGAAAGTATTGGTCTTCAATATTTTGCCTATTGAAGAACATTTTTAAGATTTAACGGTTTTTTGTAACACGTTGGTAGTGTTTAAATTAAGATATCCAAGAGAATAATGTGATGAACTGAACTTGAATTCGATCTGATTTATAGTCGACTCTAAATTACATGCCATGTCAGCTATTTCTACATAATATATTAGAATATTTGATATATACTTTATGTGAGAGGATACAAATGCTGTTGATAATCATCAGCAGTATTTAGTTAGTATCTATATGATGATATATCAGCTGCTCCTGGTATATAGCAGGCATTTAGCAGTTGCTGATAGTCATCAAATTTTGATACTATCTTGAAGCAGTGATTAATAGATTTTTAACTGTTTAATAAAACTCCTTAAAGACATATTTGCTTTTAACAATAAGAACTGGACCATACACATTTTAATGGCATTTTATTACACGTTCATTAGATAGTGTACTTGTTATTTATTGGAATATGCATTGTGATGTGAAGGTTGCACATCAGGTTTAAAATAGCATGGATATAGCAATATATTAAAAAAAAAAAAAACCTCTTCTCTTCCCTTGTATGCAGTTGTTTTGTTTTATTCAGAAAAGTTACAAACAAAGGAAGAGAAAGTATTTGACAATATAGCCATTTGTCAGTGCTGCTAATAATAAGAGTGGTAGACTAAACACTCCAGCTTCTTTTTTTTTAATTTATTACATAGATGTACAGTGGAATCTTAACTGTAATAAATTATCAGTTCTTGTTCAAGTTTCGTATAGAAAAGGTTCCCAAAATTTAAAAATAGTATGTAATTTTTAGGCATTTCCATAGGATACACAAGTCATGGAGTCCTGAAAGTTTGCACTAATTGCATACCCTATTAGCCCTTAGTTGTCAATCCAGATGAAGTGATTATAATTTGAAGAGATGCTTCTATGAGATAGTTGGGAGAAAAATGTCCTTTGGCCAGAAAAATCTGAGTTCAAATCCCATTTAGGATGCATGGAACATTTTCTAGACCTTTTAAAATGAATTAACTGGAAGATGTAAGAGTGAAAGATGTAGATTCTCTAGATAATTCAATTTTATTTTTCTCTTGCAAAACACACTGCAGATAAACACACACATAGTTGACAAAAATATATCACATTATCTGAATTACCTCATCATTAATTCTAAACAACCCAAGTGTTTTAAAGGTCTCTGCTGCCCTTACAGTTTGATTGTAAAAATGAAGATCAATATTCAAACTGGAACAGTAAGCTATGTTACGTAGTTACTCCAGCATGAAATAATGGCGGTTGGTCTGTGGTGGAAATAGTGTGTGTAGCAATGTTACTTTTCTTTTTAATATGCATCACACTCACAACATGTACCATGGTTGGGCCAAGCAGTAGATAATTTGGTAACCCTGGTATGTACCAAGAGTGAAACTTTTTCCATGGTACTCATTAAGCATGCTCTTAATACCAGGTGCCAAAAGTCATCTACCACCTAAAGACTTTCATAAAAACATCTATGCCAGAGCGAGATTTGAACCCATAGTTTTGTTGGCACTGTCTACTGGTTAGTGGAAGACAAATTTTGATTAATATTGGTGTTTCTTTATTAATATTCAACCTTGCCTCCCATTTTATTTAACTAAAAAAAAAAAAAGAAGCATTTGTTTTGCTATTTTGGGTGAGAGGTTCTGTGTGAATCTTCTGGATTACTCTTTTTATTTGATGGCAATTATTTTTTGTGAAAGTTTTCTAATTGAACCATTGCTGAAATGTTTTTTGAGCATATACAATGGCTTATAGTTAGAATTTTTAAGATACCTTGCTTTTGTCAGTTAAAGTTGTAAGTTCTTGTAGATCTAACCAAAGACCAGATCACAAGAATAAGCCTGTAAACTCTTTATCATCTGTGTTTCTATAGTGAATCAGCTGAGGCCTCAGGACTTTGATGGACCAGAGCAAAAAAAATTTCATTTTGTGGATAATTTTTGCTATTACATAAATACATTTGATATTTTTTTATATTACATAAATGTATTGTGCATGCCTTGGCAGTAAAAAAATCTTAATATTTCATGTTGGTTTTCAAATTTTGGACTGTTCTCCATAACCAACTTTGATGCTTTGTAATAGCCTCAGTCAAGTCACCCTTTACATTGCCTTTTATCTATCTAAAAAGGATGTAATTGTCTTTATGGGTAGGATAAGTAAAGTTTGGGCTAATCTCTAATGCCATGTTGTCATGTATCTTTCCATCCTTATGTAGAATTAATTATGCTGAAGAGGACTTAAAACCTTGCTGTAAGTTAAAATTTATTTTTGGTTTTGTATTAATTATATATTTTTAAATCTATGCTGTTTTAAATCTGAATCATGGAATGTGCATGTGCTGAACAACAGCTGGAGATTAATTTGTTTGTTTTATTTTTATAGGATGAATAAAGATGTGTTCGCTCATATTTCATAGATATTTTTTCAATTATTGAAGCAAAATGTTTCCTGCTTTTTGGTATTCCCTAATATACCATTGTATTAGTGTGTTATCATCTTTTGTCATGTATTTATGTGCATTTATTTGGTTGTGGAACGAACTTGTACAGCAGATTTGCTTTAGTGCAACATTTCACAGTTGCAGTCCAATGAATTCTGGTAGTCTGTCAAAATGTTTCTTTTAAATTGATTTCATAAGTATGGATATAAACCAGACATATATGGGTTTAGAAAGACTTCAGTCTATTTTGGAAAAGTAACTGTTAAAATGAATTACAAAATGATAATAGATAACCATTTATTGAATATTTTTAATGTAATGTGATGTCAAAAACTGGAAGTCCCATTATATAATCCCCCACACACCCCACCCCACTGAAAAAATGTAGGTGGTGATCAAACTAAAGTTCAGTTTTGGACATTTATAATAATTTTTTTTATCACTTTTATACTTTTACTAAACAAAAAGTAAATGAAATTTATCTTTCAAATAATCCTAATTCGGGGATGCTTGGGTACAATGATTTTTAACTTGGGCTTTTTATATTAATAATAAAACAAGATTTTATTTATTTTTATTTATTCTTAAAGTATGATTTAATTACAAAATCTTTACTATCAAATATAGCTTCATGAAATGTTTTAGTATTAATCCCCCTTCCTCCCTCCAAAAATTAAGTATAATTGCAAATAACTTTAATTGGGATAATACATTATTCATACAGAAAGTTGTTTAATAATAATTGATTGGTAATCAAGAAATGTTTCCAATTTATCCAGATCTGTAACATATACTTATTTTTGTAGCAAGCAAGCAAAACTGCTGCACATTGTGGCAAATGTATCTATTATCTAAATGTTTGGGGAAAGTTTGTGTACCCTATATGGAAAAAAGAAAATTTTGTTTTATTTATATTTCTATGTTAATGGTTATGAATAGGGATTATGATCTTTAGAAATGTTTTTGAGAAAAAGTTTAAATAAAGTGCTTGAGTTCTGTGAGTTTGCCATGTTTCGTCTAAATTTTATGACTATTTTATTTATTCTTTTAAAAAAATCAGATTGGATCACGTAAGGGTTGACACTAGATAAATGGGAGGAGACCTGCACGTTTGTAGCTTTTAAGGAATCTAGAAAATTGACGAGAACCGGTCTAGTTTTCAGTCACCTTGTGCACCTGTTGATATGTATGAATGAGGATGCACTGGGAATTTGGAACTTTGATGACCAAATTGTGTTCTCTATGACAAGATGATGGTACAACATAAGTGTTATTCCATCTTCATTGTTAATCACTTATACAAACAAGACTACAGTTTTCAGCAGGAAAGCAGTGCATTATAATATATAGTCAGCTAATGGAACATACATTCTCAACAAAAGGTTGTATTTTTGTACAAAAATACAACCTCAAAGCCACCTTTAAACCTCCTGCAAAATTAAAAAGCTTACTCAACTCAACTTCCTCCGCTGGTCCACCCTGGAGTATACCGTATTTATTGCACCTGTAATATACCCATTTATAGGAGAAACAGGACGCACAATTCCTATCAGACAAAAAAAGAACATAAACAACACATTAAATATAATAACTATGGTGAAGCTGGCCTTTCTGATCATGCCCTGAACACCTTACATAGAATTGACTGGAAAAGCACCAGTTGTTTACATCACACCGAAAGATGGTATGAACGCAAATTTAAGGAAACTTGTGAGATTATTATCAGCCATCCCAATCTGAACAATAAAGCTGGTCTAAAAATCGCTAGCATATGGAAGGCACATATTCGACCCACAGAACCTTCCTCTCTAAGAGTTAACTATAAACAGGACTAGATAATCCAGGATCCTAAATCAAAAATAACATTTGTAATGCTAAAAATAGGACATCATCGTTACTGAAAGAAAACTATAAGAAAGAATGTTTGCTCATGTTATCTTAAATAGAATTTAGCTTGATGTAGTTTCTAAATAATTAATTAATTAGGTTTTTTTTTTCACTGGAGGTCATGCCAGTAGAATAACTGGTGATCAAATCATTGTTTCTTTAGCTTACTGTGTGTAATGTAACTCAGCTTGTCCTGTATATTTGTATATGCTCCAGATGATGATCTTAATATGAAGATCGAAACGTCAAGAAATTAAGAATTATTTATAACATGGTTGTAGAGTCCATAATTTCTAAAATGAATGATTAAACATTGATCATCGAAATGATGATTAAAGGATTTACCTAGATCAGGAAAAGGAAAGAGTACTTGTAATATTCAGTGGCCATTATGAAGTTTAATGGAATGGATACTGCATACAAGAACAATAAAATGCAAGTTTATTGGATCCTGTATTTGGATCCATCTGTCATATCAGAGATATAATCTCAAAATTTTAAAAGTACACACAAAAAATCAAAGCAATAAATTGAAAAAATAAATAAATAGAATAAAAGTCTATACCTGTATGAGAAGTTCCCTTTCTGGGCTGTTGGGATGGAGTCCTAAGAATTTGTTTTCCAATTTTTGGGTAGTTTAATACAACCATATTTATTAAGATTAGGCAGGTTTACTAAATCTGATTCTAAGAACAGTTTCTGAAATGTATGTTTGTTGCAGTGAAGTATATTAGTTTTTTCCCCATTTGATTCTTTGCAAGGTATCCAAAGCATAGTCAGCTAAAATGGATTGACCTTGCAAAGAATCAAATGGGAAAAAACTAATGTACTTCACTGCAACAAATATACATTTCAAAGACTGTTCTTTGACCAGTCTTTGTTCTAAGAAAAACACAGGAAATACATCCTGTGTTTTTCTTAGATATCTAGTTGGCAGATCTACCAGTTTGACCATATTTTATTGCTCCTCTGTGCTATATTCATTCCATTAAATCTAATGAGTTTAAATCAGCACATAAGTCTAAATACTAAACTTGTAATCAATAATAGAGAGGAATCCGCTGAGTAATTAGAGGATGGCTGATATTAAAAATTTTGTTTGTTGGAAGCTCAAAGAGCAGAGTACGAAATTAATTGTATACATACAGAAATGTCCTGGGGAAATTTGGAGATAAACAGAGGGCTAATAATAATGGTGAGTACCTGCATATCTATCTATTAAGTACATGGACTACTGTTGGCTATTAACATGTTCGGGTAAAAAGAAGTTTCATGTAATGATATAACAAACTTTAGTGACTTATTTTTTCTTTTAAGGTTACACGGTGATCAGCACTCATATTTGTAAATTTAGGGACACAAAAACACACGTTGAACAGATTATTTTATTAATTACTAATAAAATAAAACTTGACGTTTCAACCCCTGTATCGAGGTCATCATCAGAAGAATACAAGTGTATATGGAACCAAGCTACATGCTCGTGCCCTGTATACCGGTAAACTAAATCTACGTAGTTAATCCTTTTCCCTAGCCTGACCTCTAGTGATAAATAAAATAAAATAAATAAATACAACTACAATAAACTGCTAAATTCCTCATGTATTAATATTCTTCTGGATAGTTCTGATTGTTATAATGATTTCTTTCAGTTGCTGTTGAATGTTACAAACACTTCACCAGGTTGTCTTCTTGTAGTGGAATTTTTCTATGGCTAGTTTAGGTTGTTATACAGGTTGTTATAGATGGGTCCTCCACATTCTTGAAATGGTTAGGCCATCATTTTTGTTGAGATTTGGGTTGTGTTTGAGCATTTCACATGACTCTTTAAATTTTGTCTCAAACCAGGTTTTAGTGTGGTGTAGGGACTTGGTATTTTTCCAATCAATTCTGTGGTATGTTTGGAGTGCGTGGTCAGAAAGGCCGGTTTTACCAAAATGGAGGTATTTAATGTGTCATTTGTGTTCATCTTGTCTGATTGGGATAGTTTGCCCTGTTTCCCCTATGTATGGTATGTGCATGTGCATTGTATTTTGTATACCCCTGGGTGGGCTAGGTGTGGAAGAGGATCTTTAGAAGAACTGAGTAGGTGTCTTAACTTATTTGGGGGTTTAAAGGTGGTTTTAATGTTGTATTTGTGAAGTGTTCTGTCTATTTTTTAGAAATGCCTCTAACATAAGGAATGGCAATAGCATTCTTGAAATCTTTTTTGTTCTTACTGGTATCTTTATAGAGAATAGTTTTTTTACTGTATCCATTTTTGATAAATGTTTGGTTGATGATCTTGTATTCCTGGTTTAGAGCCTGTTCATTAGAACAAATAGGGCTCTGTGTTTAAGGGTGCTTATGACACCTAGTTTTTGTGTTGAGTGGTGGTAAGAATTTTTGTGTGTGTGTAGGTTTGCAGTAAACTGAGAACGAGAGAGAGCCAGAGAGAAGATGTGTGACAAGTGTGTCTAGCACTTGAAAGAAATCATATTATAACAATCAGAACTATCCAGAAGAATATTAATACATGAGGACTTTAGCAGTTTATTGTAGTTGTATTTATTTTATTTTATTTTTTATTTTTATTTTATTTTTTTTATCACTAGAGGTCAGGCTAGGGAAAAGGATTAACTAACTACGTAGATTTAGTCTACCGGTATACAGGACATGAGCATGTAACTTGGTTCCGTATACACTTGTATTCTTCCGATGATGACCTCGATACAGGGGTCAAAACGTCAAGTTTTATTTTATTAGTAATTAATAAAATAATCTGCTCAACATGTGTGTTTTTGTGTCCCTAAATTTACAAATTTTAGTGACTTAGTCAAAAATCAAAAAAAGAATGTTGATTCAGCAGGGGCAGCTTGTCTTAAAGTTGCACGGATAGAAAAAATCAGAACTTCAGAGCACAGAGATAGGCTAGGAAAAGGAAAAAAATCAAGTTTTACAAGTTGGCCATCATTTGGCCTTAGAGGAAAATGTTAGGAAAGTCATGAATGTATATAAACATAAATTAATAATTCATGTTGGAAGTTTTTCAATTTGGTTATACTATAAATTAAATTAAAGATGCGAAGAAATTATATTCTTGGTTTAATCCTTTATCCAAGTGTAATCCAGGGGACGGTTAAATTGTATATATATATATATATATATATAGAGAGAGAGAGACAGTTGTGGGTGTCCTCCCATGATGAGTCTTCGGACTCCTTGGAGGTGTCACGAATAATAATATATATAAGCTAATGACTTCACATCACTTGCCTTAGTATCCCATAATGCAAGCACACTTCCTTTTACACATGTATATATTGCTATGCATTATGGGCAGGGTCGCTTGAATTGAAGTAATGCAGAAGTCATATGCATGTATAATACATAGCATTATACATGTCTGTAAGGAGTAAGGATATGTGCTTTGCATTATGGGATACTAAAGCAAGTGATGTGAAGCCATTAGTTTCTATATATGAGTTGCCCAATCTTGATATTACTTCAGGTGCAAACTTTGTTTGCTTACACTTGGATAAAGGATTAAACAAAGAATATAATTTCTTGGCATCTTTAATTTATAATTCATGATTCTTACAGCCAATTAAGGCCTGTGATCTATCATGAGTGGCTTTCATAACCATTTTTGGAATATGATTGTCTTGTATGAAAATACACTGCTTGGATAGAAAGCAAATGACATCCCCATTAGCAAGGTGCATTGTGCCAAGTAAAGAGTCATGTATTTGTAGTCAGTATAAATTGGAGAACATGCTTCGAAGTCAATGCAACTGTATCTGAGTGAAATTGCAAGAAGGGAACTGATGGAGTTTGATAGAGGCATGTGATGATGCCATGTTGCAGGCCTATCTGTTCAGCAAATTGTTTACAAATTGGGCCATTCTGCATCAACAATCAGTGATGCCATACTAAGATGGAAGTGCAGCAAGTGCTACCTGCAGTGGATGACCCATGACACACTGAATGTGACCATAAGGTGCTATTAAAGATATTATTATCTCGGGCAACTCCAAAGAGTCGACAGATTTATCGAGGGAGGCCCTAACATCATGTCAAGAGCAACTATTCGACATTCACACAGTATCTATCATACCTTGCCTTGAATTCATTCACAGTCATAGCACCCAAAACAGACTCTGGCAACTTATTCCACTCATTCACCACTCTCCAAGTAAAAAAACCTAGTTCTAACACTCTTGCCCAGCTTCCATGTATGGCCCCTAGTCCTCCCACCACCAATCCTATTCTCAAAAATATCTTCTGGATTAATCCTATAGAAACCCTTCAGTAATTTGAATGTCTCAATCATATCACCCCCTTTTCCGCCTATCAACCAATTTTTGTAACCCATAAATTTTCAACCTGTTCTCATAAGGTTCATTCCACAGACCTGCTATCATCTTGGTCACTCGTCTCTGGATCCTCTCCTCCTCCCCATCAAGAAGAAACCCTGGCGCCCATATCTGGGCACAGTAGTCTAGATGGGGTCTTATCAAGGCTCAATATAGAGAAACAATAACTTCTTTGTCTCTGTTTATTAAAGTATTTTTCAGCAACCAAGTGATTTGATGAGCTGTTTTGGCCACTTTTGCAATGTGCCCTCTAAACTTCAACTCCCTATCCACCAACCACTCCCAAATCCCTGGCATCATCAATCTCCTGGAGTGTGGTTCTACTAATGTGATATACTGCTGCTAATCTTTTCACTCCAAAATGCATACCCTTACACTTTGCCACATTAAATTGACATCTATTTTCCCTAGTCCAGTCCTCCAAACTATCCAAATCATCCTGCAAAATTTTGACATCCTGTGCACTCATAATTGTTCTACCCAGCTTTGCATCATCAGCAAACAAGTGAACACTTCCTCTCAGATCCTTTCCTATATCGTTAATGAACAAATTGAAAAGTAGTGGTCCAAGAACAGAACCCTGCGGCACACCACTAGTCACAAGCCGTCTTTTGGACTCCACTCCTGAATAAACCATTCTCTGGTATCTCTCCATCAACCACCCTCCTATCCATCTCACCAACCCTATATCCATCCCCATCTGCTCCAGTTTACTGATTAGAGTAACATGTGGTATCCTGTCAAAGGCCTTGGCAAGGTCCTGTAGAATCACTGTAAACCCATTACCCTTATCCAGTTCAGCCGTCACTGTGTTATAAAACGTGAGCAAGTTACTGAGGCATGATCTACCCTTCACAAAACCATGTCCCCCATACAGTATCCCATTTTCATCTATCCCGTCTTGTATTCTTCTCTTGACTAATTTCTCCAAGACCTTGACAATGATGCCTGATATGCTAATCGGTCGGTAATTTGCAACAGCAGTCTTGGAACCACCTTTATGCAGTGGAACTATTTTCCCCTCTTTCCACCCCCTCAGGACTAACCCAGACCAGAGGCTCAAACAAAATAGTTAAGGGTACAGACAATTCTTTAGCCGCTTCACGTACGACACCAATCCCACAGATGTATTGACATTGAGGTTTTGCAATAGACTACTCACCTCCACTTCATTCACCACAATTCCCGTATAATCTATTGGTTCATTCATTTCTGCAATGCCACCACCTGGAAGATATATTCTTGCAAAATGCTCACTCAGTAATTCAGCTATATCAGCTGAGTTGGTTACCTCCCTACCATCGGTATTCTTTAAAATCATTCTACCATATACATTTTTTCTTTTACTTGCAACCTATCGAAAAATCTGTTTAGGATTCTCCTTAGCCTGCATGGCAAATGTTCTTTCATAATCCTTTTTTTGCTTTTCTTACCACACTCGTTACCCTTCTGGCCTGCACTTTATACCATTCGTGTACCTGCAGGTCACCTTTCTCCTTAAATTCCCTCCATAGTTGTTTATTTTTTTGCAGCTCAAGCTTAATGGTGTTATTCATCCATTTGACCCCTACTTGATTTATTATTCGGACTCTAGGTATACAGTCAGCCATTGCTTCATGCAAACACTTCTTTACCGCCTCCCATGCACTATCAATTTCTAGCCCTTGCAGTTGTACATGCCATGGCACTGAACCAATCAATCTCCTAAGCTTGTCATACCAGCCCGATAATTCCACATGTACCCCTTCTTAATTGTAAAATCTACACCTTTAGCCACCTCCCAAGTCAAGACCCTATGATCACTCTCACCAATTGGTGGCAACGTGGTCATATTCGTTACAGTCAAATTTTCAGATGCAATTGCCAGGTCAAGCACTCTGATCCCTAGTATTTTCCATTACATGCTGTCGCAGATAGTTATCCCTTAATAACTGCATAAAATCCAATTCCTTCCTCCCATGTGTCCTCTCCTCCTTCTAATCAATGTTACCATAGTTGAAATCTCCCATAATAATTACCCTCCTTCCACTCATTTCTTCTATTTGCTTATACTATCTATTCCATCACCTGGTCTATAGCAGCACCCCAACTGTATATTTAGTTCTGCTAATTTCAATCTCACACCAAATAGCCTCAAATATGCTCTTTTCTCTATCCTGCTGTTCCACTTCTATTCTTCTTGGCTGTAGATATGTAGGAAGTTTATTTTGCACTTGGTTAGACTATAATAAATTTAGTTTAATCCTTTATCCGAGTGTGATTTTTTGCACCTGAAAATAACTTCAGGACTGAGGCAAGGTGGTACAACACACTGGCAACTTGTAGCAAAGGTAGACCAAGCTCATCACTCCTTGTCTCAGTTTCTCCCACAATGCAAAGCACATCTCCTTGCGGATGCATGGATAATGCTATGCATTAAGGGAAGGGCCACTACCCAGACCGGTTTTGACATTTTTTGAGGTCTCGTCAGTGGGAGGCAGACCCAGAAACGGTGATACTAAGGCAGAAGCAATGGAGAGGTCATATTTACCTATACGAGTTGCGAACAGGTGTACCACCTTATTATTAAATTACTCTGGATTTAGAGAAAGATGTTGGAAGTTTATTTTGCACTTGGTGTTAGACTATAATAAATTTAGTTTAATCCTTTATCCAAGTGTAAGCAAACAAGGTTTGCACCTGAAAATATCTTCAGGACTGAAGTGAGGTGGTACAACACGCTCGCACTAGCAACTCGTAGCAAAGGTGGATCAAGCTCTCATCACTCCTTGTCTCAGTATCTCCCACAATGCAAAGCACATCTCCTAGCAGACATGTATAATGCTATGCATTAAGGGAAGGACAATTGGATAAAGGATTAAACTAAATTTATTATAGTCTAACCAAGTGCAAAATAAACTTCCAACATCTTTCTCTAAATCCAGAGTAATTTAATAATAAGGTGGTACACCTGTTCGCAACTCGTATAAGTAAATATGACCTCTCTATTGCTTCTGCCTTAGTATCACCACTTCTGGGTCTGCCTCCCACTGACGAGACCTCAATAAAGGTCAAAACCGGTCTGGGTAGTGGCCCTTGTGGGAGATACTGAGATAAGGAGTGATGAGAGCTTGGTTCACCTTTGCTACGAGTTGAAAGTGTGTTGTACTACCTTGCCTCAGTCTTGAAGATATTTTCAGGTGCAAACCTTGTTTGCTTGGATAAAGGATTAAAATAAATTTATTATAATGAAATATATGTAAAAGCCACCATTCGTCTGCCGACATGTTGAATGTAGAGTTTGGGAAATTGACAGGAACACAAATCTGTACAAAAAGATTCAGAACCAAGGCTCGCAACATCCACTTCCATGGTAGAACTGCAATATTCAAGCTCCACATTACCTGAATAAACATGCAGCATTGTCTTCAGTGGTGCAAGGAGTGCACATAATGGAACATGATAGCTTGGTTGGAAAGCTCTATTAATGAGCAATGAATCATGCTACACCCTCTACCCAGCAGGTGGATATGCATGTGGTTGATGCCTGGTGACTGTTTCTTCCCAGAGGGCATAAATCACACTGATATTCAGAGGTAGTGGTATGGTACTGTTTTTTCTTGTTTTGTCTCAGACTTCTGCCACAAATATTGAACTCTGGTGAGGTATTTGAACATTCTGAACAATGCAACTGGAACGCCACAAACTAGGAATTTCTACGGAACTGACCATTCTTTTTCATCAAGGCAGTGTACTATATATATAAGGCTGCTGTTGTAACTGCATGGTTTGTGGACATGAACGTCAATCTACTTGACTGACCTCCACAGGGTCCTGATCTCAACCATATTGGACATCTGGGGGGGGGATGAACTGGAATGTCGAGGGAGATCAAGAAATGTCCATCCCATAACAGTCCAGGACCTCAGATGCCTATATATGAAAAAATAGTACAAAATTCACATCGATTGCTATCGTATGCTTGTGGATTAGTATGACCTGTAGGATTACAACAAAAGGAGGTCCTACATCTTATTAAGTTGAGCACTATGGCTGTTTGTTCCTTACACTGTTGTGTGCATTGACTTCTTTCCAAGCAGTGTATATCTAATCTACAGTATTTTAATGTGATACATCATTTTATTACTTGTGACTAATGCGTTAATTCAACCTTGGTATCCCTTTTTGGTCTGACTGTTGCTGATGACGAGGCCTCAATAAAAGTTGAAACTGGTGTGTGTGTGTGTGTGTGTGTGTGTGTGTGTGTGTGTGTGTGTGTGGTGAACCTCCCATAGTGCATAGTATTATTCACATCCTACTTCCTTTTGGATGGAATAATGGAATACTAAAGTAATTCATCTGAAGTTAACTTCTGCATGCTAGTAGCCTAATTTTGAGGATACAAAATTTTTTTAAAAATAAAATAAAAAATTGCAACCAAGTGAAAAATCTTTATACAGTAGAAATATTTTTATTACATGACACCTCCATACTCGTGACGTATCCAGGAGAAAACAATAATGCGAGCTCATTTGTTTATAAAAGAGAAGAAAGCTACCTGAAATTTGGAAAAGCAGCTGGAAAGATGATATATTCAACCAAAAATGCTCAAAAATATTGAGTATTAAATTTCACAATGGCTACACTGCATAATATAGATCAAATTCCTGAAGATTACAGCTCTTGTTGCTATCTGTAAAAATAGAAATCAAATAATGTTGGAATAACAGGGATTTCTCTATGGTTTCTTCTAGCTAATGTTTATGCAAGCAAATCTGAGAAGCCAGGATAAATGGAAGAGAAAGAACAACTGGGTCGGGCCAAGTAAGGATTGTCAAGACCAGTGGCAGCCGGCGAAAATTTCAAGTTGGGGTGCTGCATATACAAAATTATTCATTTTTTCTTAATCAGTAACCAGTTTATTAATAAATAAATTTACATATTAAAAAATTGTTTTTTTAAAAATATTTCATCCTGACCATGAACACACACCAATAATAAAAGTTTCGTATCTCACAGAAATAACGCGCGCAAGCATACAATTTATCTGTAGCGACACTGCTCCAGAGCAGTGTCGGATTCACTTATGTTCAGTGACAAGTGCAAACGACTATCGGCGAGTCCAGCTGCAATTGGCCGAATGTGATAATTCCGACATTGCGTTAGATCGCAGTGCATTTGTTTCGTAATCGAAAGCGTTAATCGAACAATTTCAATTATTAACTGTCCAATCATTGTCTAAACATAAGCTGTAACCATGTATTGTATTTATACAATGTTATAAGCATTGTTATTATTTATAAACACCAAGTTTAATTTTTTTGGGGATGATGCAGTGTCGCAGTGCATATGTACCAGCCCCCATTGGGCAAGAACATATGTTTATGACACAAGCAGGGCCGACCGTAGGAATTTTGTCGCCACATGCATTGCATATTTTCCTGCCCCTTTCCCCCTATTTTGTCGCCCTCATTGTTACTAATATCGACATTCGCGTGTTTTCTCTTGTGCTACATTAGCTGTTTTAGTTTATGCAAATCCCCGCTTGGTTTCTGAATATCGCGTTCTTTTTTCCGATTTTCAAGTTTGGAATATTCTGCGCTTGGTAGTTTTTTTTTTTTTTTTTCTTTTATCAGACATACTGGAATGTTAAAATTCTTTTAAATGCCTAATCCTAATAACTGTATCAAAAAAAGTATTAATAATAATCACTGCGCAACTGTATTTATGCATTTTGATTCTATTTCTTTCATTTGTTTACTCGTAACCAGTTATATCATAATGATCGTTTGGTCTCATTGATTAAATGAGGTTTATCCTCAGGTCAAGGTCAACTCACGGCCAACAATAGAATCGGAAATAAATGCAAGATAGGTAGGTGTTCTGCTATTGTCGTCTGAAATTAACACTGACACTGCGGTATTAAACGCAACATAATAATATATTATTTTAAATTATTATGATTTTTAAAAAAATATACAGTACAATGAAGTTTTATGTAAAAATTTAACTAACGACATCCCGAAGTCTGGTTTCAACAGAGAAGGAATAAATGACTTTTTTATTATTTATTTTTCATGTTCATATAGTTTAGGTAATTTTGCAGCCCAAAAAACTCGCTGCGCTCCTGCAAATGCACGTGGTGCACTGCCGGTAGAGCCGACCCTGCAGATAAGTTTTATGACAAATAGTCAATGAGAAACTATGGTAATACTGTATAATATAACAAGCGGAAAGACATTAGATACTAGAAAACTATTCAAAATGCTACAATTATCTGGTGTGTAAGTGCGACATGTTTCTTTATTTGTATATACACAGTTCAACCAAAATATAACAAACTCATCATGATCGTATCTTGGCTGAACTGTTATGCATGTACTGGAAGAGTGACATACTGTTTTCTAAAGTTGCTGATTAATGTGGACAAACGATGTGATTTGAAAAAAGCAGGACTGCGAAAATACCAGCTGATGTGGGGAAATATCCACGATCTTTCTGGTAGTGTTAGCTGTTCAAAGTGCCGAGTTAAGTTGATCCAAGAGTAGAAGGATACTGGGCAGAACAGTGATGATTGCACATTATCCACCTTGTGTATGCGGCGCATAAATCTGGAATGGCTGATGATGGAATTTAATTAGATGACAAATGATATTGTCAGACAACAGATAAAATATACCCTCATATAGGCGCTCTGAAGTGGGCACATAATCAAGGTATCACTCTTTATGCTTAATCATGAAAATTGTCTTGACTTGCATTGAGAGATGCATGTCATTTGACCATCAAAAACGGGAAAGAAAATTCGCTCTTTCAGCTGGATTGCGTTAGCAGATATGACCTATGAATGTAAGGATGCCTAAAGAAATTAATCACTAAGATATCAATGTCTAGCAAATATAGGCAGAACACACCAGCATTGTGGTATGTGGATATTTTCTAAGAATCTTAGTCTTGATATTCATTGACCATGATTCATTAGTCATTCGAATAACTGCCTGAACGTTCTCAATCCCTTTTTAAGTGGAATTGGTGGTGCTGCTGTCACGTATGCACAGTAAAATTTGCATAATTTTTTTCACCTGCGTTTACTGCAAATATTTGACTGCTTTCGGCTCCGCCAGAGCTAAAATTTCCCCTGTAGGCGACTTTTGATACTAAATCTTTTTTTTTTTTTTTTTTTTTTTTTTTTTTTTTTGCGGAAATCATCTCCCCATGCCTTCAAGAGTCTCAAAATAAAATTTGGTCTCATTCCGTTTATTGGTTTTAGCTATAGATGCCTCCAAAGAGGGAAAGTTATTTTATGGCCACCCTGTATATATATGGATAGAAATCAGATTTTACAATCCCTGCAGACGTATGAGAAGTAATCCATATGACATAGGACAGCTTACCTGCTGTAACATTCAAATGTCTTAGTCTATGCCACTGGCAGTTTCAGCAGCAAGAGAGAGAGAGAGAGAGAGGAAGTGAACGATGAGGATGGTGATCATATTTTGAGTGGAAAGTGTATATAACATATGCTTTCGTTGTATACAAGCCAGAAGTTAGAATTCAAGGATATACGAGAGATAGTTTGATTTCGATCAGGTGCAGGTGTTAGGCTATGTGATAAGTTCGAGAGCATAATGTCAAAATAAAATAAAGAACCTAGTTCAGTGTAATTAGGTCTAATGCCAAAAACGGAGTTACTGAACTCGGTTCTTTACTTTATGTTAACGTTGTGCTCTTAAACTCATCACCTCTTTAGATGTAATTAAATTGAACAACTGAAAAAAAAAAAAACCTTGCAATCAGAGGGTGTTCAACCAAACTGTGGATCTTAAAGTCCATAATGTGAGCCAGTGTAGCTCAGTAGAAGTGGTATTCGTACTCCATAGTGCTAGGTCATCCGAAGAAAGACCTAGGTTATTCTAAATGCCGACTATTGGCACAAGCCTTTCTTCGACCGGTTTCCGTAATATGTTAGTCAATCTCTGGTATGGGCAAGCGGGTTTTATCTCCTGGAAACTGGGGTTTCGTCCCGTAAACTCAAGAAAATCGACTGTAAAACCCACACTATTTTAAACAATAAATATAGTGCTAGGATTATGGACCACAAGATGGCGACACTTGTCAGCAGCCACTTTACTGGATGCCTTGATAATTAGTGATAGTCTTGACCAGCTATGTCTGATTGGTTAATTGGTTACCGATAGAGACTGAACTTCTCCCTAACTCTCCAAAAAGTTAGATAAGACTAAAGTGGTCTCGCCTACTCCTTATAGGAGAATGAAAGGCAATAACGGAAAGTTCATGAGAAATAAAACTGTTGATGAAAAATTGGAGTCCAGATACATGAGATATCTGGTGGTGGTGGAGGGAGGAGTGAACAGGTGATACTAAGACTATAGAAGCATATTAAAAATCTGTGAGAAGAAAGTTATGTTCGATTCTAGTCACAGGCTAAAACTTTTCTAGGCCTTTTTTTAAGTTCTCGAGTTAGTTGATATGTTGACAAGGAAAAGTAGCATTTTTATGTGCAGAAATTCTGAATTTTAATCTTGCATATCAGAAAATTTCAATGCTGAACTCTCCATTCACCACAGAACATAAAACAATGGTCAAAAGATTTCGCGACTGAGTGTTCCCATGTTAGATTTTCGATGAAGAGATGACTTAATTTTTGTGCCACATTTCCTGGCTTCTAAAATCATCGTTAGTTATATGCATGTATATTGTATAGCATTATACATGTCTGTAAGGATACATGCTTCGCATTATGGGATACTTAGGCAAGTGATGTGAAGTCATTAGCTTCTATGTCCGCGCAGTTAACCTAGTGGCTGTGAGCTTCGCAACCATATCTTCCTTGTCCTCCCCCCCCCATCTTCCATGGAATGAAAAATTTTATTAACCAATATCCTATAACGTAGGCCTGTGTAGCTCAGTGGAAGTAGTGCTTGCATCTTCTGCACTAAGCCGCACGAAGATAGACTTAAAATTCGGGTCTAGTCGCCGACTGGAGGAACTTTTTCTAAGCCTTTCTTCGACCGGTTCCCGAGTTAATCGATCTCTGACACGGGCAAGCAGGTTTTTTCTCCCAGAAACTCGGGTTTTTCATTCCCGAGTTTCTGGGAGAAAAAACCTGCTTGAAAAAACCAAGAAAATCAACCGTAGAAAACACATTACTTCAGACAGTATCCTGTTAGGGCCAGGTATCAAGAGATAGCAGCACTTGTTTGCTGGTCACTTCATCGTTGGCTGCCTATAATTAGTGATGGACATGGGCCAGCTATCTCTGATTGGCTACCGGTGGCGATTGAAGTGTCCTAAAGCTAGATAGGATTTAAATACCTCGCCAACACCCTATAAGGGAATAAAAAGGCGTTAGCTGATATTTTTTTATATCCTATAACGCCTCTCAAAAGTTAATAGACTTCTATCTTATCACCTCTCTTTCTTCTGTCTACCAATGTCTACAGTCCATATACTCTGAAATCTGTCGTCGTAATTTGTATTCCATAATCGCGATATCATCTATGCAACTCTTTTATGCAGTATTTCCATATATTATTTAACCCTTTGGAATCCAGGGAATCAAATCTGTGTATAGTAGTCCAGGTGCAATAGTATCAAGACCTTGTAAAGGTGCAAAATGACTTCTTTATCCTTACATTTCAGTGTTCATTTCAACATCGCAATTATCCTCCGAGTTATATTTGCAATTTTTATTATGTCACTTTCGAAGTTCAATTTTTTTTCTACCACAACTCCAAGATCCATAGCCTCATCAGTTTCTTGTAGCACAATCCTGCCAACACAATGTGTCTTTAGGAATCTCATCATGCATCATCATAACTTTACACTTATTAACATTGAATAGACTGTTATTATCACATGTCCACTGCTCTAGCTTATTCAAATCTTTCAGTAAGCGCTGGATATCAGTAATATCGATGATTGCCCTGCCTATCTTTGTATTATTAGCAAACAATTTAACAACCTCCTGTTAGATCGCTATTATCCTCTGAATTATATTTACAATTTTTGTTATGTGACCTATGAATTTCAACTTTCTATCCAGCATAATCCAGATGCAATATCCATGAAGGATATTGCATCATGCCTAAGTGCATAACTTTACACCTACTAACATTGAATTCGTACCATAATTGTTTTCCCACACTTACAGCCTATTCAAATCACTTTGTAAATGTTATATATCAATAGCATCTTTGATTGCCCGGCCTATCTTTGCATCATCAACAAACAATTCGAAATCTCATGTTAGCCCCTTTCCAATATCGTTAACATATACAGTAGATTAAACAACAATAGGTCAAAGACTCATTCATGAGGCACAGAATCACCTTAAATTGGCAGATTCGTGTCCCCAATATACCACTTTCTGATACATGGGATAAACACACCACCTACTGGATACCTGGAGAGGGAAAGAGAAGTAGAGGTAGACAGAAGATCAGATGGAGAGATGAACTTACTCGAACAGCAGGCCCAACCTGGTTGAGAACAGCCCAAAATAGAGCCGAATGGAGTAACATGGGGAGGCCTTTTCCCAGCAGAGGGATTCTACAGGCTAACAACAACAACTACTGTTACTGCTTTCTGATACCTGTCTGTAGGCCACCCACACATCCAAGCTAATAGTTTATATTCCAATTCCATATTCTCTAGTTCATGCAACAGCTTTTCATGGGGTATCCTGTCAAATGCCTTGGCAAGGCAAACATTATCATAGTGTATCTATTCCCTTTATCCAATTCAGTCATAGCATTATTATAAAATATGAGCAAATTGATTAGACATGACCTCTCTTTAATAAATCTGTGCCGTTTCTTACAAATTATATCTTGTTTGTCTCAACCCATTTCTGAATGCTAGTTCTTACCAACTTCTCTAAAATCTTTACAATTATTCCAGAGATATTGGTGGGTCAATAGTTAGACACATCAGTCTTTGCACCATCGCATGTAAAATTGGGGTTATCATATATTCAAATCTTGTGGGATCTCTCCTCAGCTAAGACTCAAATTATACAAACAGGTAAAGGATCTAGCCAGTTCGACTGAACATTTCTTTAGCACGTGTGGATAACGTTCTAATTTCCGAATTCTTATCCATGTTATGAAACAGTGATAGAACCTGCTTCTCACGTATCGCTAACTCTTCATGCGATGTAATGGTAGTACTGTGCGCTATTTTGCGTACACCATAGATATTGGGGAAGTGAGCACTCATGAACTGAACCAGCTCATCTGCTCCTGATACTAAGATACCCTCTGCATTCAGTAAATTTATTATTCCGCGTGCATTCTTTCTTTTCACTTTAAAATTCTTTTGGGCTGTAAACAAATAGAGGTAGACAGAAAATCAGATGGAGAGATGAACTTACTCGAACAGCAGGCCCAACCTGCGGAAACAAACAAACAAAAAAAATAATAATAATAATAATAATCCGCTAACGCCTTTTTTATTGCCTTATAGGGAGTAAGCGAGGCTGTTTAGCCCTAGTAGTTCAATCTTTGCTGATGTGGGAGCATGGAAATGAAATATTGCATCCACTGACGTTGGAGAGAAAGTCAAAAGTAACTGTCATTTGAGCAAGAAGCAAGTTTCCTGCACTTAGCTGTTTTTTTTTTTTTTTTTTTTTTTAATGTTTCGTTGTGCCAATGGTCATAAGATTGAGGGATACAGTGGTACGAAGAACATTTCACAAAAAAAAAAAAAGAAAGAAAGAAAGAAAAAGAAAATTGTAAGGAGTCATTAGGAAAGATCAAGCAACATTGGGAGCATTCAGAGGATTATCCAATTTTCCTAAGGGCGAGTGACCAATTTGCATTTGGTAACTCGGTTTACTTCAGCTTGATCAAGCGAATTAGGAAGGGAAAATTAATGAGTTTTTCATATACATTGAAGTCCCTAAGGAAGATAACTTTACTTTTTCGGAGGTACTAGCTCAATGGAAGTGGTGTTTGCACTCCTTAGCGTTAAACTGCCCAAAGAAAAAGCCTCGTAAGTTTTATTCGCTGAGATCAATGAAGTCGCCGAGTAGAGGAATATTTTAAGCTTTTTTTTTTTTTTTTTTTTTTTTTTATGGGTTCCGGAGTTAGTCGATCTCTGACACGGGCAAGTGGTTTTTTCTCCCTGCAACTCGAGTTTTTCGCTCTGTAAATTCGACTGTAGATCCCACACTATTTCAGACATTAAAATATGTTGTGTTAAGGACCATGAAATGAGGCACTTGGTGAGCCGTCTCTTCACTGCGAGCCGCTTAAATTAATGATAACCTTTGGCCATCCATCTCGGATTGGCTGCCACTGGATATTGAACTGGTCACTCAGTCTCCAAAAAGTGTGATAGGCTAAAACGGCCTCGCCTACTATAAAGTATTAAAAGGCTGATTTTTTTTTCGTGTGATTATCAGAATTTGAATAACGATAGAGAGACAGAAGATGAATGCAACAGAATGATGCAAGGAAATTGTTATCCAGAGTAAAAAAAAAAAAATGATGAAGATTCTAAGTTGGGCATTTCTTGTCATGGAATGCCACATGTTAATATGCACATATGACAGAACAACCGTTGTGAGTTGCCGATTCTACTTGCCGACTGGAACTGTTTCTGACCCTTTCTTCGATCATGTAGTGAGTTAGCTAATCTCTGGCACGGGGAAGTAGTTTTTTTTTGTTGTTTGTTTGTTTTGTTTTGTTTTTCAGTTTTTCGTTCCGTAAACTCAAGAAAATCTACCGTAGAACTGATACTATTTCAAAAAACAATATATGGTGCTACTGTTAAGGAACAAGAGATGGTGGCAGTTTTCTTCTATACTCTTCACCTCAGATGCTAACTGAAATCACTGATAATCTTGGGGCAACTTTCCGTGATTGGCAAAGGTTAGAGTCTGGCTGTCCACAAGTCTCGAAAATTTAGGGCGAAATGCCTCGCCTACCTTTTAGGAATAAAAAACGCATTAGCGGATATTTTATGTAACCATGAATTTATTAGCTTTTCTTACAACCTAAAATATTGTAACGAAAGATTATAAAGAACTTATTATTTAAAAAGGTGAAAAATAAAGGATTAAAAGGAAGATAGGTGAAATAGTGGATTTTTCTAAAATGTATTTGTCTTTTTATTAGTGCTTTTAGGTTTTACATTTTATTAGTGCTTTTAAGAACCAACAATTTTAAACAGCTGTTTAAAATTTTTGGTTCTCATAACAATTATGAGAACCTTAGGGTCACGCGTAATTGTAATTATTGAAAAACGAGCCAAAATGGCTTCATTTCGGCAAAGTAACGATCGATTCACGACACCTTAAGATAAACGTAACAACAGGTACCATACCGACAAGAAAGGTGATAGAACACGTGATTAAGAATCTTCCTAATAATAAAATCCCTGGGTGCGATAATATATCCCGGCTGAGCTGATGAAAGCTTTGACTGGCAATAACAACTATTTAGTGGAATCCATTCAAGACCAGTAGCGCACTCAGGATTTAATCTTGGGGGGTAGGGGGCGAGTTGAGAAGACGATTTGAGAATACAAAGTACGCATCGCATACGACCTATGACTAAGCATCTGCAGTGATCGCTAATTCATAAGTAGGATAGAAATAGAAGACACGACACAACATAAATTAAAAAAATGAATTTTAATTACGAAAAGATTTTTGCAAATTTTTCTAGTTTTAAATTTTTTCTTTGGGGGAGCCAGGGCCACTTGCTCCCCCCTCTAGGTGCGCCACTGTTCAGGACATCTACAAAACAATAGAATTACCTGAAGTTTTTACAACATCTATCTGCATACCAATTCCAATTGGTATGCAGATAGATGGAAAAATAATGCACAAAATTGCAAAGATTACAGAATTGTGAGCCTAATATCCCATGCATCTAAAATTATTTTAACCACTGTTAACAAACAAATTGAAAGAGCCTTAATCGGTGAATTGAGTGAACAACAGAAAGGCTTCAGAAGAGGAATGGGAACCATTAATGCTATCCTGCAACTAAAAATACTAATAGAAAGATCACTTGGAATAAATAGGAATATTTACATATGCTTCATAGACCTTCAGAAGGCCTTTCACCGGGTAAAACATAATAAAATGTTCAATAATTAGATAAATTAGACATTGAAGATCATGTACTTAAAATTGTAAAAATGATTTACGCCAAACAGAAAATGCAGCTGTTTAACTCTGAGGCTTCTATAGTGAAAATAAAAAGAGGAGTTAGACAAGGTTGTATCCTTTCATCAAATCTATTTAATATCTATAGTGAGACAGTGATGAAAAAGATTGAAAAACAAAAAACAGGAATTAGTATCAATGGTATAAAATACAACAATCTTAGATATGCTGATGATACCATTCTAATAGCAGAAAATGGAAACAAATTAATAAAATTACTGCAGCTACTAACTGAGGAAGGTAAAGAGTTCGGATTAGATATTAATGCAAAAAAGACCAAATTTATGAACATCTCAAAAGAAAACAGATCCGAGCCAAAAATATTCATAAACAATATGAAAATTCAAAATACAACAGAATACAAATATTTAGGTGCCTACTTTTCTGCAGATGGAAAGCAAGATAAAGAAATAAAAATAAGAACAGCCATAGCTAAAGATGCCTTCTGGAAAAATAAAGATCTGCTCAGAAGTTCTGCGAGTATCGAGACAAAGAAAAGAATGATAAGAACATTAGTGTGGCCAATTTTCATATATGGAAGTGAGACCTGGATATTCAAGAAGAGAGAAAGGCAACAGATAATGGCCTTTGAAATGTGGTGCTATAGGAGAGCTCTGAAAATCTCATGGACAGAACATGTGACAAATGCATATGTCGTACAGAGAATGAGACATGAGAACACAGAGATCTTTATTACAGGAAATGGTCCAGAGAAAGATGAGATTGGGTGGACATGTACTGAAAGGTTCAGCAGGACAGAGGATACTAACAGTTTTAGAAAGAAAAATTATGGGAAAAGGATCAAGAGGCAAAAAACGAAGGACATGGCTTGAAGATATAAGCTCATGGACAGGATCACATGGCTATGCAGAAACAAAAAGGAAAGCCACCAACAGAGAGAACTGGAAGGACATGGTGTTGCACCCTCTCACTGAGGAAGCTACATGAAGAAGAAGAAGAAGAACGATGTACTAAATAAGGATGGATTTAGTATTATAACTTATGAATACATGAGCGATTTGAAAAATGCAATGAAACAATAGAACCTTCTAAAGATAAATGTACTATTCTAAGTGAACGTGATATCAAAGATAAAGATTATAAACATGCCAAAAAAAAGCTTCGAAAAGAATTTAATATCAAAAATTTAGAATATTCCAATCTATATATAAAACCTGATGCACAGTTATTAACCCTTTCTGACTTGATTTTTTTTTTCCAAGTGAAAACAATTTTTCTTTCTATTTATTTTGTCTTTAGGTCTAAAAAAAGCAAGAGTATCAAGTATTTTGATGAAAAATACATTTCAGGATAGGAATTCTGACCGACAGATTCCATATGGAATCATTATATTCTGGTAGCAAATATTCAACTTCTGAGCTTATACTCTATAATCCAATATATGCATATTATTCTACTAAGTCATAAAAACCGATGTTGGTAAGATTTATACGTATAATACATACCTGTTATTATATTAAAGAAATGGAACTACGACGTACGATACCAATTGGAATCATTCGCCACGGGCTACGAAAGCCAAGACAGTTAGTGATTCCAATTGGAATCACTAGGACAGAAAGGGTTAACTGATTAAATCGTACTGTATTTGAAAATTTTACAGCTTTTTATTTACAAAATTATAAATTCGATCATCCACAGTATTTATTATCTCTGGTTTGTCACGAGATGCAAATATTTACAAAAATGGAATTACAATAAATAAAACATCTTGATATATTATTGATGAGTGAAAAAAGAGTAAGGTGAGAATAAAAATAAAAAATAAATAAAAAAAAATAAAATAAAATAAAAATAAAAATAAAATTACTGTCCAAAAAGAAATTACATATGATCATAATGATTTACCTTTATCTATAGAACACAGACATTCTAAATTAATAGCTGCTTTATATGATAAAGAAAATATGTAGTAGTACATTTAAGACTTATTATAAATTAGGATTAATACTTAACGAAAATACCACCAGATGTCCATATGGATGAAATACATCGGTCAACGTTTGCTTCAGAGCATCATTTCAGTGGTGTGGTGTGTGTGTGGGTGTGTGTGTAGTTGAAAAAATATTGAAAGGTTCGTAGAACTAAAATTTAAGTTCAATTCCGTTTAAGAATTTATCAGCAGAATTAAATAACCCGACATATGCCGGAATGTGCGTTTTAGATTTATGAAAATAAAAATAAATCCTCTTAAACCTTTATTCCCCAAAAGGAGTAAGAAGAGTTTCTTCAATCCAAGCTAACTTTCTGAAGACAGATGGGCAGCCAGTCTCTATCCTTTAACAATTCATCAAGGGTAAGCTATCGATGTTATTCAGAAGAACCGTTAATGAAATTTTCAATTGAAAGTGAATTGGCCGATCTGACACGAAGGCATACGGATTTTTCTTCACTTAATCTCTCGTTATTTATCTGCAAAACTGACAAACCGGTTAGAAGAAGGACGCATAATAAACATAATATGGTGGATTAATAGCCGTAGTTGCTTTGTCCGTAATTCGTCAATCATTTAACATTTACTAATTATTCAAACTCTAGCCTTTTGCGAAAAATATGAGGTCTTCTGCCTATGGCAGGTCGTTGAATTCAGTATTCTCTGTTAGGTGATTAATCCTTAACCCGAATATTAATATTTTTCATCTCCATTTTTTTGCTGTCTTAAAAATGGAGACACTCGAATCACAGATTTTTCGTAATTTTTCATTTTTTTGTAATGAAGCGACAGTTGCCCAAAACATAACTGTCGGCAGTCCTTAACCGATTTAATTATTACTCTGCATTTTATTAATCAAGTACAATATATTGATTTGTTTACTGTGTCCGATGAACGCTACTCTGCCATTGCGTGATAGAAAAATCATTTATAATATGCTTAATAATGACAGCTGTGACTTTTTCCAAACGTAATTATGAATTCCGCGCCCTTCTATTCCATTAAGCACATGGAATAATTAATATTTTAATGGCGAATGACCTGAACGTATCAAAAAAAAAAAAAAAACCTCATATCTTAACTTTTGTATTAACCTGAGGACCTTGTTTTACGATATTGGACTTATCAGTTGGCGAAAGTATTTCGTGACTTTCATTGACATGCATACCGAAATCGTACGGTGATTAAAAATAATCTTTCCGTTAAAAAGAGAGAAAGAGAAACTGATTTTCAATGAGTTCATCGAACTGATAAGAAAACGCTCTCTTACACACGAAGAATATAATTTTGCCCGATAGTGTAAAATTTGAAAACGACAATCTGGCTTATCGGAAGTCAGCTAATCACCATTTAAAATAACAAAATAACGTGCACATATTTAATGGTTGATTTCCATGGTGAAAGATTTCCAAAATCATTTACTTAACATTAGAAGTGGATGACATGTGCTACGTGTAAATGGCATGTGATGCTTCTCTTTCTTCTGATCTCTCTCTCTCTCTCTCTCTGTGTGTGTGTGTGTGTGTGTGTGTGTGTGTGTGTGTGTGTGTGTGTGTGTGTGTGTGTGTGTGTGTGTGTGTGTGTGTGTGTGTGTGTGTGTGTGTGTGTGTGTGTGTGTGTTCGAAGGATCTGAAATGGAATTTTAAGTTCTTGTCTTCATTATTACACATAATCTCTAATAGTTGCTACAAGCAGCAATAGCTCAACCCAACTATAACAGAATAACTAATTGAGATTAACTAAGTCAATTAGTTGCGGGGGGGGGAGAAAGTTAAACGCTTCGCTTTCTTCAAGATATAGTGTATCGAACTGAATGGTTCTGAGATGGCATTAGAATAGAATAAAAATGAATAGAATAAGAATTGAATTGAATATAGTAATAATAGAGGAATACTCATAAGTCTAGTGAAAGGGCTTTCTACCACAACTATGTTTTAAATATGATGCTATTAGCTGACTGCTGGGAGAGAAAAAACAAAAAAAAAAAACATCTGCACTGATATAAACAGAGTAGTCAGCAGCCATATCCTCACTTTCTTTTCCTCATCGTGTCTTGGATAAATTAAGGATTATGCTAAACAAAGCAACATTGGCGCGCCAGAAGCCACACTTGTAGCTTAGTGCAAAACCAGAAAGAAAAGTTACACAAGCCGTATACGAAGCTTCCTCTTTTTCACCAGTGTCATCATCATCGTGAATACGGAAAAAAAAAATCCATTGTTTGTCAAACCGTACTTAGCTCTTCGCCTAAGCCTAATGCAGCTTAAAGGACTTCATCTCATCTGAAGTCATACTTTAAAAAATAATAAGAATAGAAAAGTTTGCATTCATTCAGCATCTTCACATCGTCCACTTTGTGGCGAACGTTCGTACGGAAGATTGACATTGCGCATATTCCCGTGACGCTCAGACATGTGCTGCAAGCAACGCCACAAGCTGAGCCAGCAATGAGAAGTCGTTTCTAATTTAGTCACGAACCGCTACTACGTTCCGAATATTACACAAGGAAGCTTACTTGTGGTGGTGTTCTTCGGTTGTAGACGTCATAAACCGTCATCTCATGTCGCAGGCAAGTGTCATAGTGTGTGTAGTAGTAAGTGGTGTATAGTTTCCCCTACACCCTTCCCCATCTTCCTAGTATCAAAATCCACACGTTATTTTTTGTCCGTCCGCACTTTTAAAATGAATGAAAAGACGGGGGTAGCACTACGCACGTTGTATTCTCCATAGTCCGTGGACTTAATCCAAATTAATAATTACTTTGCTTGAGGGTGACTCTGGTCACGGAGCAGTAAATAAAAAACCGGAAGTCTAACTATATTCGAGATGCGTACCTGATTAATTAATTCCTTCGTGGCCATTGCTAACAGGCTAAGTTTGACATTCTCCTAACGAGCGTTTTTTCCACTTCGCTACTTCCATTCAGATTTTAAAGGGCCTCCAACAATACCCTCTTTCCGAAAGGCTGAAATATAGTTCGTTATTAAACAGTTCTTTCTTTCTTTGTGTGTGTGTGCGCGCGCGCGCGCGCGTGTGCTACACAATTGGGCACGCTCAACAGCGATCTTGCCTTCTCCGATGCTTAAAATATCTCCGGAGTACTTATTGTAGTCTTTATGCGTCTTGTAGACGACAGTGAGTGGAGTTGTGGGCTACTTCCTCCCGTCTCTAAGATGCTGTACGACCTTCAAAATATTAACGGAAATAGAAGGCGAAAATTGTCTTCGAAATAATTAAAATACTTTTTTTTTCCTCCGGATAATACTGTAAATAATTTTATGCCTTCGTTTCGATAATTGTTTATCTGATTCACTATCTGATGTGCTTTTATTATCGAAATAATCATACGTGTAGGGCAGAACAGAACAAAATTATTGACGATAACACAAATATTAATGGCATGTGTGTGTGTGTGCGTGTGTGTGTGTGTGAGAGAGAGAGAGAGAGAGAGAGAGAGAGAGAGAGAGAGAGAGAGAGAGAACATTTGTATTCTTTTAATGAACTTTTGTATTGAATAATGATAGCGCGTGAACGAGACCATAATTATAATCGATTGACAGACGTTAATCTAAGGTGACCATACCCCCTCGATTTTGGGAATGATCTCCGAAACAAGACTTATTATTCTTCCCGATTTTTATTTTATTTCGCCTTCCGGATTATATTAGCAATTACAAACTATTATAGCAGTCAAACGTTTATCTTCTGAGGTATTCACTGAGAAATTAGCAACAAATCCTGATATACTTCACTTCAAATCCTGGTATATTTCACTTCCTGTTAATTACGCATCCTGTTAAGCGGTTAAAAAAAAAAAAAGATTTTTTTTTATAAATTATATAATTAAATAATTTATATAATAACTTATTTATTATTATATAATAAATTATATAATTAAATAATTGATTAAATGAAATAAGTATAAATAAAAATTTGTGAATTTTATTTATTCGTAAATAAAATAAATAAATCCTGTCTTTGATCTCGTTCACTTTAGTTTAACGTTTGTTTTAACGTTTATTTTAACGAATATAGCTTTGAAATGTATCTTTAAAAATATTAAAAATAATTCTTATAGATATTTCGCTGTAAATGTTGTAAATATTTCTAAATTGTTATAATAACCAGAATACTCCATGAAGTTAAAATTTAACATATAAGGAAATGCCCGTTATATAATTTTATTATTTTTAAAATGTTAAACAATGGTTGCTTCACGCAGAAAGTTAAGTCAGTTTGAGCGCAGTTAGTAGTTTGAAGGGTTAGTAATTCGATGCTGTTGGCACACTCTCCCTCGATGAGTCCTTGGACTCCATGGAGGCGTCACATAATAATAACTCGTTTTATTTTTTACTGTAGATTTATAATTTCATTGTTCGTTTTATTTATTTATTTTTCTTATGATTTTTATCAGCTTTTGTAATATACGAGAACTAGTTATGACAGCCGGAAAGAAACAGCTACAAATATAATTGCTATTGATTCAGTAATTTTCTTGTTAACTTCGTCACATTGGGTTTTAAACGCTAATGAGAAAATTACTGAGACAGCAGTCTGACTATTGAGGTCATTCAACTTTTGACGAAATGTGCGTTGATCCCTTCATTACCTTCTTTGAAATATTGCGCAACTAAAGCGTCAGCAAACAATCTGCTATTTTAGAGACTTGAAGACTTGATTTTTTCTATAATTTTTATCTCTTTTATGTTGGCCTTTTTTCTTTTTCTTTCTTTCTTTTTCTTTTTCTTTTCTTTTTTTTTTTTTGATAAACTAAACCTTAATTACACCTACAAACGAGTATAGAAAATTTTAAGAACTGATTAAATTTACAATTACCAACGTTTCATCAGTGGAATGCTGTCAATATTCTCAAGGTTATGCAGGGGAAGAACACAAAAGAGAAATGATAACACAGTTCAAAAAGATATCATCTCTCCTCACTAATGGTCGCAGTCTGCGCGTGGATAATCAGCCCTAGAAAAGTAATAGTAATAATGAGTACTATCTGGGTGTTATACCATTTGGATATTGTCAGCAGAGACGGTGGGCGCCTTCAGGGTTTGCTTTAATCTCCTCCCTCCACTCACACACTACGATAGATTAACTTAACCCCATTCACTATGTTATCAGAAGATTTTGAACTGACGTAGGGAATGAATTTTTGTTTTAAATTATACTTGCGTCCTCTTAGAAAGACATGCTAATTCAGAGGGATGGGTTATCGTTCTACAAGATTACCTGTGATGATGAAGACGGCAAATCTCTATCATCATCATCATAAATAATTGTTCTCCTAATGTAGAATTTTTTTCCTACTGAAAGATGAAGAGGGAGATCGTTAAGATAATGTCCTAGTCCAGGGTAACAGTTTGGTTTTAAATGGAACGATAGATATGAATAAATAAACCAGTGATTTATTTATTCATATGGAGTTTCCTCCCTTTTCTCCCTATTGGGAGAAAAGGGAGGACTAAACTGGTCCCAATAGGGACGAGTTGAGCCCCCTCATGGGGGGGTTAAGTATTTATGGCTGTAGATCAGTGTGTTCAGGGGGCCGGTTTGCGGGATGAAAAATCCCAGATAAACTGGGGGTAAAAAACCCTGCTGTCCACGTCCGGCTAACTTGGCGGAGGAAGATCCTTAAGCTCCTCACGTCGGCGACGGGAATCGAACCTAGGACACTCCTTCCCCAGGTATATGGTTGCGAAGCGCAAAACCACTAGGCTATCCGCGCGGACATCGGTGATGATGCAATGTGGATAGTCCCGTAACTTTTAAAATTCAGACAGGACACAGAAAAGATCAATAAATTACAATATTGAATTGAACTAAGTAGCTTCATTACATTATAAATATTAATCCCAGCAATGTATTAAATAGAACTGCAGGTAAGGATTATTATTATTATTATTATTATTATTATTATTATTATTATTATTATTAATTTTTGCATTGACAGACTGAAGATAAGTGGTCATCCTTAAATGGTATGCAATGTTTTTGGGACTTTCAGTTCGCCTCCATCTACTGTTAAAAATTGCCATACACCTTCATATCCTCCACTAGCCAGGATTCAAACCCAATGGTGGGTTTGAATCCAGGTCGCAATCTTCATAAGGAAATTTTTAGCTAAATGCGAGTTCTCTAGTTTAATTAAAGTGGCGGAATTTTTCATTTTGCATAATAACTCCCGTCTCCAGCCATATCGATCACTCTTAAAAAAACTCCGGATCGGCTAATGAATGGATATGTAAGGCAGCAGTCTTTCTAACTTCTGTCAAACCGAAGAGAACTTGAACTTCTTTTTTGACAGAACTGTGCAACGCCCTTATTAAATAAGTGTCTTTCTTTGTTGACGTTTTATAAATGTTGATCTTATCTAGTTGACAGATGTGTATTTCTTTATTTATTTCACCAGTAGTAAGAAGTATAAATATATCTACACAGCTAGAATATTCAATTTTCTTTTAAACACAACTTAATATGGCACATGAAGTGAATATACGAAACAGAAATGTGGATATTTAGCCCACTTTGTCCCTCCCACTTTTTTTTTTTTTTTTTTAGTGTCTTGGCTTAGTGTGGGGGATGGCAGGTTAATGACAGCGCTTACTAATAAGATGAGTTTCTAAAAATTAAGTAGAGCAGAAATAAGTATACAGTAGTAGTAGGCAGAGGATTGTTTATGTGAACACCGCAAATAAACACAACGCCGTAAATGAACGCAGACCTAAAACGGGGTTACGGCCTTGGTTTCGTGTATACATAGAAACATGGTTCCCTGACCTCTACAACTCACTGTAGAAATATCGAGAGAACGTTTTTAGGTAGGAACTTTTGTTTATTTATTTTCTTGATATTTTTTCTTGGCTGTGATCTGTTTGTAGCAGTAGAATATAACTTAATGTACTTCATAAGCTTGTGTGAGCGACACTTTCTTTACGTCATAGTAAAACACACATTAAAAATAATCTATTCTTTGTGTACTTATGTCAGCGTGTAAACTTCACTCGTTAAATGGGGGTTATAGGCAGGTAGGTACTTATCAAACTATGCTAAATGAATCTTTGTCTAGGTAAGATAAATGAAGGGAAGTCAGAATAGATTTTGAAATCTAAAATATTTCGTTTACGTTTATATTAGTTAGCTTCATCTTTATGGGTTATGCTGATCTTTTTGAATATCGATACACGTTTAACGGAGGTTGCTATCAAGAGATCACGAAGTACTTGAGGATATCCTACTTTTTTTTTTACTCGCTTCCTGATCAGTTGCTTATTTCCCCTTTATCCGAAAGAGAGATAGAGAATGAAAACGAAATGTTTATGAAGTTTTTTTTTTCCCCTCTCAAGGGTGTCTTTTCACTGTTTTGCCACAAAGTATTAATGTGCTGTAGGTTTTGAAACCCTCTCGTGTGTAGAGTTAATATATTGTCTAACGATCTTGAAATTATCAGCACAAGAGGAAGAGATAAGAGGCAGTAAAAGCTTTTTTTTTTTTTTTGTATGTATGGAAGGAGTGGGGAGGAGAGGAACGAGTAATCACACAAATGTTTTTATCCATAGAGCCGCCATTAAGCTAGCCGTCCATTCAGGTTACGTAATTGTTGTTTCTTGCTTTATTTCCCCTAATATTTTTCTCTTGGAGAAAGTAGTGTAGGTGATTACTATGGAACTTTATGCTCTTTAATGTTCATATCCTTCCCAGGAGAGAACTGACATCTACACTTTGTTACAAGCGCATAGAAAGTACTTACTGCGGTACAAAAAAAAAAAAAAAAAAAAAAGCACATGAAATAAAATAGTATAACAGTAAGAATTCTCTGTTTTTAACGCTAGTGGTCGAATGTCAAAAAAATGATTTCGATTTCAGGTTTGTTTTGGGGAAAAAGAAACATAAAACAGAAACATATGAGGAATTGGGGTTTAAGTAAAAATAATAATAATCAGATATTTTAAGTGCCTCTGTCCCGAGTAAAGTACATTAGTACTATGGGTGGAGTACGTTTTTTTCTTTTTTTATTATTTTTTCCATTTTCTAAGTCACTTTTTTACGGAATTTGGAAACCCTGTTCCAGGGACCAAACATCGAACTTTCTCGATCCACTTCAGCACCCCCCCCCCCCCCCCCTCCTCTCTCCATAAACGGGGTGGTGGCCTCATACTAGGTAATGAAATTCAGTTTCCGAAAATATATTTACAAACATCTCTCCCTGTATTAGGGGATTCGAACCTACTACCTATGGGTGAGAGAGAGAGAGAGAGAGAGAGAAAACGCTATCTACTCAACCAATTAGGTTGGCGGTGTACGAGACACATTTATTCATAAATCTCCTGTGGTCGGGGAATTCCAAAAGAAGTCTACAGCTAATAAACTAATAACGTAATGTAATAACGAGAAATCAAGTCCAAAAATGAAATCAAAATTACTAATTAGTCAAAAGTATTTGAATAGCAGTGCTAGATTTCTAGGTTTGGTTTAGCAATCAATCATGTAATGGTCCCTATAAATAGGGGAAAAAATATACAGAGACGCACCGTCTTCATTTTGGAATATTATTCTAAAATTAATAGAATAATTGTATCAGGGCTCGGAGAAATACGTTTTCCCACTCATCTGTGGCGAGAACATTTTGCTAGTTGGGGAGTAGCTGCAGACTTGGGTGCGAAACTCCTATTGACTTATTGGAATATATCAGTAAAAAATGGAATCTTGGGAGGGTCTTTTTTTTTTTTTTTTTTTTTTTTGCGTGGCGAGTAGGATTTTGCATAATTTATCAAGTCCTGTGTATAATTACTTCAAATTAGAAAAGCACTTCAAAAATAATACCTATGAGCTACTTCTAGTCTCCAAATAAGTAGGGCAATGCTATTATACAGTAAAAGCCATAATTTGGACAACTTCAGCTCTCTAAACAACCTGAACGAGCATCTTCAATTCGGCACTCATTACAATCCTAAGTTCACTGTTTTCAAAATCTAGAGTTTGAATATTCTTCGATAAAGTTTTTAAGATAGGAAGAATTCTATTTCAGCTAATTTTTAAAACCTAATATGAACCCATATTGTAATATTTATAACATTTTTTGTTTTTAGTATTTTGGTACATATTTTTTTTTTTAATTTATACTTTCCATTTGCGTTTCAGACGTTTCTCTGAGCACCAAGCCTTTAAGATGACTAAAGTTGACAGAGTGCAGTTGGAACACAGAATTTCTTGAGCAATTATTAGCTTCCTTATATCTAAAATAGAAAGGACTTTCTCAGCATGTGGTCTTGCTTACCAGATATCCTTCTCGAAGACGTATTCGCTCGATTATCTATTAGTGATCGTTATAGTGCGTCTCAGGTATGCCATAATTGGCACAAAACCTTTTATTCCCCTAGGGTGTGGCGCACCTTCATCTTAGAAGATCGTACCTTAACCAGACGGAAGTTCAACTATTACACAGGCTATCAACACATCCTAGACCACCATCGGACTCAAATATGCCTCCATCGCATAGGACGCAATATCCGACGCTTGGTCATTCAACCGATGGCTAGTTTCTTCAATCTGTACGAGTTCATGACAATCATTTCCTATTTCTGTGAGAACTTCCATAGTCGGTCTCTTCGTAATATTCTTTCGTTGGATTTTACATTCGCCTGTGATTGTGCGTCAGCCAATGCAACTGATGAAGTTATTTTTGGCACTGGTGGAAAACTATTACAAGCTTTGAAACGTATGATGGGCAACCTCAAGGGTCTAAAGCATCTTTCCTTAGAAGACCTACTCTTGGATACGTACGAGGCTATGTTCCTTCTAGATGACGTTGTTCAGAACTGCTGCGAGACCCTCAGAACTTTAAGACTTATAAATTGCACCAAAGATCCGTATCCGATACTTCATGCTGGAGTCTTTCTCAATCTGAAAATTCTTACGATCTCTCCTCAGCAACTTAGTGACGACGTGGTCATTCTCTTGGGTTTTACAAACATCAAGGATTTGAATATTTTACAAACAAAACACACGGAGCAAGCATCGCCAGTGTCTTCGAAGGCGTGGAAGGAATGTAAACGCCAGTCTTCTCATTTGAAAGTTCACCTTATGGTAGAAGGAAAAGTTAAAACCAACGTAAGCTGATTTTTTTTTCTTTAAAATAAATCTTGATTTTCAAAAAATATTACCCGCTCAATATAAGTCAGGATGCAAACATTTTGTAATATGGAATGCCCTTTAATTGCCTACTTCTCACATATGTCAGATTAAACAAAATAAAATATTTTTAAAACACACGTATTATACTTAATAACCTGTCAAGTAAATGGCATTAGATTTCATAATACTAATATTTGGTGGAATACGATAGTTATTCCTACCCTCATGTTCTGTAATATGCGGGTAGTTTGTTCCTAATTTACAGTAAGCAAAAATTACTAACCTGAATAAATAAATAAATGTACTCGAATAATAATAATGATTATTGTTATTAAACGGTATATCTATGGCGTCCGGAGACTCACCATTTTTAAGTAATTCTTCAGTTTTCTACTCCTCTGTCACAAAAATTTTTGCGGCATATTAAATACAATGAAAATCTTAACTATTCGCTTTTATATTGCATTTTGTTGCCATAAAAATTAAAAAAGTTTTTTTTTATTTCTTAATTTTTTTTTAATTTAAAAGTACGAGAATTATCTGGCTTGAGAGTAATAAAAGCGGGTACTGCCTACATTCATTTTACGAAGAGTAACTTTATTTTAGGCTTCACAAATCGACTTTGATATACTTTATTTTTAGCCGTAATTGAAATCATATATTCTGTATAGATATCGGTGTTTAAAAAAAAAAAATATATATATATATATATTTAATTTGCGGAAAAGAGGGTGATGAAACGAACTGGCCCATCCCCAGTGATAC